>NC_141064.1:17940867-18290867 GCF_041138505.1 Cibotium barometz
ATAATCACACTAAGAAATCTTGATGATAGAAATTAGTGCTAATAATGTGCACAAATGCTAAACTAAGCTAGGAGAGATAAACAAAGCTCTGATACTAGCTTAAGAAACACGGATTGAGCGCTCCTAAGTGAACTCATGATGATGAATGTGTGCTAATTAAATTGCACTCGTTAATTAGACTCTAAGATAGATTAACTTGGACACATAGAGAAACTTAAAATAAGTGCAAGTAATATGTTCATTGCTTGAAATGGCCCCCTTTTATATGAGGAGAGTACAATTTGGATTTTCTCTTACATGTGGGATAATTCTAAACTCTTATCACATTCTCTCTAGGCAATGTACGCACAGAGGTTGTGCTTGCCACTCATACTAAGACCTTATGCAAGATTACTTAAAAAGTGGATAACAATTACCTTTACTTTGTTTAAACTATCTTGTAGGAGTTTTATCCACAGACGAGTTGCATGTGTGACCATGTAGTGGTCTTTATTCTCGCTTTCTTTTTTAGTTCCCTCTTCCACCTCTTCTACTTCCCTTGTTTCTTTCATTGATTTTGAAGAAGCACCTTTTCTTGTACACTTAGAAGATCAACTTGGATTTCTTTGTGGAGGTACCCAAACGTCATCTCTTTCTTCTTGCATTGTTTTCCTCCTCTTCTTCAGTACTCTTTAAGCGTTGTCCATGCTTTGGAGATTTAATTACATGTTGTGTTTCCATTCGGTGTGGGTTAATCTAAATACAATGACATATACAAGATGAATTAATTTAAGTAAAATTAAAAATAAAACATAATTAACAAGGAAATAATCGATATATAAAAACACATGCATCTCTTACTGGCTATAAAATGATGTAGCCTTTACTTTGATTTAATGTGGATATATCACCATCTTCAAGACAAAAAGGAAGCAGTACTTCTCCCAGTTTGACATCTTCAATTGACATGCCAACATACCCACACGGTAAAGGAACTCCATGCATGGTATCGTCAATGGAGTTTACATGTAACATGGTGCCAGCAACTACTTTCGTATCGTTGAACGCTAAAAACAGCCGTGTCCCTTTTTCAAGTTGAGGATGCACCATATTCGGGAGAAGAGAAAGAGAAAAAAGCAAAAGATGAGAAACAAGAGGGAGAATAGTAAGAAAAAGATAAATAAAATAGAAAGGAAGGAGATTGAAAGAGAAAGGAAAGAGGACAGGCAGATAAAGTGAACAATAGTTTGGAGATCAAGAAGAGAGAGAAGCAAGGGAAATATATAAATAAAGAAAAACAAAAACAAAGGGAAAGGGAAAGAAATAAGTAGAAAAACAAGATAAACTTTTAAGGTTTTTTTTTTAAAAAAAGAGAGAGAGAAGAAGAAGTTGCTTATATAGGCAAAAAGATGGAAAAGAAAGAGAAAAAGAAGAGAGAGGGGAGAGAAAGAGAGAGAGGGGAGAGAAAGAGAGAGGAAGGGAAGAGATGAGGAAGAGAGGGGGGGAGAGGGGGAGAGAGAGAGAGAGAGAGAAGAGAGAAGAGAGAAGAGAAGAGAAAGCAAAGAATAGCTTTTGAGGGGAAAGAGGAGGGCACAAAAGAAGGGGGGGAAGGCAGGAAGGAGGGGAGGCGAGAGAGATGGGGGCCTTAACATGGAAGAGAGGAGGCGAGAGAGAAGAAGAAGTTGTTCATATAGATAAAAGACAGAAAGGAAGAGAGAAAGAAGAGAGAGGGGAGAGGAAAGAGGAAGACAGGGAGAGAGGGAGAGAGGGAGAGAGGGAGAGAGAGAGAGAGAGGAGAAGGAGAGAGAGGGAGGGAGAGAGAGGGAGAGGGAGAGAGAGAGAGGGAGAGAGAGGAGAAGGGGAGAGGGAGAGAGGGAGAGAGAGAGAGAGAGAGAGAGAGAGAGATGGAGAGAGATGGAGAGAGGGAGAGAGGGAGAGAGAGAGAGGAGAAAGCAAAGAATAGATTTTGAGAGAAACAAGGAGGGCAAAAAAGAAGGGAGGGGAAGGCAAGAAGGAGGGTAGGTGAAAGAGGAGGGCACACTAGAAGGGAGGGGAAGGCATGAAGGAGGGGAGACGAGAGAGAGGGGGGCCTTAACATGAAAGAGGGGAGGAAAGAGACAGGGGCCTTAACATGAAGGAGGGGAGGCGAGAGAGGCAAGGGGAGCCTTAGCATGGCCCTTACTAAGGGTGACCCATGTAAGGGAGACGACGCCCTTAGTG
Organism: Cibotium barometz; assembly: GCF_041138505.1. Lineage (NCBI taxonomy): Eukaryota > Viridiplantae > Streptophyta > Polypodiopsida > Cyatheales > Cibotiaceae > Cibotium > Cibotium barometz. Next base: position 17,943,067 of record NC_141064.1, read on the forward strand.
AGGGTGGTCAGCAGCTAGGTCGCCAACCACCACATCGCCCTTAGTGAGGGCACGCCCTTCCTAATGGAGACCTAATAAGGACGTCACCCTTAGTCGCCCCACCACGTCGCCCCTAGTGAGGGTGGTTAGCAGCTAGGTCACCACCACATCGCCCTTAGTGAGGGTACGCCCTTACTAATGGAGACCTTAATAAGGACGTCGCCCTTAGTCACCACCATGTCGCCCTTAGTGAGGTCATGCCCTTACTAAGGGAGACCTTAATAAGGATGTCACGCCCCCCTCTCTCTTGCCTCCCCCCTCTAGTAAGGGTGACGTCCTTATTAAGGTCTCCCTTAGTAAGGGCATGCCCTCACTAGGGCAACATGGTGGCAACCTAGCAGACCACCCTCACTATGGGCGACATGGTGGCAACCTAGCAGACCACCCTCACTAAGGGCAACATGGTGGCAACCTAGCAGACCACCCTCACTATGGGCGACGTCACCCTTACATGGGCGACCACCCTTACATGGGCGACGTCACCCTTACATGGGCGACCACCCTTACATGGGTCACCCTTAGTAACGGCTACCCATGTTAAGGCTTCCCTCCCCTCCTTCATGTTAAGGCCCCCCTCTCTCGCATCCCCTCTTTCATGTTTGGGCCCCCCTCTCTCTCTCTCTCTCTCTCTCTCTCTCTCTCTCGCATCCCCTCCTTCTTACCTTCCCCTCCTTTCTTGTGTACCCTTCTCTTTCCCCTCCCCTCCTTGCATTACCCTCCCTTTTTTTGTGCCCTCCTCTTTCCCCTTGCCTTTACTAAGGTCGCCCTTAGTGAAGGCATCACCCTTAGTGAGGGTTTCCCTTACTAAGGTTGCCCTTAGTGAGGGCGGCCCTTAGTAAGGGCAACCTTACTAAGGTTGCCCTCACTTTGGGTAACCTTAGTAAGGCCATTCTTAGTAAGGGAAACCTTAGTAAGGTTTCCCTTACTAAGGGCAACCTTAAGCTTAAGGTCGCCCTTATTAATAGCAACCTTAATCTTAGTATTGTTGTCCTCAATAAGGGTAACCTTAATTTTGAGTTATGTTTATAAGACATATAGTACTTTACAAATAGATATCTCTTTCTCTCCTATCTTCTTTTAGTCTATGTTTTTGTTTATTGACATGGAGAATACATTTCACATTTTTGTAAGAGGTTTAGAGAGTGATCCTATTGTTAAGACTGTGCAATGACATTTTTATATTTCTAAACCTGATAATTATGTTAAAATGTTATATACTAATTTAGGATTAAAGGTGTTTGCAATCAAACCGCAAGATAATGGTGTAGATCATCTTATATCTATCCAATCAGCGGCGGTGAGACCCCGCAGGAGCAGGAGATGAACCATGTTACATCTTTGATAAAGGTATAACAATAGAATACCTTGTGGTTCCAATAATAGAAGAGTCAAGCAACACTACAACAAGCACACTAAAGCAAGTCATTACTGATCTTACAATAGAAGATTCTCCTACAGACACACCCTATCAAAAGAGTGTGGTCAAATACTTATTATCTGAGGAATCTCATGCAGGTGTCCTTCATAGAATGATATTAGCATGCATGCATATTGAGAAGGTGGAAGAGATTTCTCAAATTTACAATGGCAATTTGGTTTTTGAGTTACCCAAAGTACGTGATCCTTTTGCCTGTCCAATGTCAGGAATGAAGCAAGCACATGATGGGCCAGTGTTGGGTGAAACATATAAAGAGACACACAAAGTTTATGAGAGTAGTCCAAAAGAGTTCTTATGGATAATTATTTGAGTGCACTTATGCCTTGTGTGGAAGCAAGACTATGAACGTCACATCATGGATTGGTAAGCTTATTATCTTAGAACAATTTCAATAAACATTGATTTAATAAGAGTATTTATTGAGATTTAGTATTTTTAAAATAATAGGCAAGCTCACACATAAGCTTCCTAGGCTTAACATCCAATGGGTATGGCTCTCTTGCTTATTTCTATTACAAGACTAGACCTGTATATGTAGAAGCATGTGTGGTGCTATAGTGTACTATTATATGCCTGATGGCTCACATATGACCAGATTGATGATACATCAAGGGAAACATTTGCATGAGATGCAAAGGGGCATGTCAAGGCAAGCATTGCAAAAGATAAGAGAACTTATGTAGTAATAGGAAGTTTCAAAGATGGCTTCAAGTGGTCCAAGGAAGATACAAATGGATATCACCAAAGCATCCCCTAATTCAATGTCAAAGGTAATTTTAACTCCATATTAATTTTAATTCCTATTACTTGTGTAGTAATAGGAAGTTTCAAAGATGGCTTCAAGTGGTCCAAGGAAGATACAAATGGATATCACCAAGCATCCCCTAATTCAATGTCAAAGGTAATTTTAACTCCATATTAATTTTAATTTCTTGATTGCGCTTCTCAACATAATTTTACATAGATTGTTAAGTTGTCCAATTATATTATAAATTTAGGAGGATGGTACATGTTTCTAGAATCAATGGTATAGCGTAAGGTGTAGAGTCCAGTATCCTAGATTTGAATGGTAGCCATTTTCCTAGGCAAGCAGTGTTACTTGTTTAAAATATCAACCACAGGGCCTTCATTGGGTTTAGATTTAATGAATCATATATGTCAAACAGGAGATGGTGATTTGAGAAGGGCTTAGGTTTGTTTTGATCACGTTAGGCGTGTGCAGGGATGGACAACAATGGCTCCACATGTATATGATCCAAGGTATAGTTTGGTCTTATAAAATTCCTAAATTTTTTGAGCTTATTTACAATTGTTATATGATGGCATGCAACTTGTAAGAGCTTTTGACATCCCCTCAAGATGTACAAGTTCTCCTTTCAGTCCCCTGTGATCATCCCCTTTTTCAGAATACAAGAAAACATGGCTTCTTCTTGTTTTTGCCTAGAGAGAGAGAAAATATTCTAGAGATAGGTAATACAATTTTGAGAGATTTTTGGATACAAAGTTATCCTTTAAATTTAAGATAAATTCCGTTGAAACAGAAGTTTAAAAAGAGTTTGTCAATATGCATTAGAAATTAATTGAATATGTGCATTGGACACCTTAGCCTAAGGGTACCCATTTTCAAAAAATTATGGATTAAGGTCCAAAGAGTGCTCTAATGGGCCAATGGGGTTAATGCAAGTATTTGAAAAATAAGAAAAATGCAAGAATAAAAGAAAATCCACCAAAAATGAGTAAATTCTCACATAAGATAAAGAGTTGACTAGTTCCCTAATTTTTAATTCAAAAACATGAGATATTTCATCTCTCCTCGCTCCTCTTTCAAACTAGCATTTTCTTATGCAAAACTTTAAGCCTAATAGGCTAGAGATGGAGATTAAACATTTTTATGATTTTTAACCTATTTAGAATGAGGTTAATTCATTTAAGCTTGTTTTTATGATAAGAAATTTTGTATTTATTAATTTTATAATGAAAGAGAGCTTAGGATAACATTCATAAATTTATTTTCATATGGAAGTTATATTTGGATATTTTTTTAAATAAAAAAGATGCCAATTATGCTTATATTTATGCTTAGGTTTATGCATAAAGAATTTTTATATTAAACGAGGAAGTCCCACCATATTTTTATGTAATTATGTTTATGCATAAATTTAATAATGCAAAAAGAGGAATTTTCACAATATTCTATGCATAAACATTCTAAATATTAAAAGAGGGATTTTTCTTACATTTTTGAATATACATTCATAGTATGTGCATGCATATTTAAATATCTAGATGGTTGAAAGAAGAATTTTCACGATATACATGCATAAACATTTTAAATATTAAAAGAGGAATTTTTGTTATATTTTAAATAGGTCTATTCATGGTGTGTATATACATAAATATTTTTGTTTATCAAAAGAGGAATTTTCATCGTATCTTTAAAAAGGAATATGCATATTGAATTTTGGTATCAAAAAGATAATGTTTCATCATATTTCTATATGTAGATAATTATGGCATGTTGATGCCTAGGTTCAAATAGAGAAGAGAATATTTAAGAATATTTCTATGTGAATATTTTAATAAAATGATGTATGCATATTTATTAAAGGATCATTTAGAAAAAGAAATATCCTTTTTAAATTCCATTATTCACGAGTAGAATTATTTATAGTTCTATTATATCTAAGGAAGAATGAATTTTCATATTATTGAATGTTTATCCTTACGATTAGAAATCACAGTTATTTAATGACATAAATGGAGAAATATCTTTAGGAAATAAATCTAGGAATAAATTCAAGTAATTCTGTGGTAGACCATGACCACTTGAGAAAGGTGGGTTAGTAAGATACCTTCCCATCTCTTGAATCATAAATTAAGCCAATACTTGTGACCATTCCCATTTCTTCAGTACGAATCAGTACGAAGAAGGGATAATTGTCTGATTTATAGAATTTTCCCTGAAAACCTAAAATCATCTAGAAATAAGTTAGAAATTCATTTTAAGTTGCAGTTGATGGATGGATCACCCGAGATATGAGATTCGTGATTTCCATTAAGGAAGTCTGGGTATTAAATGAGGGGTCTTGTGGAACCAGTACTAGAGATGTTTTCTCGTGAAATGGTTTTCGTGAGATGAAAGTAAACTTAATGGAAAAATCCTACTTGCAAAGAAACTCTATTTTTGTAAAAGACTATCTTACGCTAGAATGCCGGAGGAAGCATTTGGCTTATTGTTTAATCTAAGGAGAGTTTACGTTGCAACAGCTGGCGAGGAGTCATCGAAGGATGTCTCTCGCGAACAAAGCCTGCCAAGATCTTGACCAGTCTCGGTACGGTTAAAAATGGTGTGCTTCCAGTACGATGGGCGAGGGCCGACGAAGCGATCCCTAAGTGAAGAGTTAGGACACCTAAGGAGGATCCTAGAGGATTCTGACCAAGCGATGCTCGGGCTCGCGGGCTGCTAGGACACCCATGCATATGATGACGAAGATCTTCATGGATTGGCGAGAAATTTAGTTAAGTGAACTGGAAACTATGAAATTGGATCTTGTTGGTTGACTAGCTAGTCTTCAAATGGAGAGTCCAGGATGACACTTGACTGTAAAACAATGGAACTGGAATACTGAGGATTATGATGGAGACACTGTGGTTTTATTGTAGTTCTGTCTTGAAAATATTTGAATATGAGAAAAGACAATTTCATATTGGGTGCGTAAGTGGTGTGTCTACTTAATATATTTGCAGAAGTGCCGGCTAGGGGGCCTGGGAACTCTTTTCCTTCGTATGCGAGACAAAACACAACCAAATTTTTATACGAGGGATCCCACCGATACAGTGGTTGGGCAGTTGGCTAACCCATGTGCTAGTTGGGGTTAGGTTGTGTCGGTGGATTCCTACAATAAAGTTCAGTTATGTTAAGTTACGATAGTTGAAGTAGGTCACAGGGTAATTCTTGTTATATGGGAAAGAATCAAACAGTTGTGCCTCACTTGAGGGGAAAAAGCGATGATCTCTATGAACCAAGTGCAAGTCCCTCCCTTGATTCTGCCATGTGACCTGCGGGTTTGGTCCGAATAATGCAAAGAATAGTTAAGGCTCTTGACCCCGTTAGATAAATTCTCGTTAGAAGATTTTCCTAGGGGAATTGTCCATGCTTTCTAGGTGAGGAAAGTTTTTCCGATCTCAGTTTCGGAAGAACCGCCGGACTAGTCCCTTGCTCGGACATTCGTGGGTGAGGCCCCGAGTGGGAAGGTCTGCCTTGTGCAAGAGGTTGCTACTTCCACTGCTAGCACTCCGAAATTCGATGCGTAGTGAGGGCAGAGGTCTCACAGCTGGTATCAAAGCTTTGTTGAAAGCTTAAGAATCAAAGACGAATTTTGTCAGGAATTTATAATTATATTTTAGAAAGGTGCATTCATATGTTGTAATTTTGTTCAAATTAAGCTTCATTGATGAAGACTTATAATTCATAAATTGGATTTTTTAGATGGACACCCCATACTTATCTGGTATCCCCGACCTTACCCAAAATCAGGATATGACTACCTTTGCTTTTGAGCATATCCTCTCCTTCGCGCGACAGGACTCGATCGAGCAAGGCGAGTCTTGCTAATCATTTCTAGGAGCTATATTTTTCGGACCCAGTGGAGAAACGACATCATACGTAGTTTTCAGCGCAATATGTCCATGCTTGTTGCAATCAGCGCGACGACGGAGGCTGAGTCAGAACGTCTCTTTAACTATGGTTCTGATGAGACTAGGGGTGGTTCGTTGTGCTATACTTTATCACCCCTCACCTCGAGATTTTAGAATCACTTGTCATATTTTCAGGCTTCTCAGCCGTTTTATTTTGAGGAGTAGGATTGTAGCACTAATGGCACGGTGAGGGCACGCACAATTGCATCGCAATATGTCCACAGCACAGTATTGCCACATGCAATTGAGGCATCGACTTTTTGGAGCCATGTTTCTCTATGTATATATTACAAACCTTATGTAAATAAAGAATATTTTGCAAAGATTCCAGTTGTCTAAGTTATCATGAGCACTAGATATTGAGTTTAAAGGAATAAGTTCTATTTTCTCAGGACATATGTTGTGAATCTACACCCCATACTTATCTGGTATCCCCGACCTTACCCAAAATCAGGATATGACTACCTTTGCTTTTGAGCATATCCTCTCCTTCGCGACAAGACTCGATCGAGCAGGGCGAGTCTTGCTAATCATTTCTAGGAGCTATATTTTTCGGACCCAGTGGAGAAACGACATCATACGTAGTTTTCAGCGCAATATGTCCATGCTTGTTGCAATCAGCGCGACGACGGAGGCTGAGTCAGAACGTCTCTTTAACTATGGTTTTGATGAGACTAGGGGTGGTTCGTTGTGCTATACTTTATCACCCCTCACCTCGAGATTTTAGAATCACTTGTCATATTTTCAGGCTTCTCAGCCGTTTTATTTTGAGGAGTAGGATTGTAGCACTAATGGCACGGTGAGGGCACGCACAATTGCATCGCAATATGTCCACAGCACAGTATTGCCACATGCAATTGAGGCATCGACTTTTTGGAGCCATGTTTCTCTATGTATATATTACAAACCTTATGTAAATAAAGAATGTTTTGCAAAGATTCCAGTTGTCTAAGTTATCATGAGCACTAGATATTGAGTTTAAAGGAATAAGTTCTGTTTTCTCAGGACATATGTTGTGAATCTATAGTAGAACGATTACCTTGTTTGAAGGAATTAATTTTGAACTTCTTAAGTCTTAAGAATCTCGGAACGAAGTCGAATAGAAAATTTAACGATGTATCGTTTTGGCAAAATCATGGACGTGCGCAACGTGGTAGACATCCTCATCCTCACATGGATGAGGATGAGCTTGACCCTGATGTTCGTAAAGGTCTACACAGATCTCAACCAAGTCCGTTCAAAGGCGAAGGGGATTTTAGAAACAGCCAGAGTAGCATGGAGGAACACTGCGATGAACAAGTTCCTGGAGCTAACCTAGGGAAGCCGAACCATGAAGGAATATCACCAGGCATTCACTCTCCTCCTCAAATACTCGCCACCGCTAGATGAAGAACAGCTGATGGCTAGGTTCATTCGAGGAATGAACAAACCTTTGGATACCCTGGTGAAGAATGCTAAGCCAGTTTCTATGGCCGAAGCAGTGCGGATGGCGAAGGATTTCGCCAAGGACTTTGTTGTTAAGCCACCACCCTCATCCTTTAAAAGGTTCCAAACCCCAGGAAGTACTTCCAAATTTCCACCTCTTAAAAGATAGCAAACCCATGATACAAGAAGTTTCAAAATGGAAGGAAGGTGTTATATGCACATTATGTGTACATATACTAGGAGACTAACCCACATTAGACTTGTGAGCATGGGAGCATGGGAGTAAGCTCTAGTGGAGCATGGGTTAGGACTAACCTTAAGGGTTAAGGTTAGGGTCACTGCATCCAAGGGTCACACATGGGAAATGGAGAGTCAAGAGTCACTTGAGGGCCCTTCTATATAATAGGGACATGGGGCACACTCAAGGGAGGGCTTGGAGGCTTGGAGGCTTAGGCTATGGTCTCTTGTGTAGAGGATCATATCTACTGACCTACCATTTCATACTATAGCTACATGACTATAGCTACATGCTATTGGATTGGAGTTATACCTCTTGATGGTATGGGACATCAAGGTAAAGGTATGATGTATTTCATTATTATTCTTGTGTGCATACCTTGGGCTTGGGGGTGGTCGAGTGGATGAGTTGTTTATGCCTAGATTATGCATGTTTATGCATAACAATTATCTAGAGAGATCTTAGGGTTTTAACAGTGGTATCAGAGAAATCTTTAGTTAATTGTTGTTATTTTTTCTTTTTTATTATAATTTTTAGCTTTTTTTAAGTAAATTTTAATATTTACTAAATAAAAATATTATTTTATTGATTGGTGTTGATGATTTACACGTGGATCATCGATATGGCGATTGAAACACGTGTTACTACTATTTAATGGATGAATCGACGTTGTCGGGGAATTCTGTGAGTTTAATGCTATTTTTTCCTATTTTTTATGGTTTAAAATAAGCGTTAATGAAAATTTTTACCAAAATACCACATATTTTATTATGGATATTTTTGGTAGAATGGATTCCCTAAATTTTAGAAATTTTTTCCTAAATTTTTAGAAATTTTTTGAGCATTTTTATGGTTAAAAATATATTTTTTATGCATTTTTGTGGGTTTTCCGCGGATATTCTATCCATTTTCTGCCGATTTTTTGCTGAAAAGCAGTGTGGGGCAGTCAATTGATGAATTGGTTCTCTCCCATGCGCGTAAAGTTCTTCTCTTCCCCAAAATCAGGAGATTCTTTCTATTTCTCTCTCCCGCGTTGTGAATGCCTCTTGCTAGGCACATTTGATTAAGCTTAATCATAATTAAAATATAATTATGATTACTAAAGTTTAATTAAAGTTAATAAATGCTAATCTCACTCTCAGTTAACAGAGAGAAGGAAGAAGTGGTGTGAGAGTAGGATTGAATGAGAAGAAGGGGAGGAGTGAGGAGAGGAGAGGGGGAAGGGACCTCTCCCTCTCCATGGAAATTCAACGCGTAGGATTGGGGAGGGGGGGGGGCGATTTTCATTTAAGCTTAAAGCTCAAGAAGGTTTTATTAAAGCTTTTTTATTTCAAAAAAATCATTTTTTTTTAAATTTAAGCTTAAAGCTCAAGAAGGTTTTATTAAAGCTTTTTTATTTCAAAAAAAACAAGTTTTTTTTAAATTTAAAAAAAAGCTTTTGCAAGCTTTTCAAAAAAGCTTGAAAAAAAAGGGAAAAAAGAGATGTTATATAAAAAAAAAAATTCACTGATTTTGTTTTTTCTAGAATCTCTTGCCTTTCCACTTTCTTGAAACCTTTTGGCTTTCCGCATTCCCTGGAAACCTTTTGGCTTTCCGAATTCCGGAAAATCTTTTGACCTTTCGGATTCTGGAAACTTTTGACCTTTCACATTCCAATTGTTTTTGTCTTTTAATTTTCCCGAAACTATTGGCTTTCCGTATTCCGGGAAAACCGTTGGGATTTCCAAATTTTTTGACCGTTCGTATTCTAAATGCGTTCGGGGTAAATTAAAATTTTAAAAAAATTAGTGGAAAAATAGACAAAGGTTATTTTAAATTTTTGAAAAATGTGGGGTTGGTGATTGGCATGTGGTCTGTCCATTCGGGCACCCGTGACCATTCAAGTTCCTTTAAAAATATATATTTTTAAATAAAAATTAAAAAATCCATTAAAATTAAAAAATTTTATTGGAAGTGAAAATTGTCAGGCGGAATTGGAAATTTCGTGAACGATAGGATTCTCAGGAAAAATTAGGAATTTTCTAGAAATTATTTTTAGAAATCCTGAAAAATTGGTATTTATAAAATATCAATGGTATTTAAGCAAATTTATTTGCTAAATTTTTTTTGGAAAAATATAGGTTTGGAATGCCATAAGATAGGTTTGGTGGAATTCAAAATTAGCATATTTTGAGGCCCTATAAAATTAAGAAAAATTTTGAAAAAAATCATGATAATTCTTTTTCTCGAGAATTTAATATTTTCGAGGGTTATTTAATGTTGAAGTACATTTTCTCGTACTGACATTAGGTAGATGCAGGTTATTCGTATATTATTAATACAATTATACCTCGTATTATTAGTTATTTCTGTTTGGATTAATTCTAAACGATGTTTGCATGATTTTTTGCCATTGTTTAGCCATTCTTTTTGAACATGTTCCATACTTTTGATGGCTATAATGTGCGTTCAAAGTGTGTTTCACCTTTGACACTTTTTCATAATAATTTATTTTGCACTTTTTTAAGTGTGGTCTATGCTTAATTTCTTAAGCCTAAGACAAATTCTATCATGGGTTAGTTGATCGGTTTTGTTTTGGTGGATTTTATTGGATATTTTCCAAGTTTTATATGGACTCATCGGGTTCTGCCTAGATCACATATGTCTACGGGGTTTTTTAATGAGTGTTACACACATGTGTTTCACTTGCTTACTTTGGAGTTTTGCTTGAACGACATCACGTTCATAAACTCCGGATTGATGAGTTGGCCACCAATTTTAATGCTTCTTTTGGCATGATTAATGTCCATTAGATGGCATGCATTGATTTTTATGATCAACTATGGTTTTTATGGATTCGAGGAGGTTTTATGCTTTTATCCATTGCTTTATAAGGATCTTTTGGATAATTTCATGTGATTTGAAGGTAGCATTTGTCTTCATTTTTTGCACGTAATTTTGGATTGTGTTCCTTGTACTCTTGCACATATTCCAACTCGGATACCTAGTTGCTTATGTACCTAGGTGAGTTATTTTTCTACCCTAGCTTTATTGTGTTTATTGGGTAGCTATCATTAGAAAGGCGCCAATAATTCAAAATTATTTTCTAATGATATACTCGGAAGAAAGAGTTATTCCTTAATGTGGTCTCAGGTATATAGAGACAGGTTTTAGTATGTGAAAGTCTAGGATAAGGCCATCTTATTCCTTTTATAGAGTGTAAGATCCCTGTTCCCACCGAGTAACAGATTCGGGATACTAGCAGCGGAAGTAGCACTTCTCGCGCGGGATAGGGGTCCCACATTCAGGGCCTCACCCACCACGGATATCCGGATAAGAGACTAATCCGTCGGTTATTCTAAAACCGAACCCGGAAAAACTTCCTTTACCGGAAAGCACGGGCGATTCCACCAGGATAACTTTTTACTCTAACGTAGTCAAGATCATTTCTGATCGAGCTGATCCAACTACATCTATAAGATACTTGGTCAGATCAAGGGAGAAACTTGCACTTGGATCATTGGGATCAACGCTTTTTTCCCCATTCAAGAGGCACAGCCGTTGATTCCTATCCATAGAACAGTTACTGTCCGGGATTTATTTTATCTATCGTAAAAACAAAAGTTTGAGTCTCGATTTACGGATCCATTAGTCCAGCCTAACCCCATCCAGTCCCATGGGTTAGCCAACCGCCCAACCACTGTAGTGATGGGATCCAATTAAGAATTTGGTTAGGTTTTGTCCCGGGTACCAAGGAAAAGAGTTCCAAGGCCCCCTAGCCGGATGTTCATGCAAAAATAAAACTAGTCACACCACTCACACACCCAATATGAAATTGCCTTTTCACAGATTCAACCAGTTTAAAACAATCCTTTAATAAAACCATAGTATCACTGATCACAATCTTCCAATTTATTCAATTGATTCTTAATTTCCCATCATTCATTCATCAGAGTATATATGGCATCATTGGCAACTAGAACGCTCAGGGGCCGTTTCGATAGTTCCTAGCCCTTAATACTCGGTAATATAATCACTTATCAAGATGGACTCTCGTTGAAGATCAGCAAGATCAACCACTCCACATCCACATCCACATCTATACATCTACATCTACATGCATACATCCACATCTCCATTCACATCTACATCTATACATCTACATCTACATGCATACATCCACCTCCACATCCACATCCACATCTATACATCTACATCTACATGCATACATCCACATCTCCATTCACATCTACATCTATACATCTACATCTACATGCATCCATCCACCTCCACATCCACATCTACATCTATACATCTACATCTACATGCATACATCCACATCTCCATTCACATCTACATCTATACATCTACATCTACATGCATCCATCCACCTCCACATCCACATCTATATCTATACATCTACATCTACATGCATACATCCACCTCCACATTCACATCCACATCTATACATCTACTTCTACATGCATACATCCACATCTCCATGCATACATCCACCTCCACATTCACACTTACATCCATACATCTACATCTACATGCAAACATCCACATCTCCATGCCTAATAAAATTCTTTTAATTAATCTAGGATGATAGTTCCTAGAATATGGTAGGAAGTCCTCTTTTTATGCTTTGAATGAAATTATTTTATACGTAATTTCTATAAAAAATTTGCCATAGCTCCGCTACTATGACTGATAAGTCTCAATTTTTTCTAAGGGATAAAGCTTATCATTAAGGAAATAATTAGAATGGTCTCTAATTGGATCATCAATCCATAATGGATTGAATCATCAATATGCATAAACTAAAAGCATAGAAAAAAGCCATTAATTTGGCCTCAAGCATAGCTTAATCTTGGATTAAAGAAAAGCTTTATGAAAAGCTTCATTTGGATTGAGAATAGGTCATGAGTATGACCATTTCTTGAGTGAGAGAGAGAAATTACATAAAAACCATTAGAATTTAAACATAAATGAAAATTAACTTCAATAGTATTTATTAAATTATGTAACTCTTCACTACTATTCACCAATTAACTTCAATAGCATTTAAAAAACCATACCAATTAAGCTTCTCAAGCTTGAGAGGGGTTGAGAAGAGAGAATCATTGAGAAATTATAAAAAAGATCAAAATTCAATATACTTACCTTATAATTTGCTTGATTCTTTATTCACGGTAGAGGCCCCCAACCAATCAATTGGTTTAGTATGTTGATGGAGCCACCAATGGGGATTGAAGAAAGAGAGAAGTATCAAAAACTAGTGAATTATTAAAGAATTCACAATTCTTGGCTTAGGAGGAGTAGAGTAACAATGCATAAGACACTATCTTTTTTTCAACAAGGGGAGGCTTCTATTTATAGGAAAAATTGAGCTCCTAACTAAACAAACTGATTCTAGAATTTTCCAAGTCAGTTTGGTTGAATTTGGACTAGATTTGGATCTAGTTTGGTTACTTTTTGATTCGGTTTGGTTCCATTTTGATTTGGTTTGGTTCAAGAGAGATGAGAGATAAAAATATCACATTATTTTGTAGTTTAAAACTCATTCAAGCATGTGAAATATGCACCTCCTTTAAAGAATTCCCCTTCCTTACATATGTGTCAAAATTTTATTGCTCATAGTTTTTTACTAATAAACCTTGTACATTTTCAACTCTTCATCTTATGTGAAATATGCACCTCCTTTAAAGAACTCCTCTTCCTTACATATGTGTCATAGTTTTTTTACTAATAAACCTTGTACATTTTCAACTCTTCATCTTATGTGAAATATGCACCTCCTTTAAAGAACTCCCCTTCCTTACATATGTGTTTATTTACTAATAAACCTTGTACATTTTCAACTCTTCATCTTATGTGAGCATTTACTCATTTTTGGATACCCAAAATATCTCATATTTTTAATATTGCTCATAGTTTTTTACTAATAAACCTTGTATATTTTTAACTCTTCATCTTATGTTAAATATGCACCTCCTTTAAAGAACTCCCCTTCCTTACATATGTGTCATAATGAAATCATTTTAATATTGCTCATAGTTTTTTACTAATAAACCTTGTACATTTTCAACTCTTCATCTTATGTGAGCATTTACTCATTTTTGGGTATCTTCTTTTACAAATTGGATTTATCTCCTCCTTACACATGGATTGATGCTATTGGCCTATAGGAACCTTAATTGGACCATAATCCAAAAATTTCTGAAAATCTAGACCCTTAGACTAAGGTTCTTTATACCTATTTCCAATTAATTCCAATTGCACATTGGAAATTTCTTTTTGAATTTCTGTTTCAGGGGAACTTATTTTAATAAGATGAGTTATTTTTCTACCCAAAAATATTCATAATCTGAATATTCTCTCTCTAGAATATTTTCTCTCTCTATGCCAAAACAGGCAGAGACAAGATCTCTTATATTTCAGAAAAGGGAATTGATTACAGGGAAAGATGCTGGACATTTTGAGAGGCTGGGGAGGAATCTTACATTCTCTCCCACTTGAAAAACGCGAGATGCCCTCATCTCGCAAACTGGGGTAATTTCGCAAGATGCACAAGTATGAGACTGAGAGAAATTTTTTGGAACATATATAGTAAAGATAGAAGAACTCTTTACACTTCCATAAGCCCGTCCATCATATGGTCACAAAAGCAGTCCTCACAAGCTGCACAAGTATAGGGTAACTCATCTATGGGAATGATTCTGCTGGTTATTGCTGCACCTATCTCAGTGGTATGAGGTGATCTAACAAAGGGACCTCTGAGAGGTAAGCCAAAAACGGGGTAAAGGCATATCTTCTCATGAGGAAGAAAACACGCCAGTAAGAAGACCCGCTCAGAAAACCCAAGATGCCTTGATCTCATGACGCAGTAGTATCGGGGACCCAAACCCAAAGCTTCAATAACCATGGCCAAGCGGACATTGTTACGAAAGTGCTGCTGTCCCCAAGGTGTTACCCTAGTTATGTTTTGATAGGTCCGCCATTTGGTCTGTGCTACAGAAGTTTCTAGGTGAGGAAAAAGTGAGTGCTCATACTGTTCTATAAAGTCTTTCTTCATAGACTCTCTTGCGTCTTGAAGGTGAGAAATCGTCAGGGATAAAACTAATTCCTGTTGCCAAGCCATGAAGGAGATTAAGAAGAAAGGAGATTGATGGGAGTAAGATTACTGTGAGTGACAAGTAAAGTTATGACTTATATAAAGGAAGGAGCTAGCGTAACCTAGAAGCCAACGGTAACTTGCCACTGAAGTTTTACCGTCTTTCCATGATTTGTGTTTGACACATTTTTCTATAGAAGGCATTAAGAGTTTTGAGATGAGGAGATAAAAGAAGCTTGTAGGCTAGTCACCTACTTTCATTGAATTCAGATATAAGCGTCACAATATCTGGGGGATAACTTCTTATACTCCCCAAGAGATAAAGAACTTCTTTTGGGCCGTACTCGAATGAAAACCAAAACCTTGGTATCCAAAACACCGATTCTCACTTCTGAACTCATTGTTCTAAATCCTTAAAACAGGTGGGACACCTGAGAAGTATTCTAGGGAAAGGGTCTTCCTTTTTTAAACAAAAACTTTCTTTTATTTTAGAGAGGGAATAATTATAAGATCGGAAAGGGAGATTCTTACTCCTGTATACCTCGAAGGCTGGGGAGGAATCTTACATTCTACCCCACTTAAAAAGTGCGAGATGTCCTCATCTCGCAAGGTAGAGGACAGCTCTTTTTCTTAAGATCCAATTTTATTCTGGGGTTCCTTATATTCTGGTCAAACCCAACAGAACACTGGGATAAATATCCCTTATATAGAACTCATCATTAAATAACAATTCATTCAGATCATGTCATTCATATCTTTAACATGATAATGGTCCATTAGACCGAAAAGTTTCCTTCGGAACATTCCACGAAAATGTCAGTCAAGCAAGTTCTCAATTTGACATCCCTTAACTTGATCTACCGGTCAAGTATTAACAGTAGCAATCTAACAGCACAACCCACTAACCTCATAGTGATTTGCTGAATTCATTATCATCATTCTAGTTATGAATATCATCACAGGGACTCGTCCCATTCTCCCTCATTGTGGTTTCATTATATTTCAACTAATTTTTAAAAATCAACATTTTTCAATCAGCATTTTCAATCAGAATCCAAATCAATTCATCAATTCTCAAACAGAATTAAAAATCATATCAATCACATTCGAAATCATCATCTAGATAGCATTAACGCTTATAATTTCAAGTCTTAGATTTACTCGTATATACTGTCAGTAAAGAGCTGCAGTATACTCTCGTCGGTATATACGGGTAGTCACGGCCCTTAGAATTATAAGGTAAATACTATCATGTCTAGGCCTCAAGCAAGTCAGGGATTCTATATAATTGCGGCACTTCTATCTGAAGACCCAATTACCAAAATTATGAATTTCCGTTTGAATATCAAATTGTATGAATTATCTCACACAATTATAACCTTTTTGTGTTTCTTGATAAATTTTTGACATATTTGTCTTCTCAGTTGATCTTTATTAACCAAATGCTCTGATACCAACTGTAAGATCCCTGTTCCCACAGATTCGGGATACTAGCAGCGAAAGTAGCACTTCTCGCGCGGGACAGGGGTCCCACATTCGGGGCCTCACCCACGGATATCCGGATAAGAGACTAATCCATCAGTTATTCTAAAACCGAACCCGGAAAAACTTTCTTTACCGGAAAGCACGGGCGATTCCACCAGGATAACTTTTTACTCTAACGTAGTCAAGATCATTTCTGATCGAGCTGATCCAATTACATCTATAAGATACTTGGTCAGATCAAGGGAGAAACTTGCACTTGGATCATTGGGATCAACGCTTTTTTCCCCATTCAAGAGGCACAGCTGTTGATTCCTATCCATAGAATAGTTACTGTCCGGGATTTATTTTATCTATCGTAAAAACAAAAGTTTGAGTCTCGATTTACGGATCCATCAGTCCAGCCTAACCCCATCCAGTCCCATGGGTTAGCCAACCGCCCAACCACTGTAGTGATGGGATCCAATTAAGAATTTGGTTAGGTTTTGTCCCGGGTACCAAGGAAAAGAGTTCCAAGGCCCCCTAGCCGGATGTTCATGCAAAAATAAAACTAGTCACACCACTCACACACCCAATATGAAATTGCCTTTTCACAGCAGATTCAACCAGTTTAAAACAATCCTTTAATAAAACCATAGTATCACTGATCACAATCTTCCAATTTATTCAATTGATTCTTAATTTCCCATCATTCATTCATCAGAGTATATATGGCATCATTGGCAACTAGAACGCTCAGGGGCCGTTTCGATAGTTCCTAGCCCTTAATACTCGGCAATATAATCACTTATCAAGATGGACTCTCGTTGAAGATCAGCAAGATCAACCAACAGATCCATATAAGGAGCCATGGACTCATCCATTGAAGACCAGCAAGGTCAATCAACCAGATCCATGCCCGATTTCAGAAAACAACTCCAACTCTGTTCCAATATCTTCCTCGACGCACGCATGGGTATCCTAGGCGACCCAGAGCCCGAGCACCGTATGGTCAGCACCCTCTAGGATCCTTCGCAGGTGACCTAGCGCTTCACTCATAGGCCGCTTTCTTGGCCCCTCATCCACTGTACCCGGAAGCTCACCATTTTAATCGCACCGAGGCTGGTCATGACCTCGACCGACCTTGCTACGCGAGACGTCCTTCATTGACTCGTCAGCAGTTGCAACTTTATCAGTTAGGTCCACGACCTTAATCACAAGACGGTCAAAATGCTCCCCCAGCATTCTTGACATAAAACAGTCATTTACAAACAGCATTTACAAACAGTTTACAATATAATTTCTATTTTAACTTTCATTTTTTCACATTATCCCTCATCAATCTACATTACTTATTCCATATTCCATTTATATGTATACTCATCCCATCACATTATTTTTCATCTCATCACTTCAGATTCCTTCACATCACATATCATATATTCACATCCATACATCCACATCTACATCCATGCATCTATTTTCACATCCACATCTACATGCACATTCATGCATCCACATCTACATGCACATTCACATCCATACATCCACATCTACATGCACATTCACATCCATACATCCACATCTATATGCGTACATTCACATCTACATGCATACATCCACATCTCTATGCATACATCCACATCCACATTCACATTCACCTCCATACATCTACATCTACATGCATACATCCACCTCCAAATTCACATCCATATCTATACATCTACATCTACATGCATACATCCACCTCCACATCCACATCCACATCTACATCTACATGCATACATCCACCTCCACATCCACATCCACATCTATACATCTACATCTACATGCATACATCCACATCTCCATTCACATCTACATCTACATGCATACATCCACCTCCACATCCACATCCACATCTATACATCTACATCTACATGCATACATCCACATCTCCATTCACATCTACATCTATACATCTACATCTACATGCATCCATCCACCTCCACATCCACATCTACATCTATACATCTACATCTACATGCATACATCCACATCTCCATTCACATCTACATCTATACATCTACATCTACATGCATCCATCCACCTCCACATCCACATCTATATCTATACATCTACATCTACATGCATACATCCACCTTCACATTCATATCCACATCTATACATCTACTTCTACATGCATACATCCACATCTCCATGCATACATCCACCTCCACATTCACACTTACATCCATACATCTACATCTACATGCAAACATCCACATCTCCATGCCTAATAAAATTCTTTTAATTAATCTAGGATGATAGTTCCTAGAATATGGTAGGAAGTCCTTTTTTTATGCTTTGAATGAAATTATTTTATACGTAATTTCTATAAAAATTTTGCCATAGCTCCGCTACTATGACTGATAAGTCTCAATTTTTTCTAAGGGATAAAGCTTATCATTAAGGAAATAATTAGAATGGTCTCTAATTGGATCATCAATCCATAATGGATTGAATCATCAATATGCATAAACTAAAAGCATAGAAAAAAGCCATTAATTTGGCCTCAAGCATAGCTTAATATTGGATTAAGAAAAAGCTTTATGAAAAGCTTCATTTGGATTGAGAATGGGTCATGAGTATGACCATTTCTTGAGTGAGAGAGAGAACTTACATAAAAACCATTAGAATTTAAACATAAATGAAAATTAACTTCAATAGCATTTATTAAATTATGTAACTCTTCACTACTATTCACCAATTAACTTCAATAGCATTTAAAAAACCATACCAATTAAGCTTCTCAAGCTTGAGAGGGGTTGAGAAGAGAGAATCATTGAGAAATTATAAAAAAGATCAAAATTCAATATACTTACCTTATAATTTGCTTGATTCTTTATTCACGGTAGAGGCCCCCAACCAATCAATTGGTTTAGTATGTTGATGGAGCCACCAATGGGGATTGAAGAAAGAGAGAAGTATCAAAAACTAGTGAATTATTAAAGAATTCACAATTCTTGACTTAGGAGGAGTAGAGTAACAATGCATAAGACACTATCTTTTTTTCAACAAGGGGAGGCTTCTATTTATAGGAAAAATTGAGCTTCTAACCAAACAAACTGATTCTAGAATTTTCCAAGTCAGTTTGGTTGAATTTAGACTAGATTTGGACCTAGTTTGGTTACTTTTTGATTCAGTTTGGTTCCATTTTGATTTGGTTTGGTTCAAGAGAGATGAGAGATAAAAATATCACATTATTTTTTAGTTTAAAACTCATTCAAGCATGTGAAATATGCACCTCCTTTAAAGAATTCCCCTTCCTTACATATGTGTCAAAATTTTATTGCTCATAGTTTTTTACTAATAAACCTTGTACATTTTCAACTCTTCATCTTATGTGAAATATGCACCTCCTTTAAAGAACTCCTCTTCCTTACATATGTGTCATAGTTTTTTTACTAATAAACCTTGTACATTTTCAACTCTTCATCTTATGTGAAATATGCACCTCCTTTAAAGAACTCCTCTTCCTTACATATGTGTTATAGTTTTTTTACTAATAAACCTTGTACATTTTCAACTCTTCATCTTATGTGAAATATGCACCTCCTTTAAAGAACTCCTCTTCCTTACATATGTGTCATAGTTTTTTTACTAATAAACCTTGTACATTTTCAACTCTTCATCTTATGTGAAATATGCACCTCCTTTAAAGAACTCCCGTTCCTTACATATGTGTTTATTTACTAATAAACCTTGTACATTTTCAACTCTTCATCTTATGTGAGCATTTACTCATTTTTGGATACCCAAAATATCTCATATTTTTAATATTGCTCATAGTTTTTTACTAATAAACCTTGTACATTTTCAACTCTTCATCTTATGTGAAATATGCACCTCCTTTAAAGAACTCCCTTTCCTTACATATGTGTCATAATGAAATCATTTTAATATTGCTCATAGTTTTTTACTAATAAACCTTGTACATTTTCAACTCTTCATCTTATGTGAGCATTTACTCATTTTTGGGTATCTTCTTTTACAAATTGGATTTATCTCCTCCCTACACATGGATTGATGCTATTGGCCCATAGGAACCTTAATTGGACCATAATCCAAAAATTTCTGAAAATCTAGACCCTTAGACTAAGGTTCTTTATACCTATTTCCAATTAATTCCAATTGCACATTGGAAATTTCTTTTTGAATTTCTGTTTCAGGGAAACTTATTTTAATAAGATGAGTTATTTTTCTACCCAAAAATATTCATAATCTGAATATTCTCTCTCTAGAATATTTTCTCTCTCTATGCCAAAACAGGCAGAGACAAGATCTCTTATATTTCAGAAAAGGGAATTGATTACAGGGAAAGATGCTGGACATTTTGAGAGGCTGGGGAGGAATCTTACATTCTCTCCCACTTGAAAAACGCGAGATGCCCTCATCTCGCAAACTGGGGTAATTTCGCAAGATGCACAAGTATGAGACTGAGAGAAATTTTTTTTTAAATTAAGATTAATCACCAATTAAAAAAGTCTCAAAGAGAGTAAGGGTCAAGACAAGAACAAGATTTAAACTTTATTTATTCTTGGAACATATACAGTAAAGATAGAAGAACTCTTTACACTTCCATAAGCCCGTCCATCATATGGTCACAAAAGATTTAAACTTTATTTATTCTTGGAACATATACAGTAAAGATAGAAGAACTCTTTACACTTCCATAAGCCCGTCCATCATATGGTCACAAAAGCAGTCCTCACAAGCTGCACAAGTATAGGGTAACTCATCTATGGGAATGATTCTGCTGGTTATTGCTGCACCTATCTCAGTGGTATGAGGTGATCTAACAAAGGGACCTCTGAGAGGTAAGCCAAAAACGGGGTAAAGGCATATCTTCTCATGAGGAAGAAAACACGCCAGTAAGAAGACCCGCTCAGAAAACCCAAGATGCCTTGATCTCATGACGCAGTAGTATCGGGGACCCAAACCCAAAGCTTCAATAACCATGGCCAAGCGGACATTGTTACGAAAGTGCTGCTGTCCCCAGGGTGTTACCCTAGTTATGTTTTGATAGGTCCGCCATTTGGTCTGTGCTACAGAAGTTCCTAGGTGAGGAAAAAGTGAGTGCTCATACTGTTCTATAAAATCTTTCTTCACAGACTCTCTTGCGTCTTGAAGGTGAGAAATCATCAGGGATAAAACTAATTCCTGTCGCCAAGCCATGAAGGAGATTAAGAAGAAAGGAGATTGATGGGAGTAAGATTACTGTGAGCGACAAGTAAAGTTACGACTTATATAAAGGAAGGAGCTAGCGTAACCTAGAAGCCAACGGTAACTTGCCACTGAAGTTTTACCGTCTTTCCATGATTTGTGTTTGACACATTTTTCTATAGAAGGCATTAAGAGTTTTGAGATGAGGAGATAAAAGAAGCTTGTAGGCTAGTCACCTACTTTCATTGAATTCAGATATAAGCGTCACAATATCTGGGGGATAACTTCTTATACTCCCCAAGAGATAAAGAACTTCTTTTGGGCCGTACTCAAATGAAAACCAAAACCTTGGTATCCAAAACACCGATTCTCACTTCTGAACTCATTGTTCTAAATCCTTAAAACAGGTGGGACACCTGAGAAGTATTCTAGGGAAAGGGTCTTCCTTTTTTAAACAGAAACTTTCTTTTATTTTAGAGAGGGAATAATTATAAGATCGGAAAGGGAGATTCTTACTCCTGTATACCTCGAAGGCTGGGGAGGAATCTTACATAGAGGATCTTATTAATTTTTCCTAGATGGCATACTAGGGAGTTTCAAATTGTTAAGGTATGTATGGGTGGTATCATGGTGGTATGGGACGCTATAGCGATCCCTCACATATATTATCTTATGGGATAATTTGGGCTCAAGATTATTGCTTTGCTTACATCACTTAGCATGTTGACCTCAACATTCAAAGACAATCTCATTTTCTAAATTTATTTAAAGTTGTTGTGTGGACATTCTCTAGATAAACTTCTTTTATCTATAGCCTGCATGTATTGATGAGTGTAATCTCGTTGGAATTTTCACTTATTGAAATCTCTTTCTTTAGAGTTCAACGAGTTTATCTTGTTGTGTTCGGATTAAGGAAATTTGGATTTTTCCTTTGTTGGCATTTCTTTCTCTAGTTCCGTACTTTAGGTGATTTATACAGTCAACTTGATGGTTTACGGATGGACATGTGTGACTCATAGACGTTGATGACTCTCTATGTTGATATGGGTAACTCAGGACGTCGATAATTCCATGAGCAGATGTGGGGTACATCAGGCTACCGATGGATACCTGGTTCCTCCTGTTATAATGCCATGTTTTCCTACTTTATTTCGAATGGTTTACAACAAGGAAACTACTTTGAGTATGAGTTCCTCTGATGATCCGCAGTGTCTAATGGGCAAATAGAGCGTATGAATCAGATTGTAGAGGATATGGTTCGTGCATATGTCTCTAGAAAAGCATCAAATTGGGAAAAATCTTCCAATGATGGAATTTGCCTATAATAGTTTTAAACATACAGCTATTGGTTTTAGTCCGTTCATGCTTATGTATGGGTATCGACCCAGGGCACCTATTGATGTCAGTCTTAAGGACATCGAGCTTGATGCATCAAGGGATTTCTTGCATGATATGCAGGAAATGCTTGACCGAAGCTCGGGATTCTATCAAGAGTGCTCAGGATAGGGCACGGTTCTATGCTGATAGAGGATGCTCAATTTGGTCTTTTAAACCAGGAGCGTTGGTTTATTTAAAAGTTCATAAAGATTTTCAGACTTTGTCAAAAGGAAAATGCTCGAATTTATCTCCTAGATATTGTGGTCCATTTCGATTTATACATCAGATTGGCACGGTTGCGTATGAATATAAACTGTATCCACATGTTAGAGTTCATCCAGTCTTTCATATCAGTAGATTGAAAGGGAAACTGGGAGGTGAGAATAACATAGTTACTCCTCAAGAACTCGTTGAAGTCGAAGAATTAAACTATGTTCCACATGAACCTGATAAGGTACTTGAATTCAGGGAAAGAAAACTTTGTAGTTAACAAATCCCTGAGGTTTAGATTAGGTGAAAAGATAGGAAAATAGAGGATTCGACTTGGGAGTCGATTGAGATTGTTCAGCACAGTTCTCCTTCTTTTCATTGCAAGAGTGCAATGTTTTGAGAGAAGGGAAGTATGTTATATGCACATTATGTGTACATATACTAAAAGGCTAACCCACATTAGGCTTGTGAGCATGGGAGCATGGGAACAAGCTCTAGTGGAGCATGGGTTAGGACTAACCTTAAGGGTTAAGGTTAGGGTCAGGCATCCAAGGGTCACACATGGGAAATGGAGAGTCAAGAGTCACTTGAAGGCCCTCCTATATAATAGGGGCATGGGGCACACTCAAGGGAGGGCTTGGAGGCTTGGAGGCTTAGGCTATGGTCTCTTGTGTAGAGGATCATATCTACTCACCTACCATTTCACACTATAGCTACATGGCTATTGGATTAGAGTTATACCTCTTGATGGTATGGGACATCAAGGTAAAGGTATGATGCATTTCATTATTATTCATGTGTGCATCCCTTGGGCTCGGGGGTGGTCGGGTGGATGTGTTTATGCCTCATGTATGCATGTTTATGCATAACAATTATCTAGAGAGATCTTAGGGTTTTAACAGAAGGCCTTTTCCTTGGAGCACATTTTCTAGAACTCGAGCTCTTTCCAGGATGCAGAAGGAAGAGCTTCAAAGTGAGAATAGGTATTTTGGCTGTCAAGAAATTGGGCACCAGCTGAAGGATTTCCCAGCTACTTCTATGTCAATGGGCCAGGGAAGCCAAGGTCCTAGAATGTCGAGACCAACCCCTTCGTATCAATATAATAAAGGTCCCTCTCCCCAAAATCAGGGCAACCCTAGAAGAATGCCAGCTCAGCCTGTAGCCTCAATGCAGAGTAGTCTCAGATCCCTCTCCTAGAATTGGGGAAGCCAGAGAGAGAGAGTTCCACCCCAGACAGCAGACAGCAGGCAACCAAAGCCACCACAACAGCTGATGTAGTGAAGGAAGAAAGAGGATAGATTTATGTGGCCATTGAACATCAAGGGCAGAATCATCAATTCTCAGCCCTTTAGACTCCAACGGAGTACAAGGGTAAGCACTTTAAGCTTTTGATTGATTCAGGTATAGTACACATTCTTTTATTCCCTAGGATGTTTCCGTAAGTTAGTCCTAGATCAGAAAACAGGGAAACCTATGCAAGTAGAATTGGCCAGTGGGAAGATTCTCTTCACACACCATGAGACAGACCATATTTAGTTTAATCTAGATGGGAATGTAACAGATTGCCAATTCAGAGTCTTACCCTTGGTAATCTATGACAGAATCCTTGAAATGGATTGGCTCCATAAGAATCAGGCTTACATTCACCGTCTCACAATGGAACCATCTCTTTCCTCCACCTTCACGGGAATCAAGTTCAAGGAACTGGAATTTCCGGATCCCCAATTAGTCAAATCTTCTAAATTGCTGAAGGGACTCAGAAAGAAGCAAGCTATCCATGTTATTAAAATGAATCCAGTAGACAAAAAATCCAAGGCTAAGGAACTAGAGTGGTTAATGAGTACGCTGATGCCTCTGACTCGTGAAGTAGATCATGAGATAGAGCTAACCCCTGGAGCTCAGCCGATAGCCTAGCGTGCATACAAGATGCCAGTCCTAGAAGCCATATAACTTAAGGAGTAGTTAAGACAATTGTTAGAGCAAGGATTCGTAAAACCCAGTGTTTCACCTTGGGGTGCGCTCGTTCTCTTTCCAAAAAGAAAGATGGAACGTTAAGACTCTGTATTGATTACAGAGGATTTAATTAGTGACAATCAAGAATAAGTATCATATCCCTAGGATTGATGAACTTTTGGATCGGTTAATTGGAACCCAAATGTTCACAAAGATAGATCTTAAATCTGGATAGTACCATATCAGAATTAAGGATCAAGATATCCCCAAGATAGCCATCAATACTCGCTATGGGCATTATGAATTTATAGTCATGTCATTCGGATTAACAAATCCCCGCCTTATGCAAGACATTCTCAGAGAATACGTGGATTAATTTATTCTTGTCTTCTTAGATAACATCCTAGTATACTCTAAAAATGTAGCAGATCATGAAGATCATGTGCGTAAAGTCTTGGAGATCCTAAGGAAGCACAAACTCTTTGCAAAAAAGAGCAAGTGTACTTTCTCTGCTGCTGCTGCTGCTGACCATGTCGAATACTTGGGATTTACAGTATCTAAGGATGGGATTTCTCCTGACCGCGCTAAAATCCAAAAGCAGTCGTAGATTGGCAAGAGCCCAAAACAGTGAAAGAAGTCAGAGGATTCTTAGGATTAACCAGGTGGTATCGAATCTTTATACCCAAGTATGCTCAGATAGCATCCCCCTTGACTAACCTTCTCAAGAAGAGTACCCTATTTCATTGGACCGCTATGTGTCAGAGTGCTTTTGATAAGCTAAAGATAGCCTTAGTAACCAACCCTTTCCTTAAATTGCCAGACTTTTCCATATCTTTTCAAGTAGTAACAAATGCCAGTGGTTTTGCCCTAGGAGGTGCACTTATGTAGGAAGATCATGCAGTAGCCTATGAATCCAGAAAACTCAGAACACATGAGAGAAATTATGCTGTCCATGACTTGGAGTTACTCTCAGTAGTTTATGCTCTAAAGCTATGGAGACATTATCTCTTGGGATAGAGATTCACCTTTGATGACAAATCATCAAAGTCTGAAGTGGATCTTCACCCAAAAGGAACTGGAAAATAAGAAATTGGATCTCGATGGTTGACTAGCTGGTCTTCAACGGAGAGTCCAAATGACACTTGATTTTAAAACAATGGAACTAGAATACTGAGGATTTTAATGGAGACACTGTGGTTTTATTGCAATCCTGTCTTGAAAATAGTTGAATCTAAGAAAAGACAATTTCATATTGGGTGTGTAAGTGGTGTGTCTGTTTAATATATTTGCATGAGTGCCGGCTAGGGGACCTGGGAACTCTGTTCCCAGTTACCTGGGACAAAACACAACCAAATTTTTATAAGAGGGATCCCACCAATATAGTGGTTGGGCGGTTGGCTAACCCATGGACCAATTGGGGTGGACTGGTGGATTCCTACAATCAAGTTCAGTTATGTTAAGTTACCATAGTTGAAGTAGGTCACAGGGTAATTCTCGTTCTATGGGAAAGAATCAACGGTTGTGCCTCACTTGAGGGGAAAAAGGCGATGATCTCTATGAACCAAGTGCAAGTCTCTTCCTTGATTCAGCCATGTGACCCACGGGTTCAGTCGGAATGCAAAGGATAGTTAAGGCTCTTGACCTCGTCAGATAAATTCTCGTTAGAAGATTTTCCTGGAGGAATCGTCCATGCATTCTGGGCGAGGAAAGTTTTTCCGGTCTCAGTTCCGATCTCGGTTCCGGAAGAACCGTTGGACTAGTCCCTTGCCCGGACATTCGTGTGCGAGGCCCCGAGTGGGAATCTCTGCCCTGCGTAAGAGGTTGCTACTTCCGCTGCTAGTGCTCTAGAGTTCGCGTTGAAAGCTTAAGAATCAAAGCTGAATTTTGCAAGGAATCATGAGACGTGCGCAACATGGTTGATAGCCAAATCTTCACACGGATGAGGATGAGCTTAACCCTAACATTCGTAAAGCTCTACACATATCTCAGCCAGGTCCCTTTAAAGGCGAAGGAGGGAACACTTAGGTGAGGCCATAGAAAAGTGGATCAAAGCGATGGAGGAGTACTTTGATGTCACAAGCTACAACAAAAAAAGTAAGGTGGCTCTTTCCAGGCTGAAGATTGTAGAAATAGCCAGAGTAGCATGGAGGAACCACTGCAAGACAAACCACTTGGATCGGAACAGATGTGGGATGATATCAAAGCATACCTCAGAAAGAGATTATGTCCTCCAGGCTTCTTGGAACCAAAGATAAATGAGTTCCTAGAGCTAACCCAAGGAAGCCGAACCACGGAGGAATATCACCAGGCATTCGCTCTCCTCCTCAAATACTCGCCCCCAATACTCGCCCGCTAGATGAAGAACAGCTCATGGACAAGTTCATTTGGGGATGAACGAACCTTTGGATACCCTGGTGAAGAATGCTAAGCCAGTTTCTATGGCCGAACCAATGCGGATGATGAAGGATTTTGCCAAGGCCTTTGTTGTCAAGGTCCCGCTGTGAAGCCAGCACCCTCATCCTTCAAAAGGTTCCAAACCCCAAGAAGTACTTCCAACTTTCCGCCTCCTAAAAGACAGTAAACCCAGGATACAGGAAGTTTCATAATGGAAGGAAGGCCTTTTCCTCAGAGCACATTTTCTGGAACTCTGGCTCTTTCCAAGATACAGAAGGAACAGCTTCGAGGTGAGAATAGGTGTTTTGGCTGTCAAGGTTTTTTGCACCAGCTCAAGGATTGCCCAACTCCTTCTATGTCAATGGGCCAAGGAAGCCAAGGTCCTAGAATGCCGAGACCAACCCCTTCGTATCAATCTAATCAAGGTCCCTCTCGCCAAAATGAGGGAAACCCTAGAAGAATGCCATCTTAGCCTGCAGCCTCAATATAGAGAGTAGTCTCAGATCCCCCTCCTAGAATTGGGAAAGCCAGAGAGAGAGAGAGAGAGAGAGTTCCACCCCCAGACAACAGTAGCCAGAGCTGCCACAATAGCTAAGAAGAAAGAGGACAGATTTATGAGGCCATTGAACATCAAAGGCAGAATTGTCAGTTCTCAGTCCTTCAGACTCCAACAGAGTCAAAGGGTAATAACTTTAAGCTTTTGATTGATTCAGGCAGTACACATTCTTTTATTTCCGCAGGATGTTTGCGTAAGTTAGTCCTAGATTTAAAAACAGGGAAACCTATGCAAGTAGAATTGCCAGTGGGAAGATTCTTTTCACACACCATGAGACAGACCGTATTCAGTTTAATCTAGATGGGAATGTAAAAGACTGCCAATTCAGAGCCTTACCCTTGGGAATCTACGACCGAATCCTTGGAATGGATTGGCTCCATAAGAATCAGGCTAACATTCACTGTCACAATAGAACCATCTCTTCCTTCGATCTTCAAGGGAATCAAGTTCAAAGAACTAGAATTTCCAAATCCCCAGTTCTGCAATTAGTCAAAGCTTCTAAATTGCTGAAGGGACTCAGAAAGAAGCAAGCTGTCTATGTCATAAAATGAATCCAATAGACAGAAAATCCAA
Organism: Cibotium barometz; assembly: GCF_041138505.1. Taxonomy (NCBI): domain Eukaryota; kingdom Viridiplantae; phylum Streptophyta; class Polypodiopsida; order Cyatheales; family Cibotiaceae; genus Cibotium; species Cibotium barometz. The sequence continues at coordinate 17,971,730 of NC_141064.1, forward strand.
GGCTAAGGAACTAGAGTGGTTAAGTGAGTATGTTGATGTATTCCTAGAAGAGGACCAACAAGGCTGATATTATCACACGAGTGAGATTTTTTAGAATATTTTATTATGGAAGTGAATCCAATTAATTATGTGTCATGCATGCATGGTTCATGTGTGAAACATGGTGGTGAATGATTTCTATTTGTTAGAATTATTTTTGTGAGTGATTCCAAAGTAATTGTGATCTAACATTGTGGACTATGTTGAGTATAGATTATGAGTTCGGAACAACCAAGGTGGACATTGTGGATGAGATTATCTAGCCGAGCACATGTGCTAAATATTTGATTTTGTATGGTTTGGCCCATTGTACATATGTTGGGCAAGGTTTATTTTTTGATGAGATGCTTTAAAATCATTGGACTATGGTTCAATTTTATGAAAGCCCAATTTTGGAAAAGCTATGCTATTTCTGGCTCCAAGGGCTAAATTTATGAATATGATTTAAATACCACGTGTGGGAGTGGAGCCACACACGTCAGGGGGGGAGATTGCACCTAATCTTGTGTTCTTTGATTTTTATGTTTTTGTTTTATGCTATGATGATGATGGTTTATTTCTTCTATTATTCAATTTGTGAAATATTCTAATCTCCATGTACCATGGTCATGTAAACAGTGGTATATCAAAGCACGGCAAAATCAAGATTTAAATTTGGATCATGGATAGTTGAAAAAAAATCAAAAATTGAATTTTACTCAAAGTTTATTGGCTTAGAGCAAATTTGAAGGCTTTTCAACAAATTCAAAATACTTACACGGGAAGAGCAGAATCTACCAGCAATGGTACAAGGACTTTGGACAAAGACAAGATTCGTTCAAAAATCCAAGAGATAAAGAAGAGAAGGTGTGGAAGACCTTTGGGCAAAGATTCAATGGTTTATGGGAAATTTTTGGGCCATCGGATCAAGATTTGGATCAAGGGTTGAGGGCTAAAGCCACTTTATGCACATAAAACCACTTATTTGAAGAAAAACCACCCTCCTTCTCCCAAAACCACCTTCATCAATTCTAATCCTCTCCATAATCCATCTTTATGGATGGAATCAGCTCATTGAGGAGATTACTGGACTATTTTTAGAATTGTTGAGCTCTCTATCTACTCAATTTGTATATTGGAGGGCTCACAAGTATCTGCAAATCCACGTTTTTTTTAAAAGTAGCCTCACGCGGGCAGTTTTACACGCTTGTTTATGCTTAAATTAAATTTAGGCTTATCTTAAGCTTAAATAAGCCTAGGTTAAGCCTTGGCTACCTACCCAAGATATAAGCTATGATAAATAGTTTCTTTTTAAAGCTTTACCACTAAGCTTTCAACCTTTCCAAAATTCAAGCTTCAAAACCATGCTTTCCCAAGTGAAATAAAGGCTACAAAATCCCCTTTTTGCTGAAATTTCAGATTCTGCACACCAAATAACAGAGAGCTTCAAAAATTTAAATTTTCCTTGGTCAAATATGGAGATAGAGGGAGTTTCCATGCCATAAATTTTTCTTCGTCCACCACGACTTTCCAATTTTCCAAAGTCATGGAAAGAATTCCAAAAGCTAATCAAAAGGGATTTCTTACCTTCGTCATTTAAGAGTAAAGCCAAACAACAATGGGATATTTTTCGACAGCTCGCAAAGGAGAACATATCAGCGTATGTTGATAGATTTTGGCAAACTTTCTTGCAACTTCAAGCTATAGAGAAAATGCGTGAAAAAGAGCAAAGGAGAAAGTTCATAGCAGGTATCAAGCCAGTTATTAGAGAAAAAGTGAACATGTTTCATCCTCATTCTCTTAGCAATGCCATCTCTACCAACAAACTGCGAGAAGAACAATGGATTTTCGAGGGATACTACACTGACAGATTCTCATATTCCTCAGTTTTCTTGATCTACACATTTTGAGAAGTTTCAGCACAAAGATAAAGCAAAGAAGCACAATGGTCCACAAGTGAATGGGAAGAAAATGAAGCTACAAAGAAAACCAACAATGGAGATCGAAAATCACGTATGATTACATGTCACCGCTGTGCGACAAAGAAGGGCATTATGCATATGAGTGTCCAGAAAAGAAAAAGAATCAAGTTGCGGTCGTGAACGTGATTGAAGATGAAGACAAAAGACAACCAACCTAAGCAAGAGGGTACTCCCAATCATGATTTCTACCACTAGAGAGATAAGCCTAAAACTAATACTTATACATTGTTCAATATAAAATTTAATTTTAAAAAAACTGTAGTTAAATTCAAATATATTGCTCAAGATAGTTCAATGATTGATATGTACTTTCTATACACGAAAGAAAATACATATTAGACCATTCATTATCATCAGGACTTCAGTGAACTAACAATGATGCACATATGTTTTTCGACTGATCACCGAAGAATGTATGTAAATGATTGTTATTTCACACTCAACCTTTAAACTTTAACACCTCATTTAATACACTTTCTTCAAATTATTCTCTTTTCGATTCTAAATAAGATTAACTAGGTGTCTGTGTGAGAGATACTCCTATTAGTGTATGTGAAAGATACTCCTTTGATGTCCGTGATGACGGATAATCTAAGTGATATTTATCCGTACACGGATAACTTATCACAATCAGTGTTGAGAGGTATTCTATCTGTGTGACGGATATTATATTATGAATCTCTTCACTTGCTAATTAAATATGCAACTGAGGTCAATTGCAACCCAAACAAGAGGGAATGTTACGTTAATTAATTTGTTATTGGGTGATCCAATAAGTGAAAAGAATATCTTGGGTGACCCAAGTGTGATTAATTTGGTTGTGAGTGAATCCAATCAACTCTTTTGAATTAATTCTTGATGAGGTTGACCCTAGTTGGTTGTGAGTGAATCTAACCAGCTGTGACACGTGTGAAACATGTGGTGTACTCTGTGAATACATGTGACGCATATGAAAACATTGTGAGTGAATCCAATGTAAGAGTTTGATTGTGAGTGAATTCAATCAACTCTAAGACACTTGTGACGCATGTAAAGGTTCGGTGAGTTTGATCATGAGTGAATCGGATCAACTTCAAGACACGTGTGATGCATGTGAGGACATGTGGGAGTAAATCCACTTAAATATATAATGACCTTGTGAGTGAATCCAATGTGGGAACGATTAATGTGTTTGATCACTCGTGTGTGCTGAGAGTTACAACCAAGGATGGTTGTCTTCTCAAATGGGAGGACTATCACGGGAGTGAGATTTTTTCAGAATATTTTATCTTGGGAGTAAATCCAATTAATTATGTGTGATGCATGCATGGTTCATGTGTGAGGCATGGTGGTGAATGATTTCTATTTGTTAGAATTATTTTTGCGAGTGATTCCAAAGTAATTGTGATCTAACATTGTGGACTATGTTGAGTATAGATTATGAGTTTGGAACAACCAAGGTGGATGTTGGACAAGATTATCTTGCCGAGCACATATGTGCTAAATATTTCATTTTGTATGGTTTGGCCCATTGTACATATGTTGGGCAAGGTTTATTTTTTTATGAGATGCTTTAAAAGCATTGGACTATGGTTCAATTTTGTAAAAGTCCAATTTTGAAAAAGCTATGCTATTTATGGCTCCAAGGGCTAAATTTATAAATATGATTTAAACACCGCATGTAGGAGTGGAGCCACACACGTCGGGGGGGGGGGGGGGGGGGGGGGAGGGGGGGAGGAGGGGAGGGAGGGGGGTTGTTGGAGAGAGAGAGAGAGAGAGAGATTGCACCTAATCTTGTGTTATTTTATTTTTTATGTTTTTTTAAAATGCTATATGATGATGGTTTATTTCTTCTATTCCTGTAACAACAGATATTTAGGTCAAAATTTAAATCGGGTAGCCATGTAATCTCATAGTACCCTCTTTGGTTTGACCAACTACTCTCTTCGGTTTGATTAACAAGTAGTGCGATTAGCTTAAAGAATCTGCAAATGGTAAGAATTGATGGATTGGGCACTGTTTGCCACTGCTCACACATGTATTCCATGTGCCTTTTCATATATCTGTATGTGTCAACCAAACTTTGAAGGTTGAAAGAAGGAAAAGTTATACACTGTGGGTTTCTTGATCTTTGTGTCCAAAATTCATGAGGTGCACACCTGCTCTTGGTTGGCATGTATGAGGGCTCTATACATAGTGCCTTGGCATGGGTGAAGTACTATTTCAATGATGTATTCTTGATTAGCATACCCTCGTCTAGGATTCTTGGAATGCTAAGCTCTCCACTTCTTAAAGCTTTGCTATACCACTTCTGTGATGATCCTAATTTCCAACATGTCATAGAGTGTGACATCATAGAATATTCTAGTTTTTAATGACTACCTACTACTACCAAGGGTCTTTAGGAGCCTTGAGATACACAAACTCTTCTAGATTCCATATTTGAGCTCTCATCAGGTAGGGATTTGCATGTTGCAGTTGTGGCACTTGGGCATATGCCTGCGGTAGCGTTCGAGGCATAAACATTTAAAAAGCCCACATAATCCGCCAATCCTGATGGTCACCCCCACTAAGCTTGACCAAAGTCAATGATGCCACAGCCAACTACTGCCAAGAAAAGCTGCTTGGTGACAGAAATACAAACTCCTCTTTGCATCCTAGAGGGGCCACAGATGGAGACCAGAAAGTGTGACTCTTGCCTTGTAAAATCTTCTCGCAAGCGGGTACGTCCCTCTGAAAGATGGTGCTCCTAGAGGAAGAGAATATCAATGGATCCCCCAACCACTGCTCTTTGAAGGTGTCCTCTAAGGATGCCACACCTTTGAAAGTATCGAGGCCCCCCCAAACCTTGGATGAACATGAGGCTATTTGCATATCTAATCTGTGTGGGAAGTGGAACTATCAGAACTGTTGTGCACACTCGAAGAGTCTTGGGCATGGGTTTCAACGGGGAGTAATCACAGTCCAGTCCTAAGACGAAGATGCGCTAGGTAGTGGGTGTGTATCCTATTCTCCATGTGACGCCACTCTATCCGAGCTTGAGAATAAGCCTAATCTGGGCTCCACCTGCTATTGGAGGATTACCAAAAACCAAGCGAGGCTGATAAAGCAAGCAAAGAAACCGAGCGAACACCCCCACAATCCGAGTGCATGGGAGCCTAATATATTCAACGTAATGGCGAAATGATACAAGTGCAGAACAACACATAAAATATGGATAAAATGGCAAGGTACTATCCACATCCATTCTAGGCATTTCTGTCACGCAATGCAATAGACAATTCCAATTTGGACAAAGCTGCTTGGTGGATGAACTAATTCATCGCCTCATGAAGTCCCAACACCTTGATGTCTTAAGGAAAAACACATGGCATTCCCTCACAATAGCTACATTTTCCATCACCACTTCAGCTACCATCATTTTCGCTCGATTGATTCTCTCATGGAATTGCTTGCTCATTTTGATCTCCACCTCACAAGCGTGCCATCCCTTCTTGCTAGTCTCTCTTGACTTGGTGGAGGCGTTTCCCTACCAATTTCTCTTCACACAACAAGCTCCTCATCACCCTCCAAAACAAATCCTGCGTTTTTCGAGTTATCTCTCTCCCCCTCTGTCACCATTTCACCCTTGGCAATTAGCCAAATTCTCGGTGCAGTTCCAGACAAAGTAACGAGACAGAATCGTGCAAGGTCAAAGTACACGTGACATTGTCATTGCAAAACCGAATGTATTGCCATGTTGTACCATTGAGATGTTGCCTCGTTCCTTTAAAACATGGTGCATGCACGCCGACAGTTGCACTCTTGCCAAGCTTATTGATCAATTTGCCACATCCACTATTGGTTGATTGTAGGCAACCAAAACATGTGACCTTACTCCTTGGTTCTGTCCTGCCAGTTTGTTTCGTGGACAATACTCTCCTTGCATATTTTTAGATGTTCATCTTTAACTTGTCTTGGTTTTCTTTGTCCCCCTCCAACCACCCTTTTTTATCGTGAGACTGTTGAGTATTCTGGTCTATGACTGTCTGTTGGAAGTATTACTCTAGGATCCGCACCACTCCTCTTCCTCCTCACACTTCTCTCTTCCACATGAGGCTTATACATCTCTGGTGAATGCATACCTGCCTAAGATATCACTGAATGTGTAAAGTCGATCAACTTCTTATCAGAAGTACTTCTACCCTTCCCCGACATGAATCTTTCTTTAGCCTCTCCAATGATGGTCGTGGAAGTTCTCCATCCTTTACATGATAGGAGGTTGTTCAGGACTCACCAAGAGGATGAGCATAGGGGAGACGAGTGCGGGGAGGATGACCGGTTGGCACGATCGAGGAGTCATCCTCGAACGAGGAGGAGGAGCAGCACAGCTAGAGTCCCATACAATGTGAGAAGTGATTCTTTTTGGGGGTTATTTGGAGAAAATGGAATCCAAATGAGATGAGTCAGGAGGATAGTCGTCTTCTCTTCACTGCCATCATCACCTTAGCCCTTGGATGGAGTCAGGGGGATAGCTGTCTCCTCTCATGAACTGGGTTGGAGTAGTCTGTCATTTTGCTATGAAAGAGTGATTATGCAAGTGGTAATAAGAAGGCCGTGGACTAAGAAAAAACTAGGGATTTGACCTTGTAAATAAGCAAGGAAACTCTGTGTTATTTTTAATGAAATTATGTTAAATAGGAGGTTGATTTGTCCTAATCCTTAATTAACCAAAACTTAGGGCAAATACAACAGGTCTGTAAACTCGTCTTTGGTGAAAAATAGCACACCACACCAGATCCCTTTGAGGATGCAAAGGTGCATACCCCAAGGTATCTTGAGCTTCTTCAATCTTAAGATTAGGTCCCAACCATTCCAAAAGATCATATTATCATCCACTTGCAATAACAAGCTTTCAAAGTCAATAATCCACTGGCAATTAAATGATCATGTAACCCTGTGTTATGTAGTCCCAAAAGAAAACATGAGATCAATTGCTCATCGCTCAAAATCAAGTCATCTAGTTCTTTAAATATCTCATAGACTTGTACAAAGCTCTCTAGGTTTGTGGGATCATGTCACTTGAGCTTGCTGTATTTGGTTTCCTATAGGATCTCTTGTTCCCTTACCAACTTTTGTTTCCACACCCCTTCCTATGTCATGTGCTAGTCTCAACATGTCTGTTGACGAGAGCGTTGTGACTAGAGCAGGAGCTAGGAGTATTGGTAGGGCTGGTGGTATGTATCCACCTTCTGGCCATACGAACATATGGTGGTAGGTGTCCACCTTCTGCCGCTTCCATAGTAAGGTTCCATATGAACATATGGTGGTGTGTGTCCACCTTCTGGCACTTCCATATGAACATATGGTGAAGTAATTGGAGCTACTCTAGCCCCTAGTGTAGGTCTTCCCACATCAGAAATCATAAATGTCAGTGGGGCAGCAATTCCTGGTCTGGCCCCCAGCACAATTGATGGTGAAAACTGTGGTATGCATCCCTGGCAACAACTATGGTCTCTCTTGCACTAGTGGTGGTTATTTGACCTCTCATTTCCATTGTGATTACAGCTCTTCCCACACATGGAGACACATTCTCCCAGGGTTGAAGTTTCACTCCACGCATGATATGATGTAACTCATTTCATGATAAATCCCCGCACTAGTCCTAGCTATGACGCTAGTCAAGCCCGGTGCAAAATACATCTCTCTTCTAAACAGGGTCTCTCCTTCATTTGCTTGGGCTGTGGTATCCCAATGAGGAGCCTCATTGGACATTTATGGTTGTGGATAAACCCTTAAGGTTGTGTTAATAGCAGGTTGTTTCATTTCTTCTAATCTGATTAAACACAACTAGATAAGAGTCTTGCCTAGAGCCTTAGATATCTGTGGTACCATGTAAGAAACTTCATGATCTTTCATGGGCAAAATTAGACACATTTCACAAAAGAAAAGAGATGGAGAACAATACTAAGATACTGCTACAATAGATGATTACAACAAATCGCTTCAACTTTCCACCATTACTTTGGCATGGCCCCATGTCCTCATATTTTCTTGTCATTTAAATAGTCATAAAATGATCCTGGATTACACAAAGAATAACAAATTTTGCATGGCTTTTTCTGATACATAATAGTGTTTAATCTATAATATTCCCAAGTGTTACTGCATGCACGGATGCTAAACCATTCAAGAACAGAAAAAATAAGATTTCATTAAATCTACCCAGAAGCAAACACTTCGTTTGCCTACTGTCTCTAACCCAAGTGGTAACACCCTTGCCTACCAACATGAAGGAATGGGATTCAAAACCTGGCACCTACATACATTTTAACTACTCTAAAAAAACCACAAAAAAATGCACTAATTTAAGGGGGTTTGCAAGAAGCAGACCTTTCACCATTGGCACAACCAATTTTGTTTTTTGGGTAAACTTCGAAACCTAACACAAGACCCAAAAAAGCACACTGCTAAACTTTACAGCAGCATCTTTGGAGCACCCTGTATCATGCAATGTGATGAATCCCACAACACGCCTGTAAAGTTTGATACTCCCATGGAGCACTGTACCATGCAATGTAATGAACCTCACCATGTCAAAGAGTGCAAGCAACAATCAAACACGCCTGCGAAGGCATATTTACAAGCAGGCGCACCCCATTCTAAGATAAAAGGAGTGTAGAGGAGAACACTCTCTGTGAGCTAAAGAAGTCTCCTCTCTTGTTCGAAAACATGACCTTGCACAAGTAGATACAGACAGACCATTTTATCCAGCTTGCAATCATGGCATCTCAACGACAAGGAAGGATGAACAGAGTTAACAGAGCTTTTCAGCTCACATGGAAAAGCCATATGAGCCTTTCCAACGTTTCTTTTGAGCCTCGTGACATGATGAAACTTGTCCAGCCCAGAAGAGCTCTAAGAACCTTTTCACCACATCATCCTTCTGATCCTCATGTGCCATATTGACCTTCTGAGCCTCGTGAGTCATATACACATATAGCTCCAGGGCAAAAAATGGAGTGACTACTTGTTTTGAATGGATTACCAAGTTTTGATGCATTAGGGTTAGCCATCACCACTACACGTGAGAGTACAAGATAGACTGTAAACCTTAAAAGACTTAACTTATGCAAGGGACTTCTAGATTGTAACACTAGACCCTTGTCTGTTCAGATGTTCCTTTACTCCAGTGGTTAGAACATCGTCTTTTCATGTCCAAAACACAAACGAAAGGTTTGTATCTGTCTTTCACCAAATAGATAAGCCTTACAACAAAAAGAAACACAGAAGTCTGCCACAATTTAATAAAATGTTTTATAAAAAGTAGGCCTTGCACCTGGTTAACAAGAATGTAAAGAAAATGCCAATCTAAAAGAAAGAACAAAATTTGTAAAAATGATTGCTTGCAAGATGATGAAAAACACTCGTAACAACGAAACTCATGACCCTACTTATACCATAAGAATGTTACCAAACTGACATTCGAAATCTTCTAAGATGCAAAGTACAAACCAGTAATTATTGTGCATTAGCACGAAACATGAATGTACACTTGTACTAACCCAGATACATAAATATAACTGCAAATCTTAGGGGAGACACACCTTGTCCTCTGATCCTGAAAGAGGCATTCAAGACCTAGAAGTAGTGTCATTCATGCTTTAGAACCTGGGTGTGACCTCATCATGTTCAATATGAATGCCTACATGCTTTGTTGAGCTTTCCAGATGCTTCTCGAGTTAGATAGGCATCGAGTTACATAGGCGTGCCAAAAAGCTGTCTGAAGTGCATGGTAATAAAAGACAATGCCACCTATCTCTAAGTACAATAAGCAGATAGTTGCTCAAAGGACTTTTTTAGACCTATTTGTCACTACACTGCTGCCAATTGGATTAGAACTTAGCATAGCCCCTTGCTGCAAGTCAACGGTTCCCTTTTCCATCACGGTAACCTTCAGACCCACCAAGTCAAAAAGCTCACTTCTGATCTATACATACAGCTTTCTTGACTTTGATAAGAGAGCACAGCTACTGGAAAGCACAGCCCTTGAGAAACCTACCGGCACATACCTATTTATTAAGAAGTCTCAGATCTTTCACAGTATCAGGGAGAAGGAGAAGTATCAGGCCAGAAATACAAAGTCCCATTGATCTCTTCTTCGTGCATATCCATCACCAGATCATCAAGGTCTTCAAATTCACTGTCATACCACATGTCCTCATCATAATAATCTGAATCATCGTAATAATCTGAGGCATCCAAATCTGACTCATCTGTATTGTAGATATCATTCTCCACCACTGGTGGATGAAACACTTTGAACCTTTTCCTGGCTTCCTTAACAAAGCTTTCCTCAATGTTCAATTGCCAACATCCTCGAAGATCCAGATATTCCAAGCTGGTACATTTCTCTAGCAAAGCTTTCAATCCAGTGTTTGACAGCACCCCATATGCCATTTCCAGGTGCTTCAGCTGTGGCATGTACTGAGCAACCGCAAAAGCCACATCATCACTTGATGCAACATTAGAGCTCTGTGGGGACATGTTCAAGTTGAGCCTCGTGATGAGACGGCAGTGTTTTCCAAATGACTCTACAGAAGCTCTTGACAGAACACAATTACTTATATCCAGAAAGGTAATTGAAGCAAATTTGGGAGCCAGTTGACACATGCAATCCTCGGACACTAGACTGTAGGCAATTCGAAGCACCTGAAGTGGTGACCCGCTGCAAAACACACCTCATTAGAATACTGATGACAATGCCGGTAAAGAAAGACCCTGATAGTTCCATAAGAGCTTCAACCACGACACATGCCGGCGAGGATATGGAAGAGAGCAAGATAATGGCATTATAGTCCTCAGAAGAAACACATTCTTTAAAATGCACTAAAACTCTGCTCTGCAGGATGGGGGGCGCCTCTCAAAAAAAACATAAAAAAAGAGGAGTGCAAGATACTGACCTCCAAGCTATGACTCGCAGCATATTGTCATTGCTGAGGTTTGAAACACAGATTTCTCTGAGACAACCTCGGCTCCTGTTCATTAGAAGCACCAACATCCTCTCGAGTGTCTCCGGCTTCCTACCATGGCTCCACTCGTCAAGGTCAACCTTTTGCCAGCAAACCGCATCCTGCGAGACGCGCCTCCACGAGCGGCACACCCGGGGGATGTTTCCTAGCATGTCTTCTACACAGAGGCGGCTGAAGATCTTGGCAAGGGCATCAGGCAACATGTCAGCCCAGCAGGGTCCATCCCCTTCGTCATTTTCATGCTTTTCCTCCTCGTCTGCTGCTTCTTGTTGGCCATGAAGCTTATCTGAAACCTCCATCTCTGCAGGCGGCAAGAGATGGGTAGGTGCGTTTCTCAAACGCAAATGTGTGTCTCACAGGAGCAAGCAAGCTGAAAGCTATGGCTTAAGAGATGCCTCAGAAGGCTCTGCAATCTGGGGCTCTGATGTCTGAGGGGCTTAAGATGAACTAACTTGGGGCCAATTTGGCATCCAGATTCTTGGGTCCTGCACCCAAAGAAAGCTTGTGCCCGTGGGGAAGACGAGAGCGGAGGCCAAGTAGAAGCCGCCTGTGTGAGTGTATGTGTGAGAGAGAGAGAGAGAGAGAGAGAGAGAGTGAGAGAGAGAGAGAGGGGTGTCACTGTGTGTGCATGGCCATGGCTAGACCTCGTGTGCAGGGCGCCCTTTCGCAAATTTTCCACACATCCATGTCAATCAATCACATCACAATTCCTTCGTAGCGGTAAACGTGTAGGGGGGTTTGTACAGGGTGCTGCTTCTGCCGTCCTTTGCTGACATGCGCGTAGATGTAAACAAAAAGCTCCAAAATTCATGCATCTAGGTGTCCTCCGCACTCATTGCTCTGAAGCATCAGCACTGATTTAGCAGCGGCCACACACACACACACACACACACACACACACACCAAGGCTTGCTGGCAAGGGGCTTTTGTCAATCTCCAGGCGCCACTGGATCCATCTAACTCGCAGATCAATGCAAACCCAAAAAGCATTCAATCAAAGAATTCAATTCAATACACCAGCCACGCATCCGTGCCCTCTGACTCCTAAGTCCCTCTCCTGGCTCCCCCTACACACACACACACACACACACACACACACACATACACAAGTGATTCATTCTACCTCCAGGCTCCCACCGCGCCTACAGATGCAGCAGACCTGAGGCTACAACCCACAAAACTCGCACGCATCTTTACTGCATGCCCCCTTCCTCGTAGACTGATCAGCTCTGATAAGGACCCATTTAAGAGAAAAGAGCAGCAATCAGGACAGCTTGTCCCCAATTTGATTTGAATCTGTGCTGGTTTTCACATCCCTTAACCCGTGCTTCACTGTGCCCTCCGATGCCTGCAGGTTGCAGTTCCATTCAATTCAAGGCCACCACTGCTGTCCTGCCTCTTTGAATAGCTTTTCAAGAAGAAGGGGAGCTCATGCCAATGGGCATCATGATTCATGAGGCTCTCTCACCTACCTTTGTAAATCTTGGGCATAATAGGAACGGATCCCCGCAGGCATGGGCTAATGGGATCTTTCAAGCATGGGAAGGATACATGTAGATATGTCATGGAAGGGTGCATGTATGTCTTCTAAGCAATACAAGGAGAGAGAGAGAGAGAGAGAGAGAGAGAGACGGAGGGAGAGGATGGAGGGAGGCATGTGTGTGTCACACGTGTGTGAGTTCTGTTGGTGGTGTGATGAGCAACCACAACAAGAAATATCACATCCCTTATCCACCTTTTCAACTTCCTTTGGACACATCCCACCTTGAGCTCCAGCCCAAGCTGCCCACCCATCAATCAATTAACATATATATATTCAATGGTTGTTATCACTTCATCATATACTAGGCTCTAGGCCCTACTCAATCTCTTATCTCTTTAGTTCACAATGATAAATTCACATGCCTAAATAAATCTATACATTTGTTCAATTTCTCAAAACTTTTACAAAAATGCAATAATATGTTGAATAGGTGTAAGGTTTATAACCAATGGTTGGAATCATAAATTCTTATAAGAAATCTCCTAGACACATGAATCAAAATAAAAAACTTGAAGCTCCGCTCCAAGTTTCTCATCGGGCGGTAGCTCAATTGTTGATAAGGTGTCTTGTTGTTAAAACCCAAGTTGTGGGTTCTCGCCTTGGTGGTTACCCTGAATGATGCATCTAGCCCTTGAGTTGTGGGATAGGGGGGCTCATTCCTTGCGTGTCTGTGTGTTTTTCTTTCTAATGCCAAACTTTTAAAAAAACAAAATAAGAAACTTGAATCTCCACTTCAAACTTTGTTGACCCCTCATAGAAGTCATGTAATATTATGGGCCTAGTGAAGCAAAGGCATTATAGACCTCGCGGATAAAAGGATGGAAACTTGCTCATTATTGAAGGTATTTAACATTGTTTAAGAAATTTAAGTAAATTTGGATCCTTGAAGCAACATGCAACTTGAAGCAAAGAGGCATGCTTAAAGCATTAAAGCTAGCCCTTTGAAAAAATAATTAGTGTATTTTTAAGAAGAAAATTATTCGCTAATTCAATGAAACATCACCAAAACCTTCCTTTGCAAATACAAGGCAAAAAATGGCATGTTGCTAGTGAACTATAAAGTAAAAAAGTAGAAATGACATGCACAATTCACAAAGGGTGCTCATGTGGTGCATTATTTGTCTCCATAGTAAATAGATTTACCATACCTTTTAGTGGATTGAATGGAAACGGATGCGTACATGCCACCATTTTCACTAATGGAATGGATGCTCTAATTCCTCACCATCACCAAGAGTTTACAAGGCTTTCAATTATAACCCAAGCTTTATATTAACCAATTGCATGAAAATCTCATACATGCACTCGTACTACTTTGGTATTGAAATATGATTATTAAAAAATTCACATGATGCTTGAAAACAATGGCATCATCTAACTACTATGCAAAGCCAATAATTATTCATTATTTAAAAATTCACATAATGCTTGAAAACAACGGCATCAACCACTAATACTAAAGCTTTACTCCATGTGTCATGTGAGATTTTGTAGGACATGTCTAGACACCTTAACCAAGCCATGCTTTAGGAGGAGTATTTTTAAGCAAAGGTTCAAGTTATAGAATTTATCCATATATATCATCGGGTAATTCATGATGTCATGTTCTTGTGCATGTAGTTGGCCTATGAATGCAATATTAAGAGGTCTCTCTCTCTCTCTCTCTCTCTCTCTCTCTCTCTCTCTCCCCACGCACACACACACATTTGTGTGTGCACATGCACGCACAAATGCGCACCAAGCACAAATGCACATCGAGCACACATGCATGCATGTCTACACATGTACACATTCATGCATGCATGCATGTCTACACATGTACACACTTGATGCAAGAACACACATACAATCACATGCCCACACATGTGCATACATATGCATAGTTGCACACATGTTCTTGTGCACATGCATGTAAACAAAATTGTGCGTTTATGCATGTGTATGAATGTGCATAACACACACAACAAAAACTTACAACTCCTCTTGATATCCTTCCTTTTATGTGTCATGCTCACTTTGTGCCCTCTCACTTGAGGCTCGCACTTAAGTGTCACCATTCCTCATCTCCCATGTGCATGCATGCATTCATATGTCTGAATGTGCATAACACACACACAGCAATGGCCTACAACTACTCTTGATATCCTTCCTTTCGTGTGTCATACTCACTTTGTGCCTCTCACTTGAGGTCACTTTCAAGTGTCACCATTCCTCATCTCCATGTTTTATAATCGAAGTTGCTTTTCCTCTCTCTCTTCCTCCATTGGTTCTTTTAAATGCATACATTTGTTTCAAGTCAACACACCTCCTTCACATTAATACTTGCAAAATCCTCCATGAAGATGCTTAACTGAGGTATCTATTCCTCATTTCCTCAAAAGATTTATAAATATCTTAAACCTATCATCCATGGCCCTCACACCACTTGGGACTAAAACTTTTCTTTTGAAAAGATGTAACTTTTCATGCACCATACGCATGCCAATTTATCTTTACCTTTATATTTGAGTTTGGCAATCCATTCATTACTCATCATAAGTATTATATCCTCATATCCATATAGCTTGTAATATTATACACACTTTTATGTACTACATATTAAATCATTATTTTTTTAATTGAGAAAAGATGACTTTCTTTCAAACTAAGCATGAGAGTTATACATGAGAGTTACAGCCATAAAAGTGACACTACAAAGATTCAATAGAAGTGGACACCATGAAAATGATACTTTTCTACCAACAACAGATGCATTAAAGGTTATGTGAAAAAGAGTTTTTAGTTAATTGTCCCCTTTTTCCTCGAATGGGATGACATAAAGCACTTTTAGGAATCTCATTTAACCATGTTGAAAATAGTGCTTTAACACCAAACATTCTATGTGCCTCTCACATGTTTTCAAAATTTCATTACTCTTTATGGACTGGTTTTTAACCCTCTATATAAAATTAATGCCTTTTTGTGCATGTCCTTAACATTCTATGTGCCTCTCACATGTTTTCAAAATTTCACTACTCTTTATGGACTAACTTTTAATCAATTTTTAACCTCTATATAAAATTAATGACTTTTTTGTGCATGTCCTTGATATTTGTGACCCAAACTAAGGTTCCAAGAAAATATATATTTTCAATTGATGTACCCTAAGAAAATTACTCTTCTGTAGAAGCTCTAAACTTCTTTTCATGTTTTATAGTCTATGTGGTACTTTTAGTCTCAAAAGAGGTAGAAGTGTCACATAGGAGCATTGATAAGAGAAATGGGTAAGAGAATCTCATCATGACATCCACCTCTTACAATAATGGTAGGGATTTTTTCATTTAAAAATAAGCACTTTTATATCAATAATGGTAGGGATTTTTTCATTTAAAAATAAACACTTTTATATCAATAAGCCTTTTTAAGTCAAACATGGCAAACACCTTTGACTTTACAATAAAAACCTTAACAACCTTATCATATGAGCTAATTATATGCAAGAGATTCTACTCATTATGATGCCTAAGTGTTAGTGTGCCATTATTACAACATGTATTATCTTGTGTGACTATCTTTTCTAGAATTTTGAACAAAGTATAATCAAGAGTAAGCGTTTCCTTAGGATGAGATTCCCTCCTTTTTGTAAAGCT
The DNA here is from genome assembly GCF_041138505.1 of Cibotium barometz. Lineage (NCBI taxonomy): Eukaryota > Viridiplantae > Streptophyta > Polypodiopsida > Cyatheales > Cibotiaceae > Cibotium > Cibotium barometz. The sequence continues at coordinate 17,987,892 of NC_141064.1, forward strand.
ACTCACAACGTTCATATGGTTGTCAAATGTACCTTTTCACAATGATTTTTAGAACAAGTAATTGAGAGAGATTTCTACAATGATGTTTGAAAAATGCCCATTATGTTTTAAGCATTGGACTTGCAAGACCTAATACATAATAACATTTTAGATTGTGCTTCATGCATAAATGTAGGTTTTAGTTTTGGGCAGAACTAAGCACAAATTATGAATAGTATATTAACTACATTGTTTTCATTGAAATTTGATAACAACACCAATGTGCTAGAGCTTTGATGATTGAATGTAAACTTTTGAGTTGGAGGCTATATGCATAAAGAACATACAAAGTTATACACGCACTGAAGGTAGATGCATGAAGAACATACAAAGTTATACACACACTGAAGGTAGATGCATGAACGATGAATGATGGAATGTGTAACATGTCTATATATAGGTTCCCAAGATGGTTAAGATATGGGCCACTTGAGGTTAGATTCTAATTGACCCAATCACTTGAATAAGGTAGTAGTAGACAAAACAAGAAACTTATGGTAGCTTCTAGGCCCATTTGAACCCGTCTCCGATGCTTGTTTATGTCCCACAAGTTGAGGAGGTGTCTCTATTGGGATTTCGGAGTTAGTTGGTGTGCACACCCTCTAGCGGTGTGTGAATAGCCACTATTAAGATCTAGGTCAAAAGACCAGGCTTAATGCCTATAAAAGCATGTACTTGGGAGGTTCTTATCACAATAAGAATATCATTTGAGTTGTGTAACATATCTCTCTTGCGATCTCTCTCTCTCTCTCTCTCTCTCTCTCTCTCTCTCTCTCTCTCTCTCTCTCTCTCTCTCTCTCTCTCTCTCTCTCTCTCTCTCTCTCCACCATTGCCATGGATTGAGCTTCCTCTCTCTCCTTGAACCCTCATCCCTCCTACGCTTACATCATAGACATCTTCCACCATCTCATGGCATAGATTGAGCTTCCACTCTCTCTCTCTCCACCATTGCCATGGATTGAGCTTCCTCCCTCTCCTTGAACCCTCATCCCTCCTATGCTTACATCATAGACATCTTCCACCCTCCCATGGCATAGATTGAGCTTCCACTCTCTCTCTCTCTCTCTCTCTCTCTCTCTCTCTCTCTCTCTCTCTCTCTCTCTCTCTCTCTCTCTCTCTCTCTCTCTCTCCACCATTGTCATGGATTGAGCTTCCTCTCTCTCCTTGAACCCTCATCTCTCCTACACTCACATCATAGAAATCTTCCACCCTCCATAGCTTGAGCTCTAGATCTTGTGGTGGTTACCAGCATGGTATCAAAGATCTCGAGCTAAAAATCTTGTGGATACCAACATGGCATTAGAGCACATTTAAATCCTTCATATTATTTTCTAATTTCTTCTTTTTAGGGTTTTCATCTACATTTTATGGTTTGTTTTGCTAATCAAACATCTTCTACCCATATGTGCACCCATCTGTGTAGTACTGATTGCCCACCTTCTACTTGCATTTTCTAAGTTGCAATATTTGTGTTAATATTCATAATGTATTTTTTTTAACACTGTGGTTATCCAAGTATGCTCGCCACCTGATTATCTATAGCTGTTTATTTTTTCATCTCTCCTCTCGCTAGCCATCGTCTCTAGTAGCCCGTCTTTGTGTAGCAACCATCCAATGACTTAAAGTTTGACACTTTATGAGCATCTTGAATTGGAGCTGTGAGCTACATGCTTGTGCAACAACCCATACCTCTCTATTGGCACACTTCCACCTATGCTCATACTACCACCTACATGCCACATATGGCTACATCTTCCTCCACACAGCAACTCCACATCTCCTTGTCCATGTGTGTCTCTGTTGGCTCTCTAGCTTGAGCTACCTCCTGTGTACAACATCTACTACCATTATCATTGTCCTTGAGCTTCGACTTACAGCTTCCCCTTTGTGTGTGATCTGCTCCCATTAATTAAGTAAACATTAGATTGGGGCTTTCTTAAAAGTCGGGTGAAATATCATCTAATCAATGCTCCTATAGTCATAAAATTTTTGGGGCTTTTTTAAAATGGAGATAATTATCAAATTGAAGCTCCTACATCCTCTAAAAGTTGGGCCTTTTCCAATCCTTAGCTTGTTCCCTTAAATTGGAGCTGCTACATCAACCAAAATGTGGTATTTTACCTTTTTAGCTCTTGGTTTGCGAGATTTGCGGTCCTCTACCCTGGCTCCCAAGCCTAAAAACATTATCGATCACTTGGCACAAGTGACATCAACCTGGCGGCAGGCAGCAGCAATCAAAAGAAGATCTTCATTAACATTGCACTAGTGTGGGGAGTTTTTTTAAACTTTTGAAAGTTCTTCTATTTCCAAGTATAATTCAAGGGTTCTCTACCTGGGATGTCCCCCAAAATCTAAATATTTTGTAATCATGGGTTCTCTACCCAGGAAGTCTCCCAAAATCTGAATATTTTGTGTTTCTTTTTGTAATGCTCCATCTTTCCCTCTTCACCTTGCTTAGAGCAAGGGGCTATGCTAATGTAGGCTGTCTTTGTCTCTTGAGGTAAGACTCGACCTCTAAATCCTTTGCACTGAGCCATGCTACATGAGCCTCTGGGCCAATTGTGAGGGAACATGGTACATGAGCCTCTAACCCCTCTGAATCCTTTGCATTGAGCCTTGAGGGAACATTTCTTGTTTCTTTACTAGTATTTAGACTTTTGAAGGCTATATAGGCATCACCTCCATCTCTCCAAAAGGGCGGTATTGGCATTTCGAAGTTAGTTGGTGTGAAAACCCCTGAGAGGTGTGAGTAACCCTTATAAAAGCATGTACTTGGGAGGTTCTTATCATAATAAGAATATCATTTGAATCATGCAATAGCTCTCTCTTGTGATCTATCACGTCTCTCTCTCTCTCTCTCTCTCTCTCTCTCTCTCTCTCTCTCTCTCTCTCTTCACCATCATCTAGATTGAGCTTCCTCTCTCTCCTTGAACCCACAACACTCCTACACTCACATCATAGAAATCTTCCACCCTTTATAGCTTGAGCTCCACATCCTATGGATACTAATAGTCTTGAAGATAGAATTCATTCCTTAGTGCAGTAGATATGGGGATATTAGCTTGCACTTCGCTATTTATATGTACATATCTAAGCCATCTATAGACATTTGATCTCTAGTGACCACCATTTGGTGTCCAAATTGGTTCCTATCAATTGTCTCAACTTGGCTATTCAACCATGGCTATTACTTTTATAAATATGGCCTTACAAAATAAATGTAAATAGTATCCATTCAGTTACAAGTAAATAATGGAGCATTGATTTCCTATGTTGCATTATTCATGTCAAATATTTTTAATATGCATAGTTATGTTATTCATATATTTCACAATATCCTTGAATAACACCTCATATATATATATATATATATATATATATATATATATATATATATATGAAATTATTCTATTCTTGAATAACATCTCATATACATGTTTTTGTATTAGAAATATATATATATGCACAAAATATAAAATATAAAAATAATTAAATGTTTTTAGAGAATCCTAAATTCAGTCATCTTTTTCAACCAGTTTGGGTTGATTATAATCAACCAGTTGGGTTGATTATAATCAACCAGTTGGGTTGATTATAATTAACAAAAATGTTCATTTCTTAAAGGAGCAACACATAAATTATAATCAACCAGTTGGGTTGATTATAATTAACAAAAATGTTCATTTCTTTAAAGGAGCAACATGTAAATTAAGAAAATTATATAACATTTGAGAGAGTCGATTATGATAAAGTGATTTGATTCTTATACATCTTTATGCTATCTTTATGCTAGAGTTATTCACAAATGCAATCCAAGTTAGCAAGTACTAGAGATATCGACAAATGCAAAGCAAGCTTAAGCACATATGAAGCTCTTAGTAAATACTAAGCATAAAACAAAAAACTTTGCTAAAGAAATTGACAAATTCAAAGCTTAAGCACATATGAAGCTCTTAGTAAATACTAAGCATAAAACAAAAAACTTTGCTAAAGAAATTGACAAGTTCAAAGCAAGCTCATGCACATGTCAACTCCTTCGAAAACTAAGCAAACACAAAAATCCTTATTTTCAAAATCATTGTTGTTTAGTATGAGAAATAAGCTTCACCATCATCATGAAATGAGCTTCCTCTCTCTCCTTGCTTATCATGGGTTTCCTTTTTGGTTTTGTCGTCAAAAGCAAACACAAAAATCCATGAGAAATAAGCTTTTTTCTCATCAACAAGAATCCCACTCATTTCTTTTGTATGTTTTTCCTACTCGAACATGTTCAACCAGAAATAAAATTATTTCTTATCAATTGCATACATCTTATAGTGGGAATTTCCAATGGGAATGCTTGAGAATGAGTTTTAGGCGAGTGCAGGTCACGATGCAAGTATATATTGTCACATACTATATAGCTATGTAACATTGCACTATCCTCCACTTTCAGCATTGAAAGTGCCCATCCTCTACTTTCAACACTGAAAGTGCCCATCCTCTACTTTCAACACTGAAAGTGCTCACGTAAATTGGGGAATGGTACGTTCCTCTATGGTTATAATTTTATGGAGAGGATTGTCCCCTCTCCTCACCATACCTTGTGTATGGTTTTTTTTTTAACTCACACACACATGCACAAAAGAAGCACTTTAGACGTAGTCAAAACAATAAAGTTCATCATCTGAATATTAGTTAATATGTTGATGTGCATGGATTGTTTGTATATTCACTAATCAAAGAAAAAATTAGAGCACACCTAGGTTGTGAGTCTTTGTTAAAGGATCTAGTTGTGCCTATCTAGCCCAGCCCAACCCTCCACTCTCCTCTCTCTCTCTCTCTCTCTCTCTCTCTCTCTCTCTCTCTCTCTCTCTCTCTCTCTCTCTCTCCTTATCAACCACTCTCTCTCCTCTCCATTATCTCTCACTCTTTGTCCTTGTTTGGGGTAGACCTTAGGTGGATTATTTATCAAGTTCTATGTATGGATTTTTGGTATTTCTTGGAAGTCGGTTAGTTTTGGGATCTTGGTAGGTAGAGAGTCGTGGGAAGTCTATATAGCTGGAGCTGTTTTGTTTAGTGAAAAAGGAATAGGGTTCTTGGTGGATTTTGTGCGTAGCTATGGCGGATTCTGTAATGGCAACATAGTTGACAGATTATGTGTTTTCATCTCTGTATGGAGAGTTGTAGTGAATTTTTGAAGTAAAATGAAACTGTGTGGGTTTGTCAGAGTGAGTGTCATTTTGAAGTGTCAAACCTAGAAATGGAGAAATACTGCTCTGGTCAGGCAACAATACACTGGCGATCACGGTGCTTATGATGGGTGGTCATGGTTGAGTTCGCTTTCTTCTGTTAGAAGGACGGGAGCCAAGAAGATGCAGAGCAGCAGTAGAAGTGATGGTTGTAAAGGTGGTTATGTTTTCTGGGAAGTCAAGTGCTAGGCGCGGTAGTTCGGGCTGGAGAATTCGCAGCAGTTCCTTCATTCATATTTTACTAGGTGGGCAGCGAGGCAGCGAGGCTTGCAGCAGCATGACCCGAATGCAAAAAGGCATGAAGGAGGTGAAGATAGTGGAAATGCAACGTGATAATCCGGAGTATGAGTTAGAGCCTAGTGCAGAGGATCTAGCAGAAATAGAGGAGTATGGAGACATTTTCAATGAGCCAGGAGAAGAAATGCAATGGGATCCGGTTGTGATAGGAGGAGTTTTGTTACAACATTTGTTTCTGGTAAGGAGGCGATTAGATTTTGATCCACTGCGGATTGGGGGGGGCTTACCTGCACCACCTCCATCACCAGTATCGCCCTCATCATCTTCTGCAGGGCATTTGACCCCTAATACGCTAAAGAATATGGCAGCAGCGCGGCTAGAGCTGATTTTCGCGTCAAATTCGAGACCTTTTTAGGGAAGTCTAAACAGGACCCCGATTGCCATGTAGCTCAATTTGAGACAAGATGGCAGGCCATAGGATTTGACGGAGTGTATGACACGCAAGCCATTAGGAATTTTTTGGACCCAAAAAGGGCCTCCTAAGGATTCCTAATTTTAAGGGATTAGAGCTTAAAAAGCTGGGCTCTTAAGGGAGACAAAGGCTATGATGACCCCTATTTTTTGCCTTGCCACATCAGCCATACCCTCCTAGTTTCACTTTTTAAAGGGAATATTCTCATACTCTTTCTCTTACTTTTTTTTCTCATACTTTCTCTCTTACTTTTTGAAATTTTTATCTTCACTCTCTACAAATTGAATCTTTCTTGTCAGTTTGAAATCTCCTTTCTCATTAACTCCCACCATATCTCCCTTCCACATCAGCAAAACATTCTCGTATTTAGGTGGGCCCCACAAAGTGAAAAAAAATTATTTTTTATTTTTTTTACATTTTGAGGTGGAAAAAACACCACCCAACCAATATGTATGATGAAAATAATTTTTTCCCTCCAAAAAGCTTTTAATTCAAGGGTCACGTCAAAAGCCTGTCAGAAGCCAGTACATCCATAACTAACTGTCAGGTCCACACAACCCCATAAACATAACTAACTGTCAGATCATCCGAAATTGTGGGGACCCCAAAAAATATTATTTTTTAATTTTTCTCATAAATGTAATTTATTGATGAAAAACTCCATGTTAGTATATTTGTATATCAAAAAGATCATTTTTCACTTAGAAAAATGGATTTGTGTTAAACTTGCACAGTAAAGTTTTAACAGCCTCTCTCACTCACTCCCTCTCTCTCTCACTCACTCCCTCTCTCTCTCTCTCTCTCTCTCTCTCTCTCTCTCTCTCTCTCTCTCTCTCTCTCTCTGTGTGCTTTAGCTTCTTCCTCTGCTTAGCTATGGAGCCTTTGCAAGTTGTGTGTATAGCCCCTTGTGAAGCTAGAAAACGGAATGTTGATTTACACATTCGTATTCCTGAAGAGTATGGCAGCTCTAAAAAAACTCATCCTACTGATGCACAATCTGTCCAAGCTCATAGGATAGCTAAGGAGAAAAATGTAGATCTTTGGGTTGATGGGCATCTCTATCCAGTTGACCCTCCATTAAGAGCAAACCCTCCTTTCCGCAATTTATCATCTTTTATGTAGTTTGTTGGTGAAGGAGAGCTTGGCTTGTTAGGATACTGCAGAAGATTGACTACAAGTGGAGCTTGGCAAACCCATATTCTCCAATCTCAATTGCAAGCATCACAATTCAGCCTTTTACAATGTCAAGAAGGACTTAAAACATCATCAGATAAAATGAAAGAGATCCTCGTAGAGAATGTGGAGAAGGATACAACGATTCAAAGGCTAGAGGAACTTATCAAACGACTCAAAGCAACGCCAAATGGTGCTCGAACGCAAAAAGGCATTGGCTGGTATAGAATCTCTTGCGTTTAAAGGTGGAGCACGAAAGAAAAGGATTCGTACAACAAAGTAAGTAACAAACTTTCATTATGCACTCAGTGATTTAAACAAAATAGTCATGATTTGTGTTCTGCCAGGAATTTTCTGCAAGAGGTGTGTGGTTCTAAGAGGGATGGAAGGATTTGGTCAAAGCCATTCTAAATACCAAGGATATTCTCTCAATTATTATTGACCCTCATTATCCTAAAATACGCCAAGCTATTTGTCAGCAATGTAGTGAGCGAGATTACCACCTCCATCGATTCTTCATTAATTCAACATGCTTGTGATGCGGCTGGAATCAGCATAAAGGGTACCAAGCAATCTGTCAGGTTATAAAAGATGCATTTCTAAGACAAGGAATCACTGGCACTTTATTTCCTACACTCAAGGTGATTCACAATGTCAAGCGTATCAATAATGATGATGTGCAACGAGCTATAGGACAGTTTTATCACATTGAGGACACACTAACATTAGACACAGGGTTGAGCAGAAAGAAAATCAAGACAACAAGTACACAATTTCACTATGATGTTTACAATAACATCTTTGTTCATATTGACAGACTACAACAAGCTATGGTGAAGTTCTATGCAATTGCTCCTATTCATGTTTTTCAGTAGAAAATGAAGACGATTATTTTGTTTTGAATATTGTAAATTACCGTTTATTTGCAGTTTTGGGGAGCACACTTTCATTTGTGCTCAAGCTAGATGAGTGCCAAATTGTGAAAGGTCGGAAGCTAGAACGTATGAGCATTACGCTCATGAATGAGGCCATGATTTGTGCATGGGAAAAGACTACCAAACCAAGTTTTAGTGTGCAATCTGAGAAAGAGGTCTGGTGGCTTGGTGCATTCGAGGTACCGAAGGAGACACGTGAGGTATTGACATGGATGTTTGAAAGGACTCCCTGAATAACAGATGTAATCAAAAAGCAAATTGATGGTCAACTTTTAGATGTAGAAAACATAGGAAAGTTCAAGGTGGATTGGCATCTTGGGGGAGATTTAAAGACAATTAAATGCATGATGGGTTGTGCTCAAGGCGTGACATCAAGATGGCCTTATCCATACTGTGCAATGCTCAGATTGATATTCCTAGGCAGAAAAAGACAAATGGAAAAGGTATACATAAGGTTGGTTCTGTTGGGAAGGATGCCTCAAAAGGTCCCAAGAAAGGGAAGAAGCAACAAGAAGATGCAGTAGATCCAACCAAGTCAACTGATGAGGTGAAGATGAGGAACAACCAAATGCAAGATGGGTGGAAGGTGTCATGTCTCATGATATGCTAGGAGAGCCAAACAGGAATTCAAATTGGAGCCCCATCATTAATTTTCCACTAAAGAATATTCACTTTTGCACACTTCATGCATTCATGAGAATCTTTGATCGATTGCTTAAGTGCCATATCGATTATGCATTCACAATGCCTACACAAGAGAGGAAAGTTGCAGCCCTTGGTAAATTAGAGCATCTTCTAAATTCTCTGGGCTGCCATGGTGGAAACGTGAAAATTGGAGTGAATAAGCAGGCCTCTGGTATGTCATACGAGGTTGCTCAAAAGGTCTCCATGACTAGATCAAAGGCAAGGAGATTTTTGGAGGAGCCAGCAAACATAGAGAATTCAAAGAAGACTTGGGGACTCTGGAGAGACCTGTGTGCAATCACCACAAATGTAGATTGTCCAATGCCAGCTCTTGTAAATATGCGCAAACAGCTTTGGATAAATTTCAATAATATGGTTCGCATTATGAATCAAAGTAGCACAACTGCCCAAGAACGAGCATCATTCCAACAACATATCATAGAATTCACCAAAAGTGTGCTAGGTGCTTGGGGAGAGAGTAAAGTAATACACTATATGGTAAGTTGTATAGCAAAAAAATAAACTGGTGTTTTAACCTTGACTTTTTCTAATTAAATTCTATTGTCATGTGTACAGCACATAGTTTATGCGCATGGTGCGTATTTCATGAACAAGTATGGATCGCTCGACATATGGAGTACCCAAGGGATGGAGAAATCACATTATAAACCAAGAGGGGTTTATTTCAAAAATACAAGACATGGAGGTGGAGCTTTTGTAGGAGGAACACGTACAAACTATCTACAAGAGATGTTCAATTGGTTTTATCGCACAAGCTTTGGAAGGGTATTGGTTAGGGAGCAGGCCCAACAATCTAAGCTTGCGCAAGAGGCACGCAAGGCTGCAAAAAGTCATGCTCGGCTTGAATGGTTTGCAGACCAATGCTCCCCATAGGCATGGTGCTTGGCGTGCACGAATGAGGAGACAAGGGAGGCGTTGGGTTGTGCACGTACCAGCATAAATCTAGATGTAATAAGGCTAAGAAAATAAGTTTAGTTAGGTTTTTTTTCCCCTTAAAAAAACTATTAATAGTTCCTTCTCCCACTTCATTTTCATTTCACTTTTTTAGAGAGCTTGAGCTCAAGATCTACGTAGACACCCAGGTAAGGACACCAGCACATCACCACATTAGCATAGTCGTACATGGATATGGCACGCACCAAGAACACCGCACGTGTTACCATGCCTTCACAAAACACAGTGCAAGGCACCCAACAACCACATACTGGCGACACCACAGAAGAGAGTGACCCCTTGGATTCTAGGACACGCCCAATGGGATCACCAGAGTCCACCAACCCTCCTCCCACAGCAACACCAGCGCACACACATGCAGGCCCTTCTAGTGGGAGGAAGCGTGTGAAGAAGACCCCACAATGCAGCCACCCCAGAGATCAAGACAGAGAGGCCAATATGATGAGCAGTTCGACTGGGTTGGTGAAAACATTCCTACATTACGCAGCGCCATAGGTGGCAAGACCCTACTACCAGGACGACAGGGTCCCCTACCTACTCGGGAGGAACTTGATACACAGGTACCACAACAACAGGAGGAGGATTCAGACTATGAGAGAGACCAAGAGGAGGTTCTTGCAAGTGCGCACAAGCGTAGAAAGGTCAAGCTCTTCAAGCCAAGGAAGTCCCAACCTCGCCCACGCACTAACACAACACAGAGAGCTCCAAGGAGAAGGATGCGCCAAGGGCATAGGGCTCTATAAATCAAGTTTTATCAGAGGAACACTGAGTTGCTCATAAGAAGAGCCCCTTTTACTCGCACGGTGAAGGAGATTCTCCAACGATATAGAACAGAGTTCCGTGTGCAGCAGGGGATTGCCCTTGAAGCATTGTAAGAAGCCTCTGAGGCTTACCTTGTTGGGCTTCTTGAAGACACCAACCTCCTTGCAATACATGCAAAGAGGATTACCATATCTGCCAAGGACATGCAACTAGCTCGGCACATTCGAGGCGAGCAAGACACGATCTAGAGATCTTAGATGTTAACCTTTTTTTTAAGCAACTCTTTTGTTTCAAACCCCCCTTTGTAACAAGCCTATCTGGCTTTCATTTGTAACCTTTTGATAACTAAAATTTTAAGTTTCTCTTACAATGTCTTGGTGTCATCATATTTGTTTAACATGGAGTGTCTATCATGTGCCAGTTTGTCACCCAAGGCATTAGAAATACTCTTGGAGGGCTAAGGAAGCTGTGTGCTAGAACAGTGCGAATTTGGCCTCTATAACGGTGATGTAGGCTCAAAATTCGCACTGTTCTGGCACTTCACCCCGCATCATTTCTGATGCATTTATAATGAAGTTGAGCACACTAATTGTGAGAAACAGTAGTTTATAAGATAAAAACACCTTTAATCATGTGTAAAAATATAGTGTTTATCATCCAATGCATCAGAATTGCTCCTGGAGGACTGGGGAATTAGCTATGCCAGAACAGTGTGAATTTAGGCTCTGCAATGGTGGTGCAGGCTCAAAATTCGCACTGTTCTGGCACCGCTCCCCCAGCCACTCAGGATCATTTCTGATACATTTATAATGAAGATGAGCACACTAATTGTGAGAAAAAGTAGTTTATAAGATAAAAACATCTTAAATCATGTGTAAAAATATAGTATTTATCATCTAATGCATCAAAATTGCTCCTGGAGGACTGGGGAAGCTATGCCAGAGTGCGAATTTAGGCTCTGCAATAGCGGTGCAGGCTCAAAATTCGCACTGTTTTGGCACTGCTCCCCCAGCCACTCAGGATCATTTCTGATACATTTATGAGAAATAATTCGCACTGTTCTAGCACTGCTCCCCTAGCCACTCAAGATCATTTTTTGATACATTTATAATGAAGTTGAGCACACTAATTGTGAGAAATAGCAGTTTATAAGATAAAAACATCTTAAATCATGTGTAAAAATATAGTATTTATCATCTAATGCATCAGAATTGCTCCTGGACGACTAGGGAAGCTATGTCAGAATAGTGCGAATTTAGGCTCTGCAGCGCCGGTGCAGGCTGAAAATTCACACTGTTCTGGCACTGCTCCCCTAGCCACTTAGGATCATTTCTGATGTATTTATGATGAAGTTGAGCACACTAATTGTGAGAAATATTAGTTTATAAGATAAAAACACCTTTTATCATGTGTAAAAATATAGTATTTATCATCTAATGCATCAGAATTGCTCCTAGAGGACTGGGGAAGCTATGCTAGAACAGTGCGAATTCAAGCTCTGCCCAACGGCGATGCAGGCTCAAAATTCGCAGTGTTCTGGCACAGCTCCCCCAGCCACTCAGGATCATTTTTTATATATTTATAATGAAGTTGAGCACACTAATTGTTAGAAATAGCAGTTTATAAGATAAAAATATCTTAAATCATGTGTAAAAATATAGTATTTATCATCTAATGCATCAGAATTGCTCCTGGAGGACTGGGGAAGCTATGCCTGAACAGTGCGAATTTAGGCTCTACAACGGCGGTGCAGGCTCAAAATTCGCATTGTTCTGGCACTGCTCTCCCAGCCAGTCAGGATCATTCTGATACATTTATAATGAAGTTGAGCACACTAGTTGTGAGAAATAGCAGTTTATAAGATAAAAACATCTTAAATCATGTGTAAAAATATAGTATTTATCATCTAATGCATCAGAAATGCTCCTAGAGGATTGGGGAAGCTATGCTAGAACAGTGCGAATTTAGGCTCTACAGCGTCGGTGCAGGCTGAAAATTCGCACTGTTATGGCACTGCTTTCCCATCCACTCTCAGGATCATTTCTGATGTACATTAATTATAAAAACAGTAATTTACAAAATACAAATACCTTTAATCATATATAAAAATACATTATTTATCATCCAATGCATCAGAATTGCTCCTGGAGGAGGGCTGGGGAAGCTATGCCAGAACAATGCGAGTTTGGGCTCTACAGCAGCGGTGCAGGCTCAAAATTTGCACTGTTCTGGCACTGCTCCCCCAGCCACTCAGAATCATTTTTGATGCATTTATAATCAAGTTAAGTACATTGATTATGAGAAACAATAATTTATAAGATAAAAATACCTTTAATCATGTGTAAAAACACATTATTTATCATCTTATGCATCAGAATTGCTCCTGAAGGGCTGGGGAAGCTGTTCTAGCACTACTCCCCCAGGCTCCAAGGGTCATTTCTGATGCATTCACAAAAACATTGATGGTATAAACTTAAAAAAAACAATGATATACTTGATGAAAATAAGTTTACAAAAATTGTATTGTATTCATTAATAAGAAATGATACATCATCTTTACAAAAGCTTTCTTACAATATTGAGCTTCCTTCTCTTGTTATTGGGGGCAGAGTGTGCTCAAGGAGTGATTGGGCTATTTCTTGAGGATCCTCTATGCCTATGCTTTTGGCTATACCTATACGAGCAAGAAGCTTACCCCTAAATCCAGAACCAAAAACATCGAAGGCAATGGATTTTTTAATGAGAACTATACATTTGGTGCTCTGTGCCGCCATAGAGGCTACACAGAGCACCTTAGAGAGGGCTTTCAAAAAGAAGAGAGTGAAGGTAGATTGAGGGGTGTAGTCCCTATGGATAAATACGATGCCATCCATAGGAAGTCAACCAAGATAATGCGCCAATGCAGCATCATGTCCATGGACCTTGGCCTGGTCTCTGTTGTGTAGCCGCCTCTCCCAGCAAATGCGTCAATTTCAACCACCCTCTGCAATCAAAGGAAAAAGTATGTTGGGGGAGAGTTTGAGAGGGAAAACATACTTTTGGGAAAAAATTAAAATTTTTCAATTTTTAGGGTTTTTCATCTACGCGATTCTAGGTGGGAGGACCTCTAAGTTTGGGCCCAAGAGGTAGGGGGACAAGAGTAGTAATTGGGCCCCATTAGCAAACCAAAGCCTAGGCCCCCTAGGGTCAAAGAAATAAAAAATTTGCACCCAGCCCTCTTCCTATTGGTCCATTCCTAATCAAAAGTTAATCCAAGAGGCCCTCTTTGGGTCCAAAAAATTCCTAATGCCAAGATGCGACAATTCCAAGCGACACTGGAGGGAAGAGCCATGCAGTGGATGAGCAATTTCAATGCAAGTTATTTTGGAGATTATTTGGCATTAAAAAATGCATTTTTGAACAGGTTTAGAAAGAAGAAAACTCCAAATGATGTTCTTGCAAAGATTAAAGCAATTAAGCAGAGGAAAATGTTTGTGGAGGATTACACTCAGAAGTTCAATCAGTATCTGAGAAGGCTTGCAAATGCGGAGAGGCCGACGGATGAAATGTTGGTCGGATATTATATGAATGGTTTGACGAAGGAACTGCGGAATGTAGTAGCAGGTGTGGATGTCAGAGCAGGTTTGGATGGTTTGATAGAAACTGCCACACGCGCAGAGAGGCGCTTTGGAGTAATCTATCCAAGTCCTTCAAAGCGGGGTTCTCGAGAATCTAAGAAGAAAAAGAAGGGGAGGAAGAAGAAGAGATCTTCACATGATAGTAGTGATGATGATTCTGATTCAAACACAGATTCAGATTCTGAGTCAGAGACAAGTTGTCAGGACTATGGTCCTACGGAAGTCGAACCCTAGCATAAGTTAATAGCTTTCGGAGTCTCGAGAGTATTATTAGTGCTAGCGGGGTTCAGGGGTTAATGGGCGTTAGGGTTTGGTCGATGTGTGTACACATCTAAGTTAGCACGGCTCTTAAGTAAGATGGGCGGCCGGGCTAGGAGGTGTGGACACAGGCCAGGGTTTTAGTATAAAACCCAACGAGAAACCCTAACTCGTCATTATATGGTTGGGAGGTGAACCGACTTCCACCCTCTCTTCTTCTCCATGCCTAGGCTATGGCGGCTTGAGGAAGACGCAGCCGTAGCGGAGGCGTTACACAAGTAGTGGTTCAGATTCTGATTCAGATTCCGATTCAGATTCGATGTTCAGACAAGGGGGTCCAAAGGAAGTTTGGTTGAAAAGATGGTGGGAGAAAAAGTTGAAAGAAGCAGGAGTCAGAATCAAGTAGCAAGAAGCCTCATTGTGATATTTGTGACATTGACGGTCATAAAACAACCAATATAACTCTCACAACTTAATATTTTCTTTGTTGAAAAATGTAGGTTCATATGGAACCTTACTATGGAAGTGCCAGAAGGTGGACACATACAACCATATGCTCATACCACCATATGTTCGTATGGAACCTTACTATGGAAGTGCTAGAAGGTGGGCATATACCACCATATTCTCATATGGAACCTTACTATGGAAGTGCCAAAGAAGGTGGACATCTACCACCACGTGTTCATATGGAAGTGCTAGAAGGTGGACATCTACCACCACGTGTTCATATGGAAGTGCCATAGAAGGTGGACATCTACCACCACATGTTCATATGGAACCTTACTATGGAAGTGCTAGAACGTGGACACATATCACCATATGTTCATATGGAACCTTACTATGGAAGTTCCAGAAGGTGGGCTCATACTGCCATATGTTCATACCACCATATGTTTGTATGGAACCTTACTATTATGGAAGTTCCAAAAGGTGGATACATACCGCCATATGTGCATAGCACCATATGTTTGTATGGAACTTTACTATGGAACTTCCAAAAGGTAGATACATATCACAATATATTCATATGGAACCTTACTATATAGAAGTGCAAGAAGGTGCCACCAGCCTTACCAATACTCCTAGCTCCTGCTCTTGTCATCTCATAGGTGCTCTCATCAACATACATGTTGAGACTAGCACATGACATAGGAAGGGAGGTGGAAAACAAAAGTTGGTAAAGCAACAAGAGGTCTTAGGGGAACCCAAATACAAGCTCAATTGGCTAAGCTTATGCATAAGTTCTAAGGTGACATGATCCCACAAACCTAGAGATCTTTGTAGATATTTAAAGAACTAGATGACTTGATCCGTGTTTGGGAATTTAGCTTAACATTAGATGGAAAATACATCACTAAAGCCTAAGGAAAGTGTGGGTTTTAGCACCTTGAGAGTTTTATTCATGGTTGTCTTTGCTTGAATTAGAGAAAAATGGAGTATGTCTATACACATGAAGAACATTAGCCAAAATGAAGGGGAATCTGTGCATAAATACATAGCTCACACAAAACACCTGAATTTAGGTGTGAGGATATAACTATTGGATCAGAAAATGACCAACCGATCTCATTTTTTCTTTTGGAACTACATAACACAGGGTTGCATGATCATTTAATTGCGAGTAGATTATTGACTTTGAAAGATTATTATTGATTAGGTCAAGCTAGATGATAATATGATGGAGACTCCTAAGGTGAATTTACCACACCCTCAGTTTGTTGTCTTTCAAAGCAAATAATGTATCAAGTCCAATTTCCAAGAAAACACCAATCACCCAAATGACATTGAGGAGCTAATTACATCACTATTAGAATGATTGGGACCTAAACTTAAGATTGAAGAAGCCTAAGATACCCTGGGGTATAAACCTTTGTATCCTCAAAGGGATATGGTGTGGTGTGGTGTGTTATTTTTACCAAAGATGAGTTTAAAAACTTGTTGCATTTATTTATTTCCTTTTATTTTATGTCTTTGCCCTAAGTTTTGGTTAATTAAGGATTAGGATAAATCAACCTTCTAATCCTAATTAAAAGCATATGCACCAACCCTCATCTATTCAAATCATCTTTAACATAATTTCATTAAAAATAACAAATAGTTTTCTTGCTTATTTACAAGGTCAAATCCCTAATTTTTTCTTAGTCCATGGGCTTCTTATTGCCACTTGCATAATCACTCTTTCAAAATGATAGACCACTCCAACCCACTTCATGAGAGGGAGTATGACAGTGATGAGGGGATGGCTATCCCCTCATCACTGTCATGATGAGGGGATGGCTATCCCCTCAACCCACTTCATGAGAGGGAGTATGACAGTGATGAGGGGATGGCTATCCCCCTGACTCCATCTAAGGGCTAGATTCCTATCTAGGTGATTATTTGATGGCAGTAGTGAAGGGGAGATGACTATCCCCCTGACTCCATCCAAGAGGTAGTGGAGATGACTATCCCCCTGACTCCATCCAAGAGGTAGTGGAGAAGAAAAGAAAGAGCTATATTCCTATCTAGGTGATGATTTGATGGAGGAACTCAAAGGTTTAGATCTAAAGACAACAATCCCAATAGTTAAAGGTTGGAGACTCATAATGAATCACCACTCTAGGGTATGCTTCAATATGTTGAAGCATGTATGGGGCATGCATTGGCCTTGGTCACCTTCTCTCTCCCCTGAGAAGATGTATCCTATAAATCTATTGACAAAGAAGAATGTTTCTTTCCAATGGGGGCCTGATCAAATTCAATCTTTTTGTTTGCTCAAGGAATGCATGAGTCAAAGTCCAATTGTTCAACCTCCTAGTGGGGGGAGGACTTTTATGTGAACCCAAGTGTCTCATCACATTCTCAGTGGGTGCTATACTCTTGCAAAAGGGAGAGTAAGGGCATATGCAACCAGTGTATTATGCAAGCCGACAACTCACTGATGCCGAGGAGAGGTATGGTGAAATGGAGAAAGGTGGTTTGTCTCTTGTTTTTGCAGTAAAGAAGTTCAGGTCATACTTGTTACCTCACCCTTTTTTCTTCCTCACATCTCAACCTTCTTTACAATTCTTGGTCCGCAAACCCAATACTGCAGGAGGGAAGTTTGCAAAGTGGATTTGTGAGCTTCAAGAATTCTCTTTGTGAGCTTCAAGAATTCTCTTTCACTTTTACAGAAAACACCACTAGGGCATCTCTTGCAGATTTGCTTACCCCAGGAAGGAAGAGGAAGAAGGAACAGAAGCAAAGGAAGCAGTATATGAAGATTTGGAGACACCACCAACTGCTTTCACTATGCATTTTGATGGAGCCTTTAGCCCTTCCAGGCAATGTGGGGCTGGGGGGATAGTTTTATTTGATCCAGAAGGAAAAGAGGTATGGGACAAGGGTAGGGAATTTCCAAAGGCTATATCAAATAATGTGGCTGAGTACAATGCATTAATTTGGGGATTAGAAGATTGCATAAAAGATGGAAGGGGATTCACAATTGGTCATCCGACAAATGAAAGGAGATTCACAATTGGTCATCCGACAAATGAAAGGAGATTCACAATTGGTCATCCGACAAATGAAAGGAGAATATAAGGCAAGGAGTCCTAACCTCCAAGAATTGTATAAAAGGGCAATGGAATTAAAAGAAGCTTTTGAGTTTTGTAAATTTGTGCATGTTAACAGGAAGGATAATCAAAAGGCTGATAAATTGGCTACTAAAACCTTGGCTTCTTTCAAAGTAGCTACTCTTGCATTAATGGATACAGGTTGGCCTGAGCTCCAAGATGTTCAACACTATTTAGATACAGGATACTTCCCTCCTGGATTGAATCCTCAATAGAAGCAAAGGCTTACAAGGAAAGCTCATCCTTACACAATTCTAGGGGATGTTCTTTACAAGCAAGGTAAGGATAAGATTCTTAGGAGGATAGTAAGCCTGGAAGAATCTAAAAGGATTATGGAATTATGTCATGAATGTTACTTTGCCTCAGCCAGCACAACTCAGAGGATCCTTAACACAGGGTATTATTGGCCTCGACTCAGCAAAGATGTCTATGAGTGGTGCAGAAGCTGTGAAGTATGCTAGGCATATGGGCATAAGCAATTGGTTCCCGGACCCTTAAACCCTATCCTAGTATATGGTCCATTTGAAAGGTGGGGATTAGATTTTGTGGGCCCACTTCCTTGTTCCTCACATGGGAAGTATTACATATTGGTGGCCACAGATTATGCAACAAGGTGGGCAGAAGCAAAGGCCACAGATTATGCAACAAGGTGGGCAGAAGCAAAGGCCATGGTCAATAATAAAGCAGTGGCTGTGGCATCCTTTCTCAGGGAATACATATGTGCCCGATTTGGGTGTCCATTAGAAATCCTTACGGATGGGGGGAGGTCTTTCAGGAATGACTTGATTGAAGCTTTGGTGCAAAAATTAAAAATAAAGCATGCTATGTCAACTCCCTATTATCCCCAATGTAATGGTTTAGTAGAAAAACTAATGGGATGCTTTGTGGATCTTTGTCTAAGCTAGTGGATACTATGAAGAGAAAGTGGGATGTGCATTTTCCAGAGGTCCTATGGGCCTATAGGACAACTCATAAACTCTCTCTTGGTTTCACACCTTTTCAGTTAGTTTATGGAATGGAGGCTATTTTGCCAATAGAATTGGAAATCACAAGCCTTTCTTTTGCACGCTTGAATAATGAAAAAGAAACACATGCCCAACGCCTAGTACAACTGGAGACCTTGGATGAGAGGCGACTTTGGGCACTTCAAAATTTAGAGGCTGCACAACAACGGCGCAAGGCAAGGCGCATGACACTCTCACGAAGAAGAAGAAGAAGACAGAACTCAAGCAAGGGAGCTTAGTCATGAGGTATGATGGCCGTGTGGAGAAACGGCTAGATAAGAAGCTTCTTCGACGCTGGGAAGGCCCCTTCAGGATAAAGCAAAAGTTCAAAAATAACACCTATCTTCTAGAGGATGCAAGTGGCCAGGAGGTTCCCGGACATGCCAATGAGTACCGGCTAAAGATATTTTACCCTCAAGTACCATGGCTAGCAGACCTCCAAGACAAGCATGGAGGATCTGTTGGGGGGGGGGGGAAAGATGTGACATGAAAAATTGATA
The DNA here is from genome assembly GCF_041138505.1 of Cibotium barometz. Lineage (NCBI taxonomy): Eukaryota > Viridiplantae > Streptophyta > Polypodiopsida > Cyatheales > Cibotiaceae > Cibotium > Cibotium barometz. Next base: position 18,007,375 of record NC_141064.1, read on the forward strand.
TCTTTCATTTTCAAATTTGTGCATATTTTGATGGTTTCTCAATGGTAATAAGGTGGAAGCTTGTCCAAGAAGATTGCGGCACCCACAATGGAATAACGGCATGGTGATGCGGCGGCTTGGCGGCTACCCTGATAACAGGATTCTATCTTCAACAAATATAATAGTTTTGCTTGATTTAGGGTGCACACATTGTAAATGCCACAAGTATGCTTGATAAATACTTTCGTATGGTAGATAGGCTAGTGATGTGGAAAATAAAAGTGGGCCTTCATGCTCACATGGATTTTAATTGTATTATTAATATGGTATTCACCATAAGGCTACAAGTTGGGGAGTGTGGAAGGCATGTGGAGGAGTGTGTGTAAGTGCATAATTGGGAAAGATTCTTCTAGAATGCCTACATGGAAGAGGAGAATTCCGCCGTGTGTAAGTGGGATCTCCACCTACATGTGCCACTTAGACTTGGCTATTATCTCATCACACTCTCAAAGTCAAAAAGTCTTCAATTTAATAATCAATAGAAGACTTAGCCTAAGAGGACAATTGATGGTGACATCTACCCTTATGTCACTGAAGGGTTGAAGATTTTTATATGTTGTAATTTGTAACAATGGAAGAGAGGATGATTCTCCACCTATAAAAGGAGCCCTCCTCTCCCTTTCAAATTAAGGGAATGAAGCCTCCTCAATTGAGCATTTTATGTCATTGCCACTCTCTTATCTTTCAAACTATTATTCAAACACTCTCTTTACATGTGAATATCTCATTTAGCATTAGCTCCTCATGATTAACCCAATTTTGGACCTCTTTGATGATTCATGGTATAAGTGGGATAAGGAGTTATTATCTTGGTGGGCCTGTGACTTCTCAAGGTAGCCCTTGCCTTATTGCCGCCCTCCTTTTGGAGGTACCAATGGTTTTAGCGATAATGAGCATGCGAAAAGACTTTGGGGACCATAGGTAAATCTTTATGATTTTTCGCTGAGCAATGTTAACCCTTACCCTCTAGCTTGAATCATGAAGGAGATGAAAGGCAAGAGGCTATGTGAAAATTGAGGTTTCATATGCAAAGAGAGGGAAGTACAGTTTTTGTGGTCCAATACCCAAATTTCAACTGGTAATTACTTATCACTCGGGTATTGTTTTCTAAAATTGATCATATGGCTAAGAAGCTCTTTATATGCTCTTTCCACTCATGTAACTAATTTCTTAATCCCTTACTTCATTGATGATCAGAATTTCTTCCAAACTTGCTATTTTTTAGGCGAATTTTGGCAGTTTTATAGTCTTGTAGTAAAATGCTCATAACTTTTTGCTCGGTTGCCCGTTTTTGAAAGTTTTTATATAGGCGCGAAGCTCTCTTCAAGCTCTACGCAGTTATGTAATCCTCTCTTACATAGCCTATATGGATTTAAAACTGTAATTCTCTGTGTATCTCTGTTTTTATAGAATTTTGGCCGTTATTTCTTCTTAATCATGATTAATTCCTCCTAATCTCTTATCAAAAGATAAACCCCATGTGTCTTATCCTCTTGTAAGTGATTGCTATATTCTTTTGCTTTAATATGTTCCTCCAAATCGCCCAATTCGAATGAATGAACCTTACCAATATTCCCCGTATGTTTCTGTTCACATAATCCTAAGTCGGAAGATTTTCTTCCAACAAAGAATTGCCCTCTTGTTTGGAGCTGCCAGACTGGCAGAAATTCTTGCTTCTCCTGAGCCTTTCATCTTTCCTTCCATGAATTATGATCTCACCTTTGATGTGTATATCTTTATCTTAACCTAGGGAGAGAAAGGGAGGTGAGGAGGATGTGAGGTTTCATACAAGTGTGTTTTGATTCTAAGAAGTGACCGAAGTCAAAACCCCAACTTTGTGTCACAGTGTGTTGAGTGTTGTGAAGAAGAAGAAGATTTTTAGCCTTTCACCTTGTGTGTTCTCTTTTAGGGTTTTGTGAGTGTGTGTGTGCTTGCAAGAGCTCAAGCTCTTGCAAGAGCTCAAGCTCTCTTCTCCCCTGCATCTTTTCATGGTATCAGAGCCTGGTTCACGCTAAGGGCTGAGTTGCAAGCAAGAGAAGCACAGGAAGCGGTACGAGAGTAAGAGCTTCAACTACTCTTCCCTATTTGTGTTGACGACTACACCCTTGTCGGGAGCTCTACGGGAGGCACCGACAAACGATGAGGAGCTTTCTTCGTGGGAGTAAAGCTATAGGGCAACTATTCTATCTTATCGGATGAAATTTGTGGGGCCAAAAACGCGTTTCGGGTGCGTTACAACCTCCGTTTTTCAAAAAGTAGGCGATTTTGAGCACTGCTGGTAAGTCATCTATTCTCTGCAGAACTCTGTTTTAAAAATTGCACGAAGACAGATTGGGAGGCTGCAGGTATTATGTGACATTCATTGATGACCACACAAGGAAAGTGTGAGTATACTTTATGAAGGAGAAGAGTTAGGTGTTCACTCATTTTCAGAATTTCAGAGTTATGGTTGAAAAGCAAACACGAAAATATGTAAAGTGCCTAAGGTCAGATGGAGGGGGAGAGTACTTCTCCAATGACCTCTGAATTTTTGAAGAAGAATGGTATTCAGAGACAGTTTACATGCAGATACACTCTGCAACAAAATGGAGTTGCAAACAGGCACATTGCTGAGATTGCGACGTGAGCATTGATGGGAGAGAAGAATATGCTGCATAGCTATTAGGCTGAGGCTGTTTCTACAACAGTTTATATCATGAATAGGACTCCAACTGCAGCCATACATGATGTAACTCCAGAGGAGAGGTTTACTAGCAGAAAACTTGATTTGTCTCATTTGAAAGTCTTTGGATGCATTACATATGTGCATGTGCCAGATGAGCTGAGAACTAGCAGAAAACTTGATTTGTCTTTGGATGCATTACATATGTGCATGTGCCAGATGAGCTGAGAACTAAGCTGGATCCAAAAAGCTGGAAAATGTGTGTTTATTGGGTATTCCCTCGAGCAAAAGGGGTACATGTGTTATAACCCTGCTACACGTGAGTTGAGGGTAAGTAGGGATGTTGTTTTTGATGAGTTGAGCAGCTGGTATGCTGCTGAAAAAGAAGTTGGGGGGCTGATGTGAGTTGAAATGTGGTTGCACAAAATGCAAGTCAGCAATCACAACCTTTGAGTGGACTGGACCAGGAGAGTCCTCATCTAGTGGTTCAGTTGATAGACCATGGAGTGGTAGGCCTGTCATAATACCAGTCCTGCAAATGTGATTAGTACATCACATAAAGGCAAAGAGAAAGTGGTTGAGCCCCTTAGTATTATGCCTGACATTTATGCAGGGCATTCTCATGTTGATGGAGAGTCTAGTGGCTCAGAGATGAGCCTTGATGAGGATCTTGGGATACCAGCTATGAGAACACCTGGTGTAAAGAAGGCTATGGAAGCCATGAATGCAAAGCTACGAAGATCTGGGAGAGTGAAGAATCCTGTGCAGAGGTTTACCTATGATGGTTATGTGGCACATCACTATGCATACATGGCAAAAGTTGTGCAGGTTGTAGAGCCCACATGCATTGATGAGGCTGTTGGAAATGTGTGTTGTTGGGAGAAAGCTATGGATGAGGAGATGGATGCACTATATGGAAATGAGACTTGGGATTTAGCGCAATTGCTTGAAGGCAAAGAAAGCCATTGGATGCAAGTGGGTGTACAAAGGTGTACAAAAGTAAAACATAACAGTGAGGATGGAAGCATAAGCAGGTACAAGGCTAGATTGGTAGCCAAAGGATATGCGCAGACATATGGCATTGATTATGAGGAAACTTTCAGCCCAGTTGCCAAGATGGCAACAGTGAGAGTTGTGATAACAGTGGCTGCGTCAAAGCAATGGTCTTTACATCAGATGGATGTAAAGAATACATTCTTGCATGGGGATTTGTAGGAAGAGGTGTATATGTTACAGCCACCTAGTTATGAGGATGTGAGTCACCTCGAGCATGTTTGCAGGTTGAAGAAAGCCTTGTATGGCTTAAAACAAGCACTAGGAGCATGGTCTGACAAGATTTCTGAATACCTTGTCACTATTGACTTTCATGTAGCCAATGCAGATTTCTCGCTGAATGTGAGACACAGTGATAGAGGGGTTGTGCTTGTTGTCATCTATGTAGATGACCTGATCATTACGGGGGACCATGATGCAGAGATCTTTGATGTAAAGATCTTGCTTAGACAAAAGTTTGAGATAAAGGATCTGGGGGAGCTCAGATATTTCTTGGGCATTGAGGTGATTAGGTCACCACATGATATTGGATTACTACAGAGATAGTATGGCTTGGACATGTTGTCCAAGTATGGTATGACAGGCTATAAGCCTATCTCAGTGCCATGGGATCAGAATGGCAAGTTGAGGGGCAGATTCAGGAGAGATTTTGGAGGATCCTACTATGTATAGGCGCATAGTAGGAAGCTTGATCTACATGATGATCACCAGGCCAGATTTGAGCTATGCTGTTGGGTTGGCGAGTCAGTTTATGTAGGTTCCTCGGAAGCCGCATTTGGATGCATTGAGACGCATACTAAGGTATGTGAGGTCTACTTTGCATTGTGGACTATTTTATGAAACTGGGACAGAGATATGTGTACATGGGTACACAAATGTGTACATGGGTACACAATGCTGATTGGGCTGGTAGTATCTCAGATAGAAGATCTACTAGTGGCTTCATGTTTTCTTTGGGGAGTTCTGCTATGACTTGGAGCAGCAAGAAGCAGCCTACGGTTGCTCTATCCAGTACTACTAAAAAGGCTGAGTACAGAGGTGTTGCTATGGCAGCATGTGAGGTAGCTTGGTTGAGAAAGCTACTTGGAGATTTGGGTCTATCAGTGGATAGACAAGTTGTCATTTTTTGTGACAACATTAGCAGTACAGGAACCCAGTTTTTCATGCTCGCACGAAGCATATAGAGGTCCACTACCATTTTGTCAGAGAGAAGGTTTTGGCAGGAGACGTTGACCTTGTTTATGTCAGCACACACGATCAGGTCCGCTGACATCTTCACCAAAGCATTGGGGGTACAGAGAAGCTCCGCAGATTCAGGGCTTCGCTTGGTGTACATGAGATGGAGTTGAGCTCGAGGGGGAGTGTTGAGATATCGAGCTCATCTAGTGAGGTGGTGGACACTGATGACCCGCCTGGGGGATAGGCCCCACACTTACACCACTGGCATGGTTGGTGAGATCATGGGTGATATGCGGCCAGTGGGATGACAGGCTGTGTGACAGCCATTCTAGAGACTGGCATAGTTATAGTGCCAGCTCATTTAGTTGGGTTCACACTATAGAGAACCCTAGTATGTGTTTGGTTGAGTACCTTTCATATTGTGTGTACTCTTATCTTTGTATATGGTGTGTTGAGTGTTGCAAAGAAGAAGAAGATTTTCAGCCTCTCACCTTGTGTGTTCTCTTTTAGGGTTTTGTGAGTGTGTGTGTGTGTGCTTGTTGCAAGAGCTCAAGCTCTCTTCTCCCCTGCATCTTTTCACGGCAGAGTGATGGAGTGGAGTTCTTGGGTGCTCCTACAGTGATGGCAGCCAAGAGAACCCAAGTATTTAGCATTCAATGAGGTGAGTGACACCCCCATTTGCATTTTGTGCATTAGGCCATGGTACAATGGCTTCTTGGTTGAGCCAGTGGGATGACAGGTTGTGTGATAGCCATTCTATAGACTGGCATAGTTATAGTGCCAGCTCATTTAGTTGGGTTCACACTATAGAGAACCCTAGTATGTATTTGGTTGAGTACCTTTCATATTGTGTGTACTCTTATCTTTGTATATGGTGTGTTGATGAGTGTTGTGAAGAAGAAGAAGATTTTCAGCCTGTCACCTCATGTGTTCTCTTTTAGGGTTTTGTGAGTGTGTGTGTGTGTGCTTGCAAGAGCTCAAGCTCTCTTCTTTTCATGGCAGAGTGGTGGAGTGGAGTTCTCGGGTGCTCCTACAGTGATGGCAGCCAAGAGAACCCAAGTAACTGGCATTCAATGAGGTGAGTGACACTCCCATTTGCATTTTGTGCATTAGGCCATGGTACAGTGGCTTCTTGGTTGAGCTATTTGTACTCCTCTCCTGAGTGCGATTGTGTGAAACCCCACGATATTTGGTCCTTCCCTGTGCCTTTCCCGTGGTGAAAGGCCCCTCCATAAGTGGCACCATTATTGGGGAATAGCTCCATCACCACTATACAATTGAATGCGTGTGTGTGTATTTTATTATGCTTTTGTTTTTTGTTTTTTTTTTCAAGAATGGCAAAAATGAAAGAAATTTTTTTTGAGAAAGGTGTTTGTTTTTCTGATTTGTTGTGTTTAATTTGTGTTTCTTTGTAACTTTTAGTATTTCTGTAATTTCATGTTTTTTATAATTTTTGGTTTTCTGATTTTTATATTTTTGAAATGAAAATTGTCAAAACAAACATATAATGGAAAGAACCTGATTAAATGACCTTAGAATTGGCTTTGTACCATAGTTTTACCCTAACTTTGACTCCTCACATGACGAAATTGGGATAAAAGTTGAAATTAGAGGAGGATTTGCAACACAATTTTTTGTGTTTTTGCAAGTTTTGCATTAGTGCAATTATGCATGTTAATTAGCCTTAATCCTCTTTCTAATTTGGGGCATCTTGACTAGGTGGTTGTATTTAATGCATACAGTCTTTTAGGCCTCATAAAAATTCAAATCCTATCATTAACTAGTTTTAGGTAATTCGGGATGGGCTAGCGACATTCAATGTGCACAGGCTTTTGGGTAGGTCTACAAGTCAAAGATTCCAAAAATATCTCTTTTCGGTGAAATTGAAAATTGAAACTGTAACAAAATAGTTTTTTAAAAAAAGGGAAAAAAAACTGTAACAAAATAGTTTTAAAAAAAAGGGAAAAAAAAGAAAAGGTAAAAGGGAAAAGGTAAAAGGTCAATGGGAAAAATAAAAATAAAAATAGGAAGTATAGAAAATTTTGGAAAAGCGCGTGCACAAGTGAACCCAAAATGTGTTTTGGGATGTTATGATTATTTTGAGCAACTTGTGTAGTAACACCCAAAAAATTACACTTTTCCATAGTTAAGCTTCCTTAACTATGGGAGCCAGCGCCAGTAGTAGCGCTTGACTAACCCAAAAAAGTACATTATATTTTGTGCTGCCGAACGGGTTAAGAAACACTCAGCCAATCTAAATGCTAGTGGTAACATTGCATTGACTTCCAAAAAGTTGATTAGCATTCAAATCTTAGATCAACATCTTTTAATAGAAGATGGAGTATAATGCCACAGAGGAAAGTGAAACTCTTACAAATTTTGGCACTGGCCTAATCTATGGGGTAAGTTGGGAGGATATCATTTAGTGGATTCTTCATGCCATGAGTGAGGAAGACCATCTACAAGTCATTTGTGATTGCATTCATAGGATAGTGGAACATGAGAGATTCCAACAAGGGTTCATGGTACCTCCTAAGGCACCTATGCTACACGTCGAGAGTTGAAAGGTAAGAGTGCTTGCTATGAGAGATTCCAACAAGGGCTCATGGTACCTCCTAAGGCACCTATGCTGTAGGTCAAGACCTCCAAGGTAAGAGTGCTTGCTATGAGCGACATTGTTACACTACCAGTGAGCCAAATCGATCCTACTTTTTTAGTGTCACCCGGTTACAATATCGACCCAACTACATTTACTATTCCACAAGACCTTGCTAGCACGAGCTTCGCATTCCTTGCACTAAGAGTTGTCAATGCATGAGACCCAGCTAGCACATTCCCTACTCTAATGATTAGTAGCATGGAAACCACCATAACACCTTTGATCGACAACACACCATTGCCACAAAGCTATATGCCCACGGCCACTATGGTAACACTAAGAGTTGTCAATGCATGAGACCCAGCTAGCACATTCCCTACTCTAATGATTAGTAGCATGGAAACCACCATAACACCTTTGATCGACAACACACCATTGCCCCACAAAGCTATATGCCCACGGCCACTATGGTAACAACTACGGCTCTCCCGGTGCCACACCCATTGCGCATACCTTTCTTTCTCCAAGCATAGCTGGCACAACTGTTCCAACTATGGGTGCTATGGAAGGAGCATCCTCTTCACATCCCCCTCCCTTTGTCACATCTCAATCTAGTGCACATTTTCCTTATCTAATGCCGAGAGTGAGAGGGATACCACCATGAGCTATTGGACCCATTACTCCAACACATGCTCTAAGGCCGACAACTCTTATTGGGACACCATCTGGATATGGACCACATAGTCCCCCTAGGATTTAGAGAGTTTCATCCACATGTAACACCTTACATGCCATATGTTGATCCTCGACCTGTTGTGCTACACCAGAACCAATAATTCTAGCTCTAGCTCTACCAACAAACCATGCCATCCAGCCAGAGGATAATCTAATGATTAAGGGAGCTAGAGCATTGGATGCAAAATTGGTTGCTTCATTACAGTGATAACAGCTAAACCCTTGGCTAAAGGTAATGCTTTAGCAGAAACGAATTTCACGGACTTCATGAAAGCATTGCAAGAAGAGATAAGGACCAATAGGTCTCTTGAGAACGTTCATATGTACCCACGGAGAGAGCTACATTGGTGTTTTATATGTCGACAAGCTCATGCAAAAGTGAGTGTCCAATCTTGAGAGCATGATACCAAGGAAATTGTACTACGGTTGCTATGTTCATTATGTCTCACAGTGTCGAACGTGCTTGCAAGCCATTGCTTATGCTCCCAAAGCATAGCAAGCTTTACCAACACCACCACAACAACAATCTATCATGCCGACGAAAATAGCTCAATAAGTGCCAACCACCTGACACAACAACCAATCTCAAAGGGCATTTACAATGCTGCAAATGTACCTTTGCCAGCACCCATACTAGGACCCCAACCAACCCAAGATCACACCACTTAATCAGATAGGTTTGGAGGAACCTATATATTACCCAGGGTATGACGTGGACTTGGATGCTACATCACATTTTGCAGAAGACTCCACAAAAATCTCTCTTGAGTACTATGTAGTTGATGCCCAAGGGGGAGTCAAACTTGTGTACCAACTTGCTATTGCAGGAAGAGATTGTGATATTAACGCCACTGCTAGAAGAATACCTCTTCAATGTTATCATTGCCAAGGACCACATAGAATCTCTGAATGTCCTCTAAAGTATCCACAACCACAAACCAACCAAGGTGCATCTTTTACACCACCACCCGCCACTTGTAGTTGTTGTGGCATAGATCATATGATCAAGGATTGCCCCATGAAACCTATGGTAACTAATATGTAGAGTGGTCCAACCATTGCACCACTCAATATGATTTGTGTAAGTGATAAATCGAAAGAAATCTTAGTAGTTCTTCTTGTCAATGCCATAACCAGACTTATGGCTAAAAACTAGCCAATTTTGGAAAGAAAAATAGAGACCCTGACTACTTCAATGGGAGAATCTAAGAAGAAGAAAGACCATAGAAGGTAGAAATCTATGAAGGGGGATAAGTCTTGTAAGATCAAAAGGAAAAACTACCTAAAGAACCAATTTACATGAATGAAATAGATGAATACTCTTATTTAATTGACATGTGGGCTTATTCCAAATAGCATCAATAAATTACTCTAACGTCTAATGAGACCCAAAAAGAGATTCCAAAAAAGGTATCCTCAGAGGAAGCATCAGCTAAGGGAAAACCTTGAACTTAGAGATTTGGTTATTAAGACCCAACAGGAGCTAGAGCCAAAACAGAGACATGTAAGAATATCAGACATGGTACACCCATATAATCTCTGGCTGGTGGTGGTGGAGGCACACAAACCGCTAGATATTCCTAGTGTCATCTTGGAGGAGAAAGAAAACTCACTGGCTCCAAGTATGGACCCCGAACTATTTAGGAGAATGTTTGAGTTTGAAAACCCTGACCACATACAAGTGGTGGAGATTCCAATCTCCACAATGCCTTCATATGGTAGAAAGTGTTACCATATTATAGTAGTGATGTGTGTGAACACACTTAGGACCGCCGGGGCACTTTTTCCCTCACTAGGAGGTTTTTTCCCCCGTGCATTGTATATACGCCCATTATCTTCTAGGGCTTGTTATCTTTCATTTTTGGCACTCATAATACACTACTGTGTTGTGCTCAAGCTTCCTCATCTTCTTGAAGTTGTGTGTGCATTCCTGCAACCCTAATTCCAACAATTGGTATCAGAGCAGGCTTCCTCCTCCTGGGCAGCATCACCGGCACCTGCCGCTTCATCTCCTCCGATTGCGACGAGGTTTCACGAGCGTCTGCGTCTGCAGGTTAGTATATGCCGTGGGTGAGCCCGTAGGGCTCGGTCATTTCAGAATTTTGATCTGAAGTCATTTCGCCCTCCGTTTTTGCATTCCAAGTACTGCGCAGGCAAAATCGTCCTACTGTGCAGATTTTCTGTCAAGATTAAAATCTGCAGGACAGGTGCCCATTCGTCTGTTTTGGGCTGTGCTACATAGCACAGGTCGATTTTATACAGGTTTACCTCTTACAGACAGCATTTACATCTAGTAGTACAGTCATTGGCCATGGCTGACAACAATGATGTATTCCGCATGTTGGCTGCTGAGGATAAGTTGGATGGCACCAACTATCCATTGTGGGCATATATGATGCGACATGTATTGGTAGCAAAGGGGTTATGGAATATTGTGCAGGGTATTGATGCACGTCCTATTGTGGCTGGGAATGCTGCAAACACATCAGAAACAGGTACTGTTGATGATGGTGCAGGCACAAGTGCTGTAGCAGCTGTTCGAGAACCACCACTTTCAGCAGAGCAGATTCGTTGGGATGGTAGAGATGCGCAGGCTCATGCCTTGATTGCGCTGTCTGTCAAACGTACCATTATCCCACATATTCGCTCCTGCAGGACTTCTAAGGATGCTTGGGATGTACTTGCCACATTGTATCAGGCAAGAAATGAGGCTCGTGTTGCTTATCTCCGAAAACAGTTGGAGAGTGAGCATATGAACGAAGGTGATTCTATGGATAGCTTTTTGACAAAGATCAAGGATTTCAAAGAGCAGCTCATTTCTGCAGATGAAATCCTGTCAGACAGTTCTCTTGTGCAGACTGTTTTGAATGGTCTACCAGATTCTTATCAGGGTTTTGCTTCCACTCTTCGCTTGATGATGAAAGGCAATCCCAATGCCTTATCATTTGAGGAGTTAGTTTCTGTTTTGCTGCAAGAAGACCAGTCAAGGCAAAACAGGAATATTATGCGTGTCGCAGATCAAGCTTTCGTTGCTAGTCAGAGAAGCGGGAAAGGTAAAGCTGGCTTTTCTTCTAGTAAGCAGAAATCTGCAAATGCTGCGCAACCAAAGAAGGAAGACAAAGATGAGAAGAAGGGTGACAAACAGAAGACATTTTGCAAGTACTGTAAGGGAAATGATCATGTCATCAAAGCGTGTCCTAAGCTGGCTGCGAAAGAGGCTAAGAAGAAAGAGGCTGGTATGGCTGTTGCAGATGCCTCTCCTTCTAACAATGAATCTGCTAATGTTGTGCTAGATACAGAATGGGCATTCAATGCGCAGTGCAGTTATGACCCATCTTTGCATGACACATGTATGTCTGCAGTAGATTCAGATGTATGGTACTTTGACAGTGGTGCCACTAAGCATATCACCTCGCAGCGCAGTTTATTCACTTTCCTTGAGTCTGCTCCCACAGGGAATACTGTCACTTGTGCCAATAACTCCTCTTATCCCGTTAAAGGAGTTGGACAGATTGTGCTGAATGTTGCAAATGGCAACACCTTTACACTTTTTGATGCATTGTATGTGCCAGGGATCAAAAAGAATCTGCTGTCAGTCTCCGCATTTGCCAAAACAGGTTTGGTTGTAAAATTTGTGGATGACAGATGTACTGTTCATGATCTCTCTTGTGGTGACATCATTGTAGCATCTGGTTCACTATGTCGAGGGCTTTATAAGCTCAATATGGATGGCAAATGTGTAGAGGATTCAGCATGTGCTATTATGGATACGCAGGCTATTTCAAATGCAAAACTGTGGCATGCACGTTTTGGTCATCTGAATTTTGCAAGTTTGCTGCGCCTGCAGAAATCTGAAATGGTGTCTTCTTTGCCTAAGCTTGAGGCACCTGTCAAGCATGTTTGTGAGGGCTGCATATTGGGTAAAATGCAGCGTGCTTCCTTTCCCAAAGATGGATCAGTGAGAGCTGAACGCAGATTGCAGCTTGTTCACAGTGATGTTTGTGGTCCCATGCAAACTCCATCATTTGGAAACTACCTTTACTTCGTGACTTTCATTGATGATTTTACCAGGCATGCATGGGTATATCCTTTGAAGGCAAAGTCCGAAGTGTTTTTGTGCTTCAAACAGTTTTTGGTTATGGCTGAAAATGTGTCAGAAAGTAAGATGGGCACCCTCCGTTCAGATCGAGGGGGGGAGTATATGTCTTCAGAATTTAATGCATTTCTGGCTGAGCGTGGGATAAAACACCAATGTACAGTGCCGTATACACCACAGCAAAATGGTGTGGCTGAGAGAAAAAACAGGTCTCTCATGGAAATGGCAAGATGTATGGTTAAGAGTCAAAGTCTACCACATGGTTTTTGGCTTGAGGCTGTCATGTGTGCCACTTATGTACTAAACAGGTGTCCCACCAAAGCATTACAGGTTGTCACTCCATATGAGGCTTGGCATGGCCGCAAGCCATCTGTTGGCCATTTACGTGTTTTTGGTTGCCTGGCATATGCATTAGTGCCTGTGCAACATCGCAGAAAATTGGATGACAAAGCTGTCAAATGTATTTTTGTTGGATATAGTGCTGAGAGCAAAGGCTATCGTTTGTATCATCCACAGACAAAGCGCATTTTGGTTAGCCGTGATGTTGTATTTGTGGAAGATGCAGTTCAGCCCTTGGTTTCATGTACTAAGGAGACAGATATCAGCTCACGTGATGTCTATGATACATTGTTGCCTCTTTTCAGTGGTGCACAGTCAAGTGCAATACCTCATGAGGCAGTTTTTCAGCCTATGCAGGTTTTAAATGATGGCACAGATCAGCCTATATCTGATGCAGATGTGCATGATGCACTTGAGGATGAGAGACAAGAGATTGAGGGCTCTAGGAATATGCCTAGATGGCTGATGCAGACTTTGCGTGACAGCAAGTTGGATGCCCCTTTGTCTAGTCGCACTCGTTCTGGCTCTCATGGTGCCTCTTATGCGTCAGATTGTTATGCATTGGCTGTTTCTAGTATGTGCGATGAAAGTGAGCCTGTTTCATTTGATGAGGCACAAAGTTCAGAAAATTGGATGGCTGCTATGCAAGCAGAATACGATGCTATTATGAAAAATGGTACATGGTCTTTATGTGACTTGCCCCCTGGCAAGAAGGCCATTGGCACTAAGTGGGTATACAAATTGAAGCGTAAGCCTGATGGCACAGTGGATCGCCATAAGGCTAGGCTTGTTGCAAAAGGTTATGCTCAAGAGAAGGGCATTGATTTTGATGAGACTTTTGCTCCCACATGTCGTATGACCACTGTTCGTAGCATCTGTGCATTAGCAGCTCATAATGGTTGGAATGTACATCAGCTGGACATAAAGACTGCGTTCTTAAATGGAGATTTGCATGAGGAGGTGTATGTATCGCAGCCTCGTGGTTTTGTTCAAAGAGGGCAGGAAAACAAAGTGTGCAGGTTAAAAAAGGCTTTATATGGTTTAAAGCAAGCTCCACGAGCTTGGTATGAAAAAATACATGCATATTTGACTGCACATGGGTTTCAGAATAGTCCAACAGAAAGCACTTTGTATGTTAAACGTGTGGATGGTGTACATCTAATCATTGCTCTCTATGTCGATGACATGCTGCTCACAGGACCAAATGAGAGTCATATTGCTGATTTTAAGGCTGATTTGAATGCCTCTTTTGAGATGTCAGATTTGGGGCATTTGCATCATTATTTGGGGATACAATTTAAGCAGTGTGATGGAGGTATTGCTTTGTGTCAGACAAAGTATATTGAAACATTGTTGCGGAGATTTGGCCTTGAAGACTGCAAGCCTATTGCTACTCCAATGGAGACAGGTTTGAAGTTGAGTCTTCATGATGCTGGAGATCACTTTGATGTCACACTCTATCAGACAGCTGTTGGTTGCCTCATTTATGTATGCATTACGAGGCCAGACATTCAGTTTGCAGTCTCACAGGTGAGCAGATTTATGCATAGCCCAGGCATTAAGCATTGGCAGGCAGTGAAGCGTATCTTTCGCTATTTGAGTGGTACTCGGCATCTTGGGTTGTTTTATCCCAAGGGGGGATCATTGCCGCCAGATTTACATGTTTTTTCAGATTCTGACTGGGCTGGTTGTTATGACACACGCGTGTCCACGAGTGGTTTTTGCTTCATGCTTGGAAGCTCATGCATATCATGGTTGAGCAAGAAGCAGCCTACTGTGGCCACTTCTAGTTGTGAAGCTGAGTACAGGGCAGCTTTCACAGCTACGGTTGAGTGTGTGTGGCTCAGACGCCTTATGGCTGATTTGGGTGTTGGGCAGCCATCTGCCACCACCATCTTCACTGACAGTCAGAGCGCATTGGCAGTTGCGCGGAACCCAGTGTTCCATGCTCGTACGAAGCACATTGAGGTGCACTACCATTATGTCAGGGAGAGACTCTCTGCAGGAGAGATCAGTTTGGCTTATGTGCCAACACAGGATAACCTTGCAGACCTTTTCACAAAGGCTCTGCCTCGTGAGAAGTTCGAAGCTTTTCGCAAAGCTTTGGGCTTACTCCCTTTTGTGGATTCGTCCACATAGCTAGACACTTCCCTATACATGAGTGCTAGCTCTTGTTCACCGCATCACTCCAGGGGGGATTTGTTACCATATTATAGTAGTGATGTGTGTGAACACACTTAGGACCGCCGGGGCACTTTTTCCCTCACTAGGAGGTTTTTTCCCCCGTGCATTGTATATACGCCCATTATCTTCTAGGGCTTGTTATCTTTCATTTTTGGCACTCATAATACACTACTGTGTTGTGCTCAAGCTTCCTCATCTTCTTGAAGTTGTGTGTGCATTCCTGCAACCCTAATTCCAATTGCCGCCAGATTTACATGTTTTTTCAGATTCTGACTGGGCTGGTTGTTATGACACACGCGTGTCCACGAGTGGTTTTTGCTTCATGCTTGGAAGCTCATGCATATCATGGTTGAGCAAGAAGCAGCCTACTGTGGCCACTTCTAGTTGTGAAGCTGAGTACAGGGCAGCTTTCACAGCTACGGTTGAGTGTGTGTGGCTCAGACGCCTTATGGCTGATTTGGGTGTTGGGCAGCCATCTGCCACCACCATCTTCACTGACAGTCAGAGCGCATTGGCAGTTGCGCGGAACCCAGTGTTCCATGCTCGTACGAAGCACATTGAGGTGCACTACCATTATGTCAGGGAGAGACTCTCTGCAGGAGAGATCAGTTTGGCTTATGTGCCAACACAGGATAACCTTGCAGACCTTTTCACAAAGGCTCTGCCTCGTGAGAAGTTCGAAGCTTTTCGCAAAGCTTTGGGCTTACTCCCTTTTGTGGATTCGTCCACATAGCTAGACACTTCCCTATACATGAGTGCTAGCTCTTGTTCACCGCATCACTCCAGGGGGGATTTGTTACCATATTATAGTAGTGATGTGTGTGAACACACTTAGGACCGCCGGGGCACTTTTTCCCTCACTAGGAGGTTTTTTCCCCCGTGCATTGTATATACGCCCATTATCTTCTAGGGCTTGTTATCTTTCATTTTTGGCACTCATAATACACTACTGTGTTGTGCTCAAGCTTCCTCATCTTCTTGAAGTTGTGTGTGCATTCCTGCAACCCTAATTCCAACAGAAAGGTCTTAGGAACTCCTCTCAACATCCCTAAATTATTGGAGTTCATGGCTTCTGAAACAAAGACCATGATGACTACGTGCTTGTGTGGAGATCCCGAACCCTTTAGAGAATTGAAAGCTCTTTTAAATGGAGAACTTAACATAGGACTACCACCATTTGCAGAAACCCACAAGACTCAATCCTATAATGGGATTTTGCCGACTCAATTCATAGAAGATCCAAGAACCCAAGTAGAGGATGATTACACCAAACCCACAAGACTCAATCCTATAATGGGATTTTGCCGACTCAATTCATAGAAGATCCAAGAACCCAAGTAGAGGATGATTACACCAAATCAATGCTCAAAATTCTATTGAATAAATTGGGTCAATACTTTGAAGGTGATGAATCTATGTAACCCTACTTGTCACTTGCTAAGGGTATCACAGTGATGGCAGTCCTTGATGGTGGTGTAGGAGTCAGTACAATCACCAAAAAAATGTTGGGAAAAAATGGCCTTGAAGTCTTAGACATTGTTGTGGTTGTGCCCAAGAAAAATGGAAAACTTAACGTGTGCGTTGATCTCAAGGAGGTGAATGTTGCTGCCCCCGCAAGGATCACTACCCCTTGCCTCATTCTAAACATGTGCTAGAGCGAGTTGCAGGCAAGGAAGCTTATATCTTTTTAGATGAATGCTCAAGCTATAATCAAATTTCCATTGCAAGTAAGGACCTAGCTAAAACAACATTTGTTACAGAAGGTGGGGTGTTTGCTTATCATGTTATGCCATTTTCCCTAACCAACATACTAGCCACATTCTAAAGACTGATGAACACTGCCTTTAAGGACTTCTTAGGAGAGTTTTTTGAAGCTTTCTTAGATGATTTATGTGTTCATTCATCTTGGAAAGAACATCTAGTATAACTAAGCATGATCTTTAAAAGGTGTAGGCTTTATCACGTATTATTGAACCCTTTCAAATGCCAATTTTGGGTCAAGCTTGGGATCTATAATGTCCAAAAATGGTATTTCTACAAATGATGGCAAAACCAAAGTCATTTTAGACTTACCACACCACTGGCCACAAACTATGTGGGGGTTCAAAGATTTATGGGTCATGTTGGCTACTATCGATGCAACAGTTCATATTATTCTATGCTGAGATAGATTGACCTTTGTACAATCTTCTCATTATATTTGAGTGGACAGAAGAATGCCAACAAGCCTATGACACGTTGAAGCAAGCTTTGGCCTAGCGCTCCTCCCTCCAGCTTTTTGAGGGTGCAGGTGTAAGAATCTCCCCTTCTGATCTTATAATTATTCCCCTCTCTGAAATAAAAGAAAGATTCTATTTTACTTGTTTTGACCTAGAGAGAGAAAATGTCTAGAGAGAGAGTCTAAAATTGAGATATTTTTGGATATAAAAATCCTCCTAGTGTCTAAAATGAATTCCCCTGAAACACAAATTCAAAAAGAACTTTAATCCAATGTGCAATTGGAATTAATTGGAAATGGGTATAAAAGACCTTCGCCTAAGGGTCTAGATTTTTAGAAATTTTTGGATTATGGTCCAATTAAGGTTCCTATGGGCCAATAAGATTAATCCATGTGTGGGGAGGAGATAAATCCAATTTGTAAAAGAAAAATACCCAAAAATGAGTAAATGCCCACATAAGATGAAGAGTTGACTATGTACAAGGTTTATTAGTAAAAAACTATGAGTATTACTAAAAAATGAGATATTTTGGGTATGATGATTCCATTTTGACACATATGTAAGGAAGGGGAGTCCCTTCAAGGAGGCGCCTACTTCACATGCTTGAATGAGTTTTAAACTAAAAAAAATGTGATATTTTTATCTCTCCTCTCTCTTGAATCAATCCGAATCAAAAAGGAACCAAACTAGGTCCAAATCTGGTCCAAATTCAACCAAACTGAAATCTAGAAAATTCTAGAAATCAATTGGTCTTGGTTAGAGCCTCCCTCTCCTATAAATAGAACCTGAGCCCTTTGTAAAAAAATAGAAAAATTTTACTATACCAGAATTATGCTGAAATAATGATAATTTTTACTATTCTCTAAAATCCTCTCCAAATTGAAGAAATTGGAGCTTCCCTCTTTCTTCAATCTCCATTGGTGGCTCCATCAACATACCAAACCAATTGATTGGTTGGGAGCCTCTACCGTGATCAAAGAATCAAGCAATTTGTAAGGTAAAGTGTGAATTTTGATCTTTTTCCATAATTTCTCAATGTTTCTCTCTTCTCAACCCCTCTCAAGCTTGAGAAGCTTAATTGGAATGGATTTTTAATGCTATTGAAGTTAATTGATGAATGGTAGTAAGGAAATGCATAAATTTTTATTTATGCTTAATTTTAATGGTTTTTATGTAATTTCTCTCTCTCACTCAAAGAATGGTCATTCCCATGACCTATTCTCAATCCAAATGAAGCTTCTCACATGAAGCTTTTCCCTAATCCAAGAATAAATTCTATGCTTATTTAATCGGAGGCCAAATTAGTGGCTTTTTTATGCTTTTAAGTTGGTTATTTCATAAAAATTTATGATTCAATCCATAATGGGTTAATGATCCAATTAGGGATCATTCTAATCTTATCCATAATGTTAAAGTTCATTCTTTTAGAATAAATTGAGATTTATCAGTAATAGCAGTGGAGCTATGGTGAAATTTCTGTAAAAATTACACATAAAACATTTTCATTCAAAGTATGAAAAGAGGACTTCCTACCATATTCTAGGAATTATCATCCTGGATAAATTGATTGATTTTCATTGTAATCATAGAAATATTAATTTTTAGGTTTATGCATAATTAATGAATTTTTTTTCTATGAGAAATAAGTAAATGTTAAAAGAGGAATTCCCATTACAATTGGAATTCCATGATTGGATGGGAAAAGAGAATTTCCTATCATATTGGAATTATGGGATAATTCATTTAATTTCAAAGATGAAATTTTTAGATAAATTTATTTATCTATGTGAAATAATTAAATGTTAAAAGAGGAATTCCCATTACATTTGGAATTCCATGATTGGATGAGAAAAGAGAAATTCTTATCATATTGGAATTATGGGATAAGTCATCTAATTTTAAAAATAAATTTTTAAGATAAAATTATTTATCTATGAGAAATAAGTAAATGTTAAAAGAGAAATTCCCATTACATTTGGAATTCCATGATTGGATGAGAAAAGAGAAATTCTTATCATATTGGAATTATGGGATAAGTCATTTAATTTCAAAAATGAAATTTTAAGATAAAATTATTTATCTATGAGAAATAAGTAAATGTTAAAAGAGGAATTCCCATTACAATTGGAATTCCATGATTGGATGGGAAAAGAGAAATTCTTATCATATTGGAATTATGGGATAATTCATTTAATTTCAAAGATAAATTTTTTAGATAAATTTTTTTATCTATGAGAAATATTTAAATGTCAAAAGAGGAATTCTTACGACATTTGGAATTCCCTCATTTAGTTGGGCAAAGAGAAATTTCTAACATATTGAAATAATGGATATTTTAATTTAGATGAATTTATTATATGAGAAATACTTGATGGGAAAAGAGGAATTCCCAGGACATTGGAATGTAATTAATTAAATGCAAAAAGAGGAATTCCCATGGTAATTGGAATCCTAGAAATTAAATGGGAAGAAGAGGAAATTTTAGTATAAATTTGATTTATGGTTATTTTTACCAAATGAAGAAATATGGGTAGAATTGATTTCTATAAATCCCATGAATTCTTTTATTCAAAAGAAGAATATGAAATAAAATTCAATTGAGGAATTGAGAATAAAATTCAATTGAGGAATTGAGAAGCAATATGGAAATAGCCGTCACAAAAGAATCTTTAATTTAAACCAAGCAAGTGGGCTGAAGTTTAGAAAAAGTCCTATTATCGGTATCAATAAAAAAACTATTAAATAGTAATAACATGTAATAGTGATGTGATAAGATGTGTATCTGATGCGATAAGATGTGTATCGGATGTGATAAGATGTGTAACGAATGTGATAAGATGTGTATCTGATGTGATAAGATGTGTACGGGATGTGATTGGATGAGATGATATGATAAGATGCGTATGGGATGTGATAGGATGTGAGAAGATGCGTATGGGATGTGATAGGATGTGATAAGATGTGTATGGGATGAGGTAAGAAGTGTATCTGATGTGATAAGATGTGTATGTGCTGTGATAGGATGAGAATGGATGTGTTATAAAAGAATAGATGTGAAGGTGTATGTGAATGTATGAATGTGAATATAGAAAATGGATGTATGGAATGTGGATGAGGATGTTTATGAATGTGAATGTGAATGTGAATGTGAATATGGATGTATGGATATACAGATGTATGCATGTGGATGTGGAAATGGATGTATGGATGTAGATGTGGATGTGGAAATGGATATATGGATGTGGATGTGGATGTGGATGTATGAATGTGGATGTGAAAATGGATGTATGGATATGGATGTGGATGTATGAATGTGGACGTGGATGTATGAATATGGATGTGAAAATGGTGGATGTATGGATGTGGATGTGGATGTATGAATGTGGATGTGGAAATGGATATATGGATGTGGATGTATGAATGTGGATATGGATGTATGAATATGGATGTGGAAATAGATGTATGGATGTGGATGTGGATGTGGATGTGGATGTATGAATGTGGATGTGGAAATGGATGTATGGATGTGGATGTGGATGTGGATGTGGATGTATGAATGTGGATGTGGAAATGGATGTATGGATGTAGATGTGGATGTGGATGTATGGATGTAGATGTGAAAATGGATGTATGGATGTAGATGTGGATGTGGATGTGGAAATGGATGTATGGATGTAGATGTGGATGTGGATGTATGGATGTAGATATGGAAATGAATGTATGGATGTAGATGTGGATGTGGATGTATGGATGTGGATGTGGAAATGGATGTATGGATGTAGATGTGAATATGGATGTATGAATGTGGATGTGGATGTATGGAGGTGGATGTGGATGTATGAATGAGGATGTGAAAATGGATGTATGGATGTGGATGTATGAATGAGGATGTGGAAATAGATGTATAGATGTAGATGTGAATGTGGATGTATGGATGTAGATGTGGATGTGGATGTATGGATGTGGATGTGGATGTGGATGTATGGATGTAGATGTGGATGTGGATGTATGAATGTGGATGTGAAAATGGATGTATGGATGTAGATGTGAATGTGGATGTATGGATGTAGATGTGGATGTGGATGTGGATGTAGATGTGGATGTGGATGTGGATGTATGAATGTGGATGTGAAAATGGATGTATGGATGTAGGTGTGGATGTGGATGTACGAATGTGGAATAATGAATGCGAATGAATATGATGTCGATATGAGTGAATGGGTGAGATGTGATGGATAGGTGAATCAGAATGTGAATGATATGAGTGAATGGGTGAGTGAATGGGTGAGTGAATGATATGAGTGAATGGGTGAGATGTGATGGATAGGTGAATCAGAATGTGAATGAATGATATAAGATGTGAATGATGAGATGTAATGTAAATTAAGAAAGATAGGAATGGATGTTATGTGAAGTGAATGAATTTGATGTGATAGGATGGAAAATGATGTATCTAATTGAGAATGGATACGCATATGATTTAGAATTGGGTTAAGTAATATGGATTGATGTGGATGGATGTATGGATGATGTGGATGGATGTATGGTTGATGTGGATTGATGTGTGGATGATGGAATGATGTAATGTGATAGGGATTGATGAAGAAAAATTGGGGAATGATGAGAAAAGATTGAAATTTTGTTAGAACTATATCTGTATGCGAAATCTGTTTTTAAATGATTGTTTTATGTCAAGAATGCTGGGGAAGCATTTCGACCATCTTATGAATGAGGTCGTGGAGACCTATCTGATAAAGTTGCAACTGCTGTGAATGGAGAGTCAACGGAGGATGTCTCGCGTAGCAAGGTCGGCCGCGAGGTCTTGACCAGCCTCGATTCGATTTAAATGGTGAGCTTCCGGTACGGTGGATGAGGGACCAAGGAAGCGGCCTATGAGTGAAGCGCTAGGTGACCTACGAAGGATCCTAGAGGGTGCTGACCATACGGTGCTCGAGCTCTGGGTCGCCGAAGATACCCACACGTGCTCTGGGTCGCCGAAGATACCCACACGTGCATCGTGGAAGATATTGGAACAAGGAGTAAGAGTTGTTTTTCTGAAACCGGGCATGGATCTGGTTGATTAACCTTGCTGATCCTCAAAACGGATGAGTCCATGGCTCTTTTATATGGATCTTTTGGTTCATCTTGCTGATCTTCAACGGAGATTCCATCTTGATTTTCATAAGTGAATATATTGTCGGGTACTATGAGCTAGGGACTATTGAAAAGGCCCCTGAGTGAGCAAGTGGTGAGCGTTCTGGTTGCAATGATGCCATAGATACTCCGATGAGGGAATTATTGGAAATTAAGATTCAACCGGATACTTTGAAAGATTATGACCGATGACACTATGGTTTCTGATTGGAAAAAGATGATTGCTTTAAAGATAGTTGAATCTGGGGAAAAGACAATTTCATATTGGGTATATAAGTGACTGGCGTTAAATTTGCTTGAAATTCCGGCTAGGGGGCCTGGGAACTCTTTTCCCTGGGATAAAACCTAACCAAACTCTTAATTGGTCCCATCACTACAGTGGTTGGGTGGTTGGCTAACCCATGGGACTGTGGATGGGGTTAGGCTGGACTGATGGATCCCTAAATCGAGACTCAATTTTTGTATAGTACGATAAATGAAGTAAATCCCAGACAAAAATTGTTCTATGGAAAAGAATCAACGGCTGTGCCTCTCGATGAGGAAAAAAGCATTGGTCTCTATGATCCAAGTGCAATCTGTCCCTTGATCTGACTATGGAACTTACGAGTTCGGCTAGATCCGTTCAGTTAGTTAAGGCTTTTGACTACGTTAAAGAAAAGTTATCTTGGTGGAATCGCCCGTGCTTTTCAGGCAAGGGAAGTTTTTCCGGGTTCGGTTTTGGAAGAACCGATGGTTTAGTCTCTTGTCTGGATATCCGTGGGGCGAGGCCCCGAGTGTGGGACCCTACCCCACGCAAGAAGTGCTACTTCCACTGCTAGCATCCCAGAATTCATTGCGTGGTGGGGTCAGGGATCTTACAGCTGGTATCAGAGCAATTTGACTAATGAGGATCAACCAGAAAGCTAAAAATGTCAAAAAATTTATGAAGTAGCAGTATAAGATCAGAATTGTGTGATGAAATTCATACAAATTGTTATTTGAACTGAAATTCATAAATTAGTAATTGGGTCTTCAGATGGAAGTACCACAATTGCATGGAATCCCTGACTTGCTTGAGGCCTAGACATGATGGTCTTTACCTTATAGTTCCAAGGACCGTGACTACCCGTATATACCGAGAGGATAACTACAGCTCTTTACTGGCAGTATATACGAGTAAATCTAAGACTTGAAATTATAAGCATTAATGTTATCCAGATGATGAATTCGAATGTGGTTGATATGATTTTAAAATTTTGGTTGAGAATTGATGAGTTGATTTGGATTCTGATTGGAAAAAGATGATTCCTGAATTTTGGTTAAAAAGCATTAAGCTGAACAAAAACCACAATGAGGATGAATGGGACAAGTCCCTGTGCTAGTATTCGTAAACTTGAATGATGATAGTGACTTCAGCAAATCACTATGAGATTAGTGAATTGTGCTGTCAGATTGCTACTGTTAACACTTGACCTAGTGGATCAAGTTAATTGGATGACAAATCGAGGACTTGCTTGACTTAAATTCCCGTGGAGGAATGTTTATCAGAAAGAAATTTTTCGGTCTAAAGGACCATTATTGTGTTAAAGATATGAATGATATGTTCTGAATGAAATGTTATCTAATGATGAGTTCTATATAAGGGATCTTTATCCCAGGATTCTGTTGGGTTGACCAGAATATAAGAAACCCCAGAATCAATTGGATCTTAAGGGAAAGAGTTGTCCTCTAATTTGCAAGATGAGGACATCTCACATTTTTTAAGTGGGGTAGGATGTAAGATTCCTCCCTCCAGCTTTTTGAGGGTGCAGGTGTAAGAATCTCCCCTTCTGATCTTATAATTATTCCCCTCTCTGAAATAAAAGAAAGATTCTGTTTTACCCTGTTTTGACTTAGAGAGAGAAAATGTCTAGAAAGAGATAGTCCAAAATTGAGATATTTTTGGATATAAAAATCCTCCTAGTGTCTAAAATGAATTCCCCTGAAATAGAAATTCAAAAAGAACTTTCCAATGTGCAATTGAAATTAATTGGAAATGGATATAAAGGACCTAAGTTCAGAAATTTTTGGATTATGGTCCAATTAAGGTTCCTATGGGCCAATAAGATCAATCCATGTGTAGGGAGGAGATAAATCCAATTTGTAAAAAAGAAAAATACCCAAAAATGAGTAAATGTCCACATAAGATGAAGAGTTGACTATGTACAAGGTTTATTAGTAAAAAACTATGAGTATTACTAAAAAAATGAGATATTTTGGGTATAATGATTCCATTCTGACACATGTGTAAGGAAGGGGAGAGGCGCCTACTTCACATGCTTGAATGAGTTTTAAACTAAAAAAATATATGATATTTTTATCTCTCCTCTCTCTTGGATCAAACCGAATCAAAAAGGAACCAAACTAGGTCCAAATCTGGTCCAAATTCAACCAAACTAAAATCTAGAAAATTCTAGAAATCAGTTGGTCTTGGTTAGAGCCTCCCTCTCTAAATAGAACCCGAGCCCTTTGTAAAAAAATAGGAGAATTTTAATATACCAAAATTATGTTAAAATAATAATAATTTTTACTATTCTCTAAAATTCTTTCCAAATTGAAGAAATTGGAGCTTCCCTCTTTCTTTAATCTCCATTGGTGGCTCCATCAACATACCAAACCAATTGATTGGTTGGGGACCTCTATTGTGATCAAAGAATCAAGCAATTTGTAAGGTAAAGTGTGAATTTTGATCTTTTTCCATAATTTCTCAATGTTTCTCTCTTCTCAACCCCTCTCAAGCTTGAGAAGCTTAATTGGAATTGCTTAATTGGAATTGCTTAATTGGAATTTCTTTTTAATGCTATTGAAGTTAATTGATGAATGGTAGTAAGGAAATGCATAAATTTCCATTTATGCTTAATTTTAATGGTTTTTATGTAATTTCTCTCTCTCACTCAAAGAATGGTCATTCCCATGACCTATTCTCAATCCAAATGAAGCTTCTCACATGAAGCTTTTCCGTAATCCAAGAATAAATTCTATGCTTGTTTAATTGGAGGCCAAATTAGTGGCTTTTTTATGCTTTTAAGTTGGTTATTTCATAAAAATTTATGATTCAATCCATAATGGGTTAATGATCCAATTAGGGATCATTCTAATCTTATCCATAATGTTAAAGTTCATTCTTTTAGAATAAATTGAGATTTATCAGTAATAGCAGTGGAGCTATGGTGAAATTTCTGTAAAAATTACACATAAAACATTTTCATTCAAAGTATGAAAAGAGGACTTCCTACCATATTCTAGGAATTATCATCCTGGATAAATTGATTGATTTTCATTGTAATCATAGAAATATTAATTTTTAGGTTTATGCATAATTAATGAATTTTTTTTCTATGAGAAATAAGTAAATGTTAAAAGAGGAATTCCCATTACAATTGGAATTCCCATGATTGGATGGGAAAAGAGAATTTCCTATCATATTGGAATTATGGGATAATTCATTTAATTTTAAAGATAAAATTTTTAGATAAATTTATTTATCTATGTGAAATAATTAAATGTTAAAAGAGGAATCCCCATTACATTTGGAATTCCATGATTGGATGAGAAAAGAGGAATTCTTATCACATTGGAATTATGGGGGATGAGTCATTTAATTTCAAAAATGAATTTTTAAGATAAAATTATTTATCTATGAGAAATAAGTAAATGTTAAAAGAGAAATTCCCATTACATTTGGAATTCCATGATTGGATGAGAAAATAGAAATTATTAGATTGGAAAAGAGAAATTCCTAGCATATTGGATTTATTGGATATTTTATTTAAATTCAAAGATGAATTTAAGATAAATTTATTTTATCTATGAGAAATTTTTAAATGGTAAAAGATGAATTCCCACGACATTTGGAATTCAATCAATTAGATAGGAAAATAGAAATTCTTATCATATTGAAATTATGGTATAAAATATCCAATAATTTCAATATGCTAGGAATTTCTCTTTTCCTATCTAATTGATTGAATTCCAAATGTCGTGGGAATTCATCTTTTACCATTTAAAAATTTCTCATAGATAAAATAAGTTGCACCCAACATCCTGCTAAGATAAAGTGATACATTAAATGGTTCATCTACATTCTAGTGCCAAGCCTAGCACCTATCTCTACTAGTATAGCAATATGCTTACAATCTTCAAGACCAAATTGACATGTAAGAAGTCTCTCTATGTACTTTGATTGTAACATCAAAATACCATTATCATGCTACATAAATTGTATGCTCAAATAATAATGCAACACGCCCAAATGACACATGTAATTCAGTGTTGAAGGTTGAAATCTTATCCTCATTAGGCCCTATGTGAGAAGCATGTCATAAACATGTAAAATGATGACCAAAAAACATTCTTTACTCCTCTTTACATAGAGGCTACTCTAAGTTGGTGGACTATTGCAAAAAACCAAGTATACATTTATGTAAAGAGTATCCTCTATATATACCCTCTTTACATAGAGGGTACTCTAAGTTAGACTATTACATAGAGAGTATTCTAAGTTGGACTATTATAAAAACCAAGTATGCATTTATAAGACAAATTTAGGAATTTTGGGAATTATTCGAGTCCCATTTCTTATAGGATTGGTTGGAAACTCGATATTTTTGTGTAGTTTGAGCTAATATCTATTTGTTGGTGCACTCTTTGTGCCATTAGATTATATCTTGACACAACTATTTGGCGTATTTGTTTGTAGTTGTATAGATACATACGTCAATGCAACAATATTGGAAGGACAAGGGAAACATGACACTAAACTTAATTGAGATTATACAACACCTTTCATATGAAGAAGATAATGTTAAATACTATCTCCACTTTGAGACATTGAACTAAAAACATGGGCTTTATTTAATTTGCCAAAAGAATTCTAAATATCACTTAAAAAGGGAAATGAGAGATCTCTAAAGGGTGTGGTGTTAGAAACAACAAAACAAAAAGTAAATCTCAATGACAGTAACAATGTGCTAAGTTTACGATTGATCCACAGATTAAAACCCATCTTAGACACTATATCAAGATTATAAATCATGATATATATGCTCAAATTTGAGGGACATTGAAGTAAAAACATGGGATAATAATGCCAAAGAATACTTGGAAAAGGAACCTTAGAATTGAGGGATCTCCGAAGAGTGTGGTGTTTAGAAACACCAGAAGCAATTAAATTTCAATGAGATTGTTACATTCAAGTTTACAATTCATCCGAAGACAAAAACCCTTCGTAGTAGACACTTTGTCAAGATAATAATTGAGTACAAATTGTATCTCAAACATAGCGTTTTCTCATGTATTGCTCCAATACATACAAAGTTTCTCTATCATAAGCTGCTTCATTTACTAAAGTGTTGCAAGTATACTCCCGTTTGTTCTTTGCATAAATCCAACCAAGTAACCATGCGCTGATTGTTGTCTCCAAAAAACTTTGAAGCTCCTCTATATTTTGATTCCACATCTTTGGAAAAATCAAGTAGGTTCCGGGCATATTCCACATTACATTGTAGAGGGTATCATAAAAAATTAGCATGTTATTTCCATCCAGGTCATGAAAAATTAGCATGTTATTTCCATCCAGGTCATGAAAAATTCTCCATGCAACATCCAAGTTTTTGTGGTATACAAATCGATATCCAATTAGAAGATCCATCTTTTGACATGCTGCCTGCCCTGCTACGACCTTAAACTTTTGATGGTGCCGAGGAAAGCACAACTCAAGAATGCGTCGAGTCCTTTGTAGTCTATTAGTACTCCAGATCCATACCTCAAACCATTGCATACAAAAATCAAGGAAAGTGAATGCATCTTTGCGAATCAAATGCCAAACACTTGTATTCTCTTCCACAAGATGCATATGTTTGGCTCAGTCTAGACATACATCACCATGTTGCATCTCAATGGTCTTAAGTAAAACACCATTGAGTTTAAGTATCAATACTCTTCTTTGTTTCCTTATTGTATCTGGGGGTGTGGAACTCTTTTGCTTCTAGGTACATGAGTCACCAATGATTGGTGCCACCTCAATAGTAAGTTTTCTGTACACTTGAAGTCAAAGCTATATGCTTCAACATATCCTGTTGAAAACAAAATGTATGGTTAATGGACATTCAAAATTTTAAATAAATATATTATGTGCCAACAACATAAATTTATCCATGATATGTATGTTATTAAACCCATCTAAGCACATTGTTTTGGCCAAAGCCTAAGTCTATCTTATGGGCTTTTAGTACAAAATGGCTCCAAACATTCTTGATATTTATGCAGATCCCGTACTTCAAACTGCACGTTTAGACCTCAGCAATGGTTTCCTTCGACTTACAGCAACAACTAGTATGGGTTAGGTTGGAATTTGATTATACTGTCACTGAATGTTTAATGAAACCAGACATTATCCTACCCATAAGCTCAAGTAAGCCTTTTGTAGCCTTGATATGTATGCTTTTGCTGTTTGCAACTCCACTTTATGAGATGACCACGATCATATCCCAAGCGAGTAGCATAAGCAATAGCGTGTTGATCACTCAAAATCCTTGTTTTGTAACACACTTTTAACAAGCTTAGCTGGTCTTTGGGGATATGGTACTCTAGCTTTGGATGCCAACATTGCTAGATCCTTGCTTATGGATTCTACTTCTCTTTTTTCCCCTCTTGATTGGACATACTTTATCTTATCACCATACAATGGTAAGTGTGAAGATGCACAAGATGAGTTTTCCACTTCATCTGAATATTTGTTGAGCTCTTCTCGCAAAAATTGGGAGGTGAATTGGAGCCATTCTTTCAGTACATCTTGAAAATTGATAAATAAATTATGACCATGTGTGATAGGAGATTGACCTAGCCGATTAAGCAAAATAATAGACCTGATGTCATTTGTATTATTTAGATTTAAAAGGTAGGGTAGAATGTCATTGCACAGTACGTAGTCGTGCCCTCCTTGAAAACTTTTAGGGAAGAGACAGTTGTCTTTTGGATTAACACATCCCTTGAAAGGGCTATCATCAATAAGCAATGTATTCTTCTTATTGCAAATATCTTGGCACTGATTCCAAACCTTGAGTAAAGGTTTAAACATAGCCTCGACAGCAGTAGGCTTATCTGGCCTATACACTTTTCCAAGATTATGGATATAACATTCTTCTTGTCCCCACACCATAAAGAAATGATATTTCTTATGTGCATACTATTCAAGAGTGTTTACATAGGCACAAACATTCTTGTGTAGCATGGTGGACCAAATACCAACATGAAAGTACTGGCAAATCTCATCCAAAAATTCAAAACACCCGGGGCGAATAACAAATGTGGTGCGACCAATATCAATATAATTTGTTTGTGGCCTCTTCTCTTCCTTGTTGAGTAAAACTCCATTAAGATCAAGTATAAGTGCATGTTTGGGTGATTGCATGAGGAATATTTTCTGCATACGATACAGAAGAATGATAACACTTTAATGTGTTTACATACTTAACAATGTTAAAACAAGTGATCCTATATTATCAATGAGAGCTAATTAATCCTATATTATCAATGAGAGCTAATTACAACAAAACATCCATAAGTTTACTTTCGTTTCATGCTCCCATACTCATCTATGAGACGATGTCTCCTAGATTGATTACATTTCCCTATTGATTGGTAAAGATTGAAATACTAATCTATCTCCATCTCTCTCAAAAGAATATAAACTTCCTAGAGGCCCACTCTTTTGTGTATCCGAACGTAGCTCCTCAACACGTTGCTCTATTTCTTGCGCACTTAACTTGTGATTGTTAGAAGCAGCTGTACCTGCAAAAACAACTCTCGCTGAGAAACATACTTTTTAACACACAAAATTGCTGAATAAATCATCTTAAATAACATCTTATTGAAAAAGATCTACCTTTAGTTTTCTTGGCACCCTCTCTGCTGCCGGCAGAGTCCTTGATTTCAACTATTCTCTCTTTATTCGTAGCATATGTAGTCTCGTCAATTTCTTCAACACCCTTTGCCACCACAGAGTCCTTGATTTCAACTATTTTCCCTTTATTCGTAGCATATGTAGCCTCATCAATTTGTTCGACAATCTCTTCTTGTCTCTCCTTGGTTGCAAAAGTCTCTTGAAGCTCTTCATTAACTTTATCTTTATTCTCACTAACCTCAACATTAACTTGCAAATCAGGAATGTCCTTAGTCTCTTTAGTCCTATCACTTGAAGGCCTTGAAGATGTTTGCAAAGCTGAATCATCGATGTGATCTACCTCCACCATGTTGTCTTCATTATTTCTAGCATTTGAATCATGAGATTTGATCTCTCTCAACCAGAATTCAAAAATCATATCAACCAGCATTTGAATTCATCATCTGGATAGCATTTTTGCTTATAACTTCAAGGTCTTAGATTTACTCGTATATATTGTCAGTAAAGAGCTACAGATATACCCACGGTATATATGGGTAGTCACGGTCCTTAGAGCTATAAGGTAAATACCATCATATCTAGGCCTCAAGCAAGTCAGGGATTCCATACAATTGTGATAATTCCATCCGAAGACCCACTTTCCAATTTATGAATCTTCATTATGAATATCAATTTGTATAAATTTCGTCACATAATTACAATCTTTTACTGGTACATAAATATTTTTCATTTCTTGCTTCTTGGTTGATTCACTTTAGCCAATTCACTCTGATACTAGAGCTAAAAGATCCATGCCCCCTCTACGCATCAAATTCTGGGGTGCTAGCAGAAGTAGCACTTCTTGCACGGGTAGAGCCTCTCACTTGGGGCCTCGCCCATGAATATCCGGACAAGAGACTAATCCCTCAGTTCTTCCAAAACCGAAACCGAAAAAACTTCTGTCGCCCCCATTCCTCAAGGATATTTTATTCTAACGTAGTCAAGGTCTTCACTAACCAAACTAATCCGACCGAACTTGTAAGTCTCATGGTCAGATCAAGGAAGAGACTTGCACTTGGATCATAGAGTCCAATGCTTTTTTCCTCATCAAGAGGCACAGCCGTTGATTCTTTTCCATAGAACAAGGGTTATCCGAGATTTACTTCAACTATCGTAACTTAACAGAATTGAGTCTCATTTTAGGGATCCATTAGTCCAGCCTAACCCCATCCAATCCCATGGGTTAGCCAACTGCCCAACCACTCTAGTGATAGGATCCATTTAGGAATTTGGTTATGTTTTGCCTCGGGTACCAGGGAAAAGAATTCCTAGGCCCCCTAGTTGGCGCTTCAAGCAAAGTTCAAGATAGTCACACCACTTACACACCCAATATGAAATTGCCTTTTTCACAGATTCAGGTGTCTTTAAAACAATCTTTTAATGAAACCATAGTATCACTGATCATCATAATCCTCCAAAATATCTAGCTTGAATTCTAATTTCTAATCATTCCTTCATCGGTGTACCTATGGCATCATTGGCACCAGAACGCTCACCACCTGCTTACTCAAGGGCCTTTTTGATAGTTCCTAGCTCATAGTACCCAAAAACATAATCAAGTATTACATTCATCGGTGTACCTATGGCATCATTGGCACCAGAACGCTCACCACCTGCTTACTCAAGGGCCTTTTTGATAGTTCCTAGCTCATAGTACCCAAAAACATAATCAAGTATTACATTCATTTCTTCCCCAGCGTACCTATGGCATCATTGGCAACCAAAATGCTCACCACCTGTTCACTCAGGGGCCTTTTCGATAGTTCCTAGCTCATAGTACCTGGAAATATAATCACATAAGAAAGATCCAGATGGACTCTCCGTTGAAGAGATCAGCAAGATCAACCAACAGATCCATATAAAAGAGCAATGGACTCATCTGTTGAAAGGCCAATCAACCAGATCCATGCCCGAGTTCAAAAAACAACTCTAACTCCTTGTTCCATTTTCTTCCTCGACGCATACGTGGGTATCTTCGACGACCCAGATCCCAAGCACCGTATGGTCAGCACTCTCTAGGCTGCTTTGCAGGTCACCTAGTGCTTCACTCATAGGCCGCTTCCTTGGTCCCTCATCCACCATTCCAGAAGCTCACCATTTAAATGGAACCGAGGCTGGTCAACCGACCTTACTACGTGAGGCATCCTCTGTTGACTCTCCGTCAGCTGTTGCAACTTTATCACTTAGGTCTCCACGACCTCATTCATAAGATGGTCAAAATGCTTTCCCAGCATTCTTGACATAAAACAGTCATTTAAAAATAGGTTATAAATACAGTTTCTAACAAACTCTCATCTTTCCACATTGTTCCACATCATTTCTCGTTATTCCACATTCTTCTAAATCAATTCACTTTGCTTATTCCTCATCCTTTTTAACTGTATAGACCATGGCCAACCCTTCTCTTTCTGTGGTGGTATAATTTTTCTCTACTTTGTTTAATTAACAATTGGCAAAGCTAATAGGAAATCAATGCCCAAAGGTGAGAGGGGGAAATGAGTGGAAGAGCAGGAATAAAAAAGCATTGGGACTTATTGCACTCAGTTTAAATGATGAAATCATTCATCACATCATAGGGATACAATGGGCAAAAGATGCATGGGATGAACTCAATAAATTATTTAGCACACAAGCTAAAAATTCAAAGATAAATGTGTTAATGAAATTTTACAAATTGGATATGAAGGTTAACCTTTAATCACACACTTGAACAGATATAAAAGCATTAAGCAACAACTGGCAGCTATTGGCAACCAAAAAGGTAGTAGTAGCAGTGCTTCTGAAGAGTGTGGACAAAGGTGAATATGAAAACATTGTAGCAACACTAAAGAATGTACCTGAATTGAAGCTACATGAGATAGAAGGAGCTCTACTAGAGCAAGAGAGCAGAGGCAAAGAGAAGAAATGGCTCGACTCAACAGCAGGAGAAGAAAAATAATTCTTCACCCAAGGAGGATTCTCTTGAGGACGAGGACGAGAAAGAGGCAGAGTAGGAGGAAGGACCTTCACTTGCCACAACTGTGGAAATCTAGGACACATGGCAAGAGAGACTGCTACAACAAACCCAGTGGGGAGAAGGAATGGCATCAGCAAACTTCATGGAGGCTCCTAAAAGGAAGTGGAGTCGGATCATCTTTTCTGAGAGAGAGAGAGAGAGAGAGAGAGAGAGAGAGAGAGAGAGACCCCACAACCCAATGTAACTTGCCCCAACAGAGTAAAACCACCTCTGAGCCACCAATGATGTATGTTAGATGTATGTATGAGCACTTTAGTCAAGGTCACAGGCACTTGTAGTAGCCTTGGACACATAGAGAGGGAGAGTGTCAAGGACTATGAGTTTAGAGACTTGAGGCACTAGTTGCGGACTATCAAGTAAGAGGGAAACTTGGTATAGGGTCCAAGTGTGCTAGGAGTATAATATACAAGTGAATAGGGTGTGTGCGGGACCTTGGCAAGAGGTTGTAAAAGAGAAGCTGTAAATGTGAGAGAAACTGTGAAAAGGTGAGAAGAATCTACTGGGAGAGAATAAAGGGTAGCATGAGGAGATTTAGGAGGTGTGGAGATATTCTCGGAGAGGTGGAGAGAATCAAGCAAAAGAGGTGGAGTGAATCAAGGAGAAATCAGTGGGATTGGATGCTTGGAGATGTAAACTCTATAAATTGAGGCATTGGCCTAATGAGAATTTGCTAGTTTTTGATTATCCATGCCTACATGAAGCTATCAGCTAATCACGTCTTAATTATCATCTAATCTCTTTGTTAATGATGTTGATTCTAGCATTTGATCCACCATAGCTCATCACATTGCTGTAATTTTAACAAAAAGTGGATGTGATAAGATATGAATGTGATGTGATAAGATGTGAAATGTGAGTGAATGTGATTAGATGTGAAATGTGAGTGAATGTGATTAGATGTGATGTGATGTAAATGGATGTGGATATGGATGTGGATGTGGATGTGGATGTAAATGGATGTGGATATGGATGTGGATGTGATGTAAATGTATGTGGATGTGGATGTGAATGTGAGGAGATGTGGATGAAATGTGATGTGATGTAAATGGATGTGGATGTGAATGTGAGGAGATGTGGATGAGAGGAGATGTGGATGAGGATGTGAATGTGAGGAGATGTGGAGGAGATGTGATGTGATGTAAATGGATGTGGATGTGAATGTGATAAGATGTGAAAGGATGTGATGTGATGAGAATGGATGTGGATGTGGATGTGAATGTGATAAGATGTGAAAGGATGTGATGTGATGAGAATGGATGAGAATGAGATATAATGTGATGAATGGATGTAGATGAATGTGATGAGCTGTGAATGGATCTTATCACATCACATTCATATCTTATCACATCCACTTTTAGTACTATTTTTTACTTTTGATACACCGATGGGACTTTTCTAAGTTTCTACCACTTGCTTGGCCTAGTTAAAGGTACTTTTTCTCGTTGGTTTTTTACATATTCTTTCTCAAATTTCTCAAGTGAAATATATTTAATATTCTTCTTTTGAGTAAAAGATTCATGGGATTTACAAAAATCAATTCTACCCATATTTTCTAATAAAATTAATAATGCTCAAAATTCCACTTTTGAATTATGCCAAAAATTCCTCTTTTACCATTTAATTTCTTGGATCTCAATTATCATGGGAATTCCTCTTTTTGCATAAAAATAAATTTACCAAAAATTACTCTTTTCTCATAATCAATTAATTATGCATAATTACAAAAAAGTTATTTCTCATGAATATGATGAAAATCATTGTTTTTGCATAGGATGTCCAATCCTAGAATATGGTAGGAAGTCCTCTTTTAGCATTATGCATAAAAATAAGATATGTATTATTTTCTAAAAATTTTGCCATAACTTTGCTCCTATTACTGATAATTCTTAATTTTTTTCTAAAGAATAAAAGCTTGTAATGAAAATATAATAGTAGTTCCTCTTTTATGCTTAAAATCGAACTATGAATTTAAATCATAAAATTAAACATAACTATGATTATCCCCCTAGACTGATCTAGATTATACATTCCTCTTTTCCCAATTTGTTAGGATAATCCATTTGTCATTTAGAAAGATTTAGAGTAGTTTTCAACTACTCATAAACAATCTAAAAGAATTTACCATTATTTTAATACCACAAAATCATGAAAATATCATTTTCTTAATCTCTAGCTTATCAAACCTAGAGTTTAACTTTGAATTAAGAGACTTTCATTGAGAAGCATCCTTTTCCAAGGGATTTAGCCATAAGAAGGCTATTATTTTAGAGAGAGAGAGAGATTTATTTAAAGAAAGCATTACAAATAAGCATAAAGATTAACTTTCTCTTAATTCAACATTAAGACTTTAAGGGAAAGCTTGATTTGAATTAAAACAATCATTTAGAAAGCTTCTAAAGCTTGAGAGGGGTTGAGAAGAAGAAAGTTATTGAGAGAATTGGAAAAAACCATAAAAATTTATTTTACCTCCAAGTTTGGCTTCATTCTCTAATTGCAGTGAAGCCCCCGACCAATCAATTGGTACACCAAGAGGAGAAGAGCAACTCCAAGAGTTGTTGTAGAGAGAGAGAGCTCCAAGCTCTCAAGAGAGAGGAATTTTTAAGGGATAATAGAAATTATGATTATTTTAATATAATACTACTGGCATGGTATAGCTCCCATATTCCATTACAAATGACTGAGGGTCTATTTATAGGTGAGGGAGGCCACTAACCAAGTCCAACTGGGTTCTAGAATTTTTCAAGTTCAGTTTGACTCAATTTGGACAAGATTTGGACCAGTTTGGCTCCCTTTTTGATTTGGTTTGA
Organism: Cibotium barometz; assembly: GCF_041138505.1. Classification (NCBI taxonomy): domain Eukaryota; kingdom Viridiplantae; phylum Streptophyta; class Polypodiopsida; order Cyatheales; family Cibotiaceae; genus Cibotium; species Cibotium barometz. The sequence continues at coordinate 18,043,417 of NC_141064.1, forward strand.
TCCAGGATAGAGGAGAGATAAAAGTATCACAATGTTTTTGAATTAAAAACCCTTTCACACATGTGAAAGAGGCACCTACCTCAAGATTCCCCCTTTCCTTACCAAGGTGTCAAAAATGCATCATTATTCTAAAATATCTCATTTTTTAGTAATATCTCATAATTTTTAACTAATAAACCTTGTACTCAGTCAACTCTTCATCTTATGTGAGCATTTACTCATCTTTGGGTATTTTCTTTTATTCTTTTAGATTTATCTCATCCCAACACTTGGATTAATCCAATTGGCCCAATGGAACCTTAATTGGACCATAATCCAAAAATTTCTAAAAATATAGACCCTTAGGCTAAGATCACTTATATCATTTTCAATTAATTCCTAATGCACATTGGAAAGTTCATTTTGAACTTCTATTTTAGGGGAATCCGTTTTAGACACTAGGAGGATTTTTATATCCAAAGATATCTCAATTTTGGATTATCTCTCTCTAGGCCAAAATAGGGTAAAACAAGATCTTTCTTCTATTTCAGAGAGGGGAATAATTACAAGAATAGAAGGGGAGGTTCTTACACCTTTACACCTTAAAAGCTGGAGGGAAGAATCTTACATCCTACCCCACTTAAAAAACGCGAGATGTCCTCATCTCATAGCTAGAGGATAAACTCTTTCACCTTAAGATCCAACTGATTTTGGGGTTCCTTATAGTTTGGTCAACCTACACAGAATCCTGGGATAAAGATCCCTTCTACAAGAAGAACATATAAAACTCATTATCAAAGAACAATTAATTCAAAACATACAGAACATTCATATGCTTAACACAATAATGGTCCATCACACTGGAAATTCTATCTGAACATTCCCCACAGAAATTTTAGTTATGCAAGTTCTCAATTTGTCATTCCTTAATTAGATCCACTGGGTCAAAGGTCAAACAGCAGCAATGTGTTAGCACAATCCACTAATCTCATAGTGATTTGCTGAAGTCATAATCATCTTCCAATTACTAACATCATCACTAGGATTCTCCCCATTCATCCTCATTGTGGCTTTATTCAACTTATATTCTTTCAATAAGAATTCAGAAATCATCATCTTTCAATCAGAATCCAAATCAATTCATCAATTCTCAACCAAAATTCAAAAATCATATCAACCAGCATTCGAATTCATCATCTGGATAGCATTTTTTTTATAACTTCAAGGTCTTAGATTTACTCATATATATTGTCAGTAAAGAGCTGCAAATATACCCACGGTATATACGGGTAGTCACGGTCCTTGGAGCTATAAGGTATATACCCGTATATACCCACGGTATATATGGGTAGTCACGGTCCTTGGAGCTATAAGGTAAATACCATCATATCTAGGCCTCAAGCAAGTGAGAGATTCCATAGAATTGCGGTACTTCCATCTGAAGACCCACTTTCCAATTTATGAATCTTCATTTTGAATATCAATTTGTATGAATTTCATCACAATTACAATCTTTTACTGGTACTTCATATTTTTTTTTTCATTTCTTGCTTCTTGGTTGATCCACTTCAGCCAATTCACTCTGATACCACAGCTGAAAGATCTGTGTCCCCTCCGCGCATCGAATTCTGGGGTGCTAGCAGCGGAAGTAGCACTTCTTGCGCGGGCAAAGCCTCTCCTCTCCCACAGATATCCAAACAAGAGACTAATCCTCGATTCTTCCAAAACGGAACCCGGAAAAACTTCCCTCGCCCAGACATAGGCGATTCCTCCATGATATTTTATTCTAACGTAGTCAAGGTCTTCATTAACCAAACTAATCCAACCGAACCTGTAAGTCTCATGGTCAGATCAAGGGAGAGACTTGCACTTGGCTCATAGAGTCCAACGCTTTTTTCCTCATCAAGAGGCACAGCTGTTAATTCTTTTCCATAGAACAAGGGTTATCCAGAATTTACTTTAACTATCTCATTTTAGGGATCCATCAGTCCAGCCTAACCCCATCCAATCCCATGGGTTAGCCAGCTCCCCAACCACTGTAGTGATAGGATCCATTTAGGAATTTGGTTATGTTTTGCCCCAAGTACCAGGGAAAAGAGTTCCTAGGCCCCCTAGCCGGCGCTTCAAGCAAAGCTCAAGATAGTCACACCACTTAATATGAAATTTCTTTTTTCACAGATTCAACTGTCTTTAAAACAATCTTTTAATGAAACCATAGTATCACTGATCATAATCCTCCAAAATATCTAGCTTGAATTCTAAGTTCCAATCATTCCTTCATAATCCTCCAAAATATCTAGCTTGAATTCTAAGTTCCAATCATTCCTTCATTGGTGTACCTATGGCATCTTCTTCATTGGTGTACCTATGGCATCACTGGCACCAAAATCCTCACCACCTGCTCACTCAGGGGCTTTTTCGAAAGTTCCTAGATCATAGTACCCAAAAATATAATCAAGTATTACATTCATTTCTTCCCCAGCGTACCTATGGCATCATTTCGCAACCAGAACGGACACCACCTGTTCACGATAGTTCCTAGCTCATAGTACCTAGAAATATAATCACATAAGAAAGATCCAGATGGATTCTCCATTCAAGATCAGCAAGATCAACCAATAGATCCATATAAAAGAGCCATGGACTCATCCGTTGAAGACCAGCAAGGCCAATTGTAAGATCCCTGACCCCACTACGCAACGAATTCTGGGGTGCTAGCAGCAGAAGTAGCACTTCTTGTGCGGGGTAGGGTCCCACACTCGGGGCCTCACCCACGGATATCCAGATAAGAGACTAAACCATCGGTTTTTTCAAAATCAAACCCGAAAAAACTTCCCTTGCCCGAAAAGCATGGGCAATTCCACCAAGATAACGTTTCTTTAACGTAGTCAAAAGCCTTAACTAACTGAACTGATCTGGCCGAACTCGTAAGTTCCATAGTCAGATCAAGGGACAGATTGCACTTGGATCATAGAGACCAACGCTTTTTTCCTCATCGAGAGGCATAGCCGTTGATTCTTTTCCATAGAACAATTTTTGTCCGGGATTTACTTCATCTATCGTACTATACAAAAATTGAGTCTCGATTTAGGGATCCATCAGTCCAGCCTAACCCCATCTAGTCCCATGGGTTAGCCAACCGCCCAACCACTGTAGTGATGGGATCCAATTAAGAGTTTGGTTAGGTTTTGTCCCGGGTACCCCCTAGCTGGAATTTCAAGCAAATTTAACTCCAGTCACACCACTTACACACCCAATATTTTTCCTAGATTCAACTATCTTTAAAGCAATCATTTAATGAAACCATAGTGTCATCGATCATAATCTTTCAAAGTATTCGGTTGAATCTTAATTTCCAATAATTCCTTCATCAGAGTATCTATGGCATCATTGGCAACCTGAACGCTCACCACCTGCTCACTCAGGGGCCTATTCGATAGTCCCTAGCTCATAGTACCCGACAATATATTCACTTATAAAAATCAAGATGGAATCTTCATTGAAGATCAACAAGATTAACCAACACATCCATATAAAAGAGCCATGGACTCATCCGTTGAGGACCGGCAAGATCAATCAACCAGATCCATGCCCGGTTTCAGAAAACAACTCTTACTCCTTGTTCCAATATCTTCCACGATGCACGTGTGGGTATCTTCGGTGACCCCGAGCCCGAGCACCGTATGGTCAGCACCGTCTAGGATCCTTCGCAGGTCACCTAGCGCTTCACTCATAGGCCGCTTCCTTGGTCCCTCATCCACCGTACCGGAAGCTCACCATTTAAATTGAACCGAGGCTGGTCAAGAACTCGGCTGACCTTGCTATGCGAGACGTCCTCTGTTGACTCTCCGTCAGCAGTTGCAACTTTATCAGATAGGTCTCCACGACCTCATTCATAAGATGGTCAAAATGCTTCCCCAGCATTCTTGACATAAAACAATCATTTAAAAACAGATTTCGCATACAGATATAGTTCTAACAAAATTTCAATCTTTTCTCATCATTCCCCAATTTTTCTTCATCGATCCCTATCACATTACATCATTCCGTCATCCACACATCCATCCAGATCATCCATACATCCATCCACATCAATCCATATTACTTAACCCAATTCTAAATCATATGCGTATCCATTCTCAATTAGATACATCATTTTCCATCCTATCACATCAAATTCATTCACTTCACATAACATCCATTCCTATCTTTCTTAATTTACATTACATCTCATCATTCACATCTTATATCATTCATTCACATTCTGATTCACCTATCATCACATCTCACCCATTCACTCATATCGACATCATATTCACTCATTCTGATTCACCTATCATCACATCTCACCCATTCACTAATATCGACATCATATTCATTCACATACATATTTGCATTCATTATTCCACATACACATCCACATTCGTACATCCACATCCACATCCATACATCCATTTTCACATCCACATTCATACATCCACATCCACATCCATACATCCATTTTCACATCCACATTCATACATCCACATCCACATCCACATTCATACATCCACATCCACATTCATACATCCACATCCACATTCATACATCCACATCCACATCCATACATCCATTTTCACATCCACATTCATACATCCACATCCACATCCACATTCATACATCCACATCCACATCCACATCCATACATCCACATCCACATCCACATCCACATCTATATCCATACATCCACATCTATATCCATACATCCACATCTATATCCATACATCCACATCCACATCCACGTCTATATCCATACATCCACATCCACATCCACGTCTACATCCATACATCCACATTCACATCTACATCCATACATCCATTTTCACATCCTCATTCATACATCCACATCTATACATCCATTTCCACATCCTCATTCATACATCCACATCCATACATCCACATCCACATCTACATCCATACATCCACATCCACATTCACATCTACATCTATACATCCATTTCCACATCCTCATTCATACATCCACATCCATACATCCGCATCCACATCTACATCCATACATCCACATCCACATCCACTTCCATACATCCACATTCACATCCACATTCACATCTACATCCATACATCCATTTCCACATCCATTTCCACATCCCATTCACATTCACATTCACATTCACAAACATCCTCATCCATTCATCCATTTACATCTATCTGATTCCTATCACATCTCATCACATCTATTTATAGAATGTAAGAGAATTATAATTTTTTGATATAAAGATATTTTACGCATCTAATTAGGCATAAAGACAACTTTAGTAGGAATAACATTTTTATAAAAATCCTTTTATACATCTATTTATGCAAATAACACTTTTGAATTAAAAATAAGCCTTTTATGCATTTTACTATGTATAAATTCTATTTTAATGAGAATAACACTTTCAAAATAAAAATAAGTCTTTTATGCATCTATCTATGCATAAATTCAAATTCAATGAATTTTTTAATGCATCTTTCTATGCATAAAATCAAAATTGATAAGAATAACTCTTTTGGAATAAAGTTCTTTATGCATCTATTTATGCATAAAATCAAAATGGATGAAAATAACTCTTTTGAATTAAAAATAAAATTCTTTATGCATCATTCTATGAAAATTGATGAGAATAACTCTTTTGAAATAAAAATAAATTTCTTTATGCATCTTTCTATGCATAAATCCAATTTAGTAGGAATTACACTTTTAGAATGAAAGAATTTATCTTATGCATCTTCCCATGCATAAAAACTAAATCCAATGAAAATAACTCTTTTAAAATAAAAACTTTCTTTTATGCATCTATTTATGCATACAATTCATTTATGATGAAAATCACTCTTTTAATATAAAAGAATTTCTTTTATGCATCTGTTTATGCATAAAAATCATTTATGATGAAAATCACACTTTTAAAAAAATTATCTTTTATGCATACGAATCATTTGTGATGAAAATCACTCTTTTAATATTAAAACAAATTATCTTTTATGCATATATTTATGCATACAAATCATTTGTGATGAAAATAACTCTTTTAATATATAAAAAATATCTTTTATCTATGCATACAAATCATTTGTGATGAAAGTAACACTTTTATAATAAAAATAAATTTCTTTTATGCATAAAAATCAATATGATAAAAGTAACACTTTTATAATAAAAAAAATATTCTTTTATGCATACTTTTATGCATAAAAATCAATAATGATAAAAGTAACACTTTTATAAAAAAATTATTCTTTTATGCATTATTTTATGTATAAAAATCCATAATGAAGAAAGTAACACTTTCATAATAAAAAATTATCAATATGTATCTTTCTATACATAGAATTTAATTCTATTGAAATTCATTCTTTTATAAAAATTAATCAATATGCATCTTTCTATGCATGAATGAAAATGACACTTTTAGAATACTCTAACGATGGGGATTACTCTTTTTGATTAATAAAAGATGAAATTTATTTCACAAATTTTTAGAAAATTTCGCCATAACCTCCTTTGTATGGCTGACCATTTTTCCATTTTTAACTCTCTAAAATTAATTAGAAGTTCACCAAGAGTATTTAAATCATTCTAATATAAACATTTTCTACTTATTTAAGAGAAACATTATGAAAAACTTGATTTTATCCATTAATCAATCATCTAGGATAAAGAATGGTCGGATTTACTAAAGAAGAGAGGGGAATGCCTTTTTTTCAATGAGGCATAACATCATTTCATTTTAGAGAAGACAAAAATCATAAAAAGCCTTAAAATGAATAGAAAAAGAGATAATTTCCAACTTACAAAGGAATTTGAGAGCTTTCCTTTGGCTTGATGGTTTGAGGGATCTACTCTGAACTATTGGTGATTTGCAAATGGAAAGAAGAGTGCCAACACGCATATGATACTCTCAAACAAGCATTGACAAGCGCTCCTTAAGATCCCCTATTGGGAAAGAAGAGTGCCAACAACCAGCATATGATACTCTCAAACAAGCATTGACAAGCGCTCCCATTTTAAGATCCCCTATTGAAAAATCATATTCCATGTATGACTTTCCTTTGATTATTAGGTTTGCCCATGTGATGAGAACAAACTTTCTTTCGGGCTTTTGTATCTTCACCCACGCATGTGGGTGTTGTGGTTTGTGTGGTAGCCTTTGAGGTGGATGCTTCTGGATCATGTGTAGATTTTTGCTCTATTGAGGTTAGGTCTTTGACAGGCTCTTTTCACTTGTCCTTTATTTCAACCTTAGTATTGATAGTTTGTTGCCCCTTCTTTCTCTTGGGTTTAGATTCAAGTTTTGCTTTCTCTTTTGGCTTCTTCTTTAAAGCATACTCTTCTACCCATTTTGAAGGTTTTGTTTTGCATTCTTTTTTACTGTATCTTATGCCTTGGCTTGTAAGTGTGTAAGAACATTCAAAGGTACCATGGACAATTGCCTATTTTGCACACTTAAGATGTTTGAACACAAGAGTGCCCACTAGTCTTTAGAAGAGGGAAGGTCAAAAACTAATGAATTATGAGTAAATTCAAAGTTTTTGGCTCTTGGGAGAAGCAGGGTAACAGTGCAAAAAACACTATTAAGCTTCAACAAAGAGGGAGGCTTCTATTTGTAGGAAAAAGTGAGCTCCTAACCAAGCAAACTGATTCTAGAATTTTCTGGATCAGTTTGACCATTTTTAGTTCAGTTTAGCTCACTTTTTGGATCTAGTTGAAACAGGAGAGAGGAGAGATAAAAATATCTCATTATTTGGGAGTTTAAAACTCTCCCACACATGTGAAATAGGCGCCTCCTTCATGAGGGGAATTCCCCCATACTGAGGTGAATCATTTCTTCTAAATATCTCTCTTTTTTAACTATTAACCTTGTCCTTAGTCAACTCTTCATCTTATGTGAGTATTTACTCATTTTTGGGAGATTTTCCTTTTATTCTTCCATTTATCTCCTCTCTACATTTGGATAAATCTTATTGGTCCATAGGAACCTTAATTTAAAAATTTTCAAAAATCTGGATCCCTAGATTATACTTAATTTCTAATGCACCTTCTGAAAATATTTTTGAACTTATGTTTCAGAGGAACTTATTTTAATAAGATGAGAAATTTTTCTATCCAAAAATATTCAAAATCTAAATAACCTCTCTCTAGAATATTTTCTCTCTCTAGGCCAGCAGAAACAAGATCTTTTATATTTCTGTAGAGGGGATTGTTACAGGGGAAGATATTGGACATCCTGAGAGGCTGGGGAGGAATCTTACATTCTACCCCACTTAAAAAACGCGAGATGTCCTCATCTCACAGGTGGAGTATGATCTCTTTCATCTTCTTCTTCTTCTTCTTCAATCACTTCCAGCGTTACTGCCTTGGAAGTGGACAGTCGATTCGGGAACAACTCTCTTTGACTTCCCCTACTCTGAGAGGTGGAGGTCTTGTATTACTTTGGATTGAAACTGCAGGTTGGATATGTTGAGATATCGAGCTCGTCTAGTGAGGCGGTGGCCACTGATGACCCGCCTGGGGGATAGGCCCCACACTTACACCACTGGCATGGTTGGTGAGATCTTGGGTGATATGCGGCCACCCCAGTGGGATGATAGGCTGTGTGACAGCCATTCTAGAGACTGGCATAGTTATAGCGCCAGCTCATTTAGTCGGGTTCACACTATAGAGAACCCGTGTATGTATTGGTTGAGTACCTTTCATATTATGTGTACTCTTATCTTGTATATGGTGTGTTGAGTGTTGAGTAGAGAAGAAGAAGATTTTCAGCCTCTCACCTTGTGTGTTCTCTATTAGGGTTTTGTGAGTGTGTGTGTGTGCTTGCAAGAGCTCAAGCTCTCTTCCCCCCTGCATCTTTTCATGGTATCAGAGCCTGGTTCGTGCTAAGGGCTGAGCTGCAAGCAAGAGAACCACAGGAAGCGGTACGAGGGTAAGAGCTTCAACTACTCTTCCCTATTGTGTTGGTGACTACACCCTTGTCGGGAGCTCTACGGGAGGCACCGGCAAACGGTCTCTGATTGAGGAGCTTTCTTCGCGGGAGTAAAGCTATAGGGCAACTATAGAGTCCTTCGGACTAATATTTTCAGGCCGAAAACGCGTTTTGGGTGCGTCTGGACCTCCGTTTTTTAGAAAGCAGGCGATTTCGAGCACTGCGGGTAAGTCATCGATTCTCTGCAGAACTCTGTTTTAAGAACTGCAGGAAGACAGATTGACTGTGCAGACACTGTGGGTGCTACAAAGAGGCCTACAGTTGCCATTGGGTGTACGTATGCACATTGAGGTCACTGGTTGTGACATTTGAGTGGACTGCACTCAAATGTCACTGGTTGTGACATTTGAGTGGACTGCAGTACCGCTGTGCAAAAAATACAGCAGTTGTGCAGGAAAAACCAGAGTGCAGTTTCTGGTAAAATTGTGTGTTTGGCAAGATGTCTAATGATGGCATAACACAGATTGTGGCTAAGAAGCTAGATAAGAATAACTTCCATGCTTGGAGGTTCAGGTTGACGAATTTCTTGATGGGAAAAGGCTATTGGGACTACATAGAAGGTGAGCATGAAGAGGCACCGGAGATACCGGATATAAATCCGACTGCTGCAGATGTGAAAGAGTTTAAAGACTGGAACCAAGGAGCCAGGAAGGTTATGTATTGGCTCTCCATTAGTATACACGACACCATGATTGGGCACATTCAGGATGCCAAGTCCCCCAAGGAGATGTGAAAGAGTTTAAAGACTGGAACCAAGGAGCCAGGAAGGTTATGTATTGGCTCTCCATTAGTATACACGACACCATGATTGGGCACATTCAGGATGCCAAGTCCCCCAAGGAGGCGTGGGACACCTTGGTAAAGCTTTATGAAACAAATACCAAGGCACGTAGGATACAGTTGAAGAATGAACTTCATACTGTGGAGAAAAAGAGCATGTCTGTGAATGACTATGCGCTGAAGATAAAGGGTATTGTGGAATCCCTTGCATCTATTGGTGTGTCAGTAGATGATGATGACAAGGTGGAAGTCTGTCTACGTGGTCTCGGGCCACAATACAAGGCGTTTAAGACGTCTATTCAGACTCGGGAAAACATTCCCAACTTTACAGATTTGGTGTCTATGCTGATTATCGAAGAGAAGAACTTGGGTGAAGACCAACAGTCTTCACAAAGCAAAAATAGTTCAGACCAACAGGCCTTCTACACGAGTTCAGGAAGAGGACGAGGTAGAGGAGGCCATGGACGCGGTCAAGGAGGTGGCCGAACAGGTAATCAGAATTATGGCTAGCAGCAGCAGCAGCAACAACAACAGTCCCAGAATCAACAACAACAACAACACGCAGGTGGAAGAGGCAAATTCAGAGGCAGGGGGAGTCAAAGGGGCCGTGGAAATTGGCAAAGGCAATATAATGATGCACGTGAATGCTATTATTGTGGTAAGCCTGGACATGTGCAGGCAGAATGTTATAAGAAGCAGGCTGACATGCAAAATGGGAAAGTGCAGTAAAACAACTATGCATCCTCAAGCAGAAATAATGAGGATAATGAAAGGTTGTTTGTTATGCAGCATGTTGTGAATGCCATGTCAGAAAATGTTGATGTAGCACAAAAGGATAATGTATGGTATGTGGATTCAGGCGCTTCGAGCCACATGACGAGTCATGGGGAGTGGTTCAAGGAGATGAAAAACCCGGAAAGACCAGGTTTTGTGGAAACAGGGGATGACACTGCTCATCCAATTGCCCACGTTGGAGATGTGCCATTGTCTATGCAGGATGGCAAAGTGAAGTACCTTGCACATGTACTTCATATACCGAACATAACAAAGAATCTGGTTTCAGTTGGCCAGATGATTGAGCAGGGTTTGCAGGTTTGGTTTAACCCTGATGGGTGTTATGTTGAAGATTTCAAAGACAAGTGCAGGTTGGTTGCAAAAGGCAACAGAGTGGGCAGAATGTTTACGTTGGATGTAGACATGCCTGAGATGAGTGCTGCAATGTTTGCAAATGGTTCAGGAGTTGTTGCAGACACAGACATATGGCATAAAAGAATTGGACATGTAAATGTGCAGAGATTGAAGTCTATGCAGACAAAAGGAATTGTGACAGGGCTGCCAAAATTTAAAGTGGAAGGTATGCAGAAAATATGTGAAGCATGCCAATTTGGGAAGCAAACAAAGCATGTGTTTTCACGTAACAGATATGTGAGCAGAAATGCACTAGATGTTGTGCATTTAGATGTATGGGGTCCTACGAAGACCATATCTATGGGAGGCTGCAGCAGGTATTATGTAACTTTCATTGATGACCACACAAGAAAAGTGTGGGTATATTTCCTGAAGGAGAAGAGTGAGGTGTTCACTCACTTTCAAACTTTTAGAGTTTTGGTTGAAAAGCAAACAGGGAAATATGTAAAGTGCCTAAGGTCAGATGGAGGGGGGAGAGTACTTCTCCAATGAGTTCTCTGAATATTTGAAGAAGAATGGTATTCGGAGACAGTATACATGCAGATACACTCCGCAGCAAAATGGAGTTGCTGGCGGAAAAACAGGCACATTGCTGAGATTGCGCGAGCATTGATGGAAGAGAAGAATATGCCGCATTGCTATTGGGCTGAGGCTGTTTCTACAGCAGTATACATCATGAACAGGACTCCAACTGCAACCATACATGATGTAACTCTAGAGGAGAGGTTTACTGGCAAAAAACTAAATTTATCTCATCTGAAAGTCTTTGGATGCATTGCATATGTGCATGTTCCAGATGAGCTGAGAACTAAGCTGGATCCAAAAGCTGAAAAATGTGTGTCTATTGGATACTCCCTTGAGCAAAAGGGATACAGGTGTTATAATCCTGCTACACGTGAGTTGAGGGTAAGCAGGGATGTTGTCTTTGATGAGATGAGCAGCTGGTATGCCGCTGAAAAAGAAGCTGTTGGGGCTGATGTGAGTGGAAGTGTGGTTGCACAGAATGCAGGTCAGCAATCACAGTCTTTGAGTGGACCAGGAGAGTCCTCATCTAGTGGGTCTATTGATAGACCATGGAGTGGCAGGCTGCGTCATAATACCAGCCCTACAAATGTGATTAGTACATCACGTAAAGGAAAAGAGAAAGTGGTTGAGCCCCTTGGTATGCCTGACATTTCTGCAGGGCATTCTCATGTTGATGGAGAGTCTAGTGGCTCAGATATGAGCCTTGATGAGGAGCTTGGGATCCCAGCTATGAGAACACCTGGTGTAAAGAAGGCTATGGAAGCCATGAATGAAAAGTTATGAAGATCAGGGAGAGTGAAGAACCCTGTGCAGAGATTTACATATGATGGTTATGTGGCACATCACTATGCATATATGGCAAAGGTTGTGCAGGTTGTTGAGCCCACATGCATTGATGAGGCTGTTGGAAATATGTGTTGGGAGAAAGCTATGGATGAGGAGATGGATGCACTATATGGAAATGAAACTTGGGATTTAGTGTAATTGCCTGAAGGGGCAAGAAAGCCATTGGATGCAAGTGGGTGTACAAAGTTAAACATAACAGTGATGGAAGCATAAACAGGTACAAGGCTAGATTGGTAGCCAAAGGATATGCGCAGACATATGGGATTGATTATGAGGAAACTTTCAGCCCAGTTGCCAAGATGGCAATGGTGAGAGTTGTGATAGCAGTGGCTGCGTCAAAGCAATGGTCTTTACAGCAGATGGATGTAAAGAATGCATTCTTGCATGGGGATTTGCAAGAAGAGGTGTATATGTTGCAGCCACTTGTTGCTGGTTATGAGGATGTGGGTCACCCCGAGTATGTTTGCAGGTTGAAGAAAGCCTTGTATGGCTTAAAGCAAGCACCAAGAGCATGGTCTGACAAGATTTCTGAATATCTTGTCACTATTGGCTTTCATGTAGCCAATGCAGATTTCTCATTGTATGTGAGACATGGTGATAGAGGAGTTGTGCTTGTTGTCATCTATGTAGATGACTTGTCATTACGGGGGACCATGATGCAGAGATCTTTGATGTAAAGATCTTGCTTAGACAGAAGTTTGAGATGAAGGATCTGGGGGAGCTCAGATATTTCTTGGGCATTGAGGTGATTAGGTCTCCACACGGTATTGGATTACTGCAGCGAGCGACAGTATGGCTTGGCCATGTTGTCCAAGTATGGTATGATAGGCTGTAAGCCTATTTCTGTGCCATTGGATCAGAATGGCAAGTTGAGTGCAGATTCAAGAGAGATCTTGGAGGATCCTACTATGTACAGACGCATAGTAGGAAGTTTGATCTACATGACGATCACCAGACTAGATTTGAGCTATGCTGTTGGGTTGGTGAGTCAGTTTATGCAGGTTCCACGAAAATCGCATTTGGATGCAGTGAGACGCATACTGAGGTATGTGAAGTCTACTTTGCATTGTGGACTATTCTATGAGACTGGGACAGAGATATGGGTACATGGGTACACAGATGCTGATTGGGCTGGTAGTATCTCAGATAGAAGATCTACCAGTGGATTCATGTTTTCTTTGGGGAGTGCTGCTGTGACTTGGAGCAGCAAGAAGCAGCCTACGGTTGCTCTATCGAGTACAGAGGCCGAGTACAGAGGAGCTGCTATGGCAGCATGTGAGGTAGCTTGGTTGAGAAAGCTACTTACAGATTTGGGTCTATCAGTGGATAGACTAGTTGTCATTTTCTGAGACAACATTAGCAGTATACAGTTGGCCAGGAACCCAGTCTTTCATGCTCATATGAAGCACATAGAGGTCCACTATCACTTCGTCAGAGAGAAGGTCTTGGCAGGAGACCTTAACCTTGTTTATGTCAGCACAGAGGATCAGGTAGCTGACATCTTCACCAAAGAATTGGGTATAGAGAAGCTCCGCAGATTCAGGGCTTTGCTTGGTGTACATGAGATGGAGTTGAGCTCGAGGGGGAGTGTTGAGATATCGAGCTCGTCTAGTGAGGCGGTGGCCACACTGATGACCCGCCTGGGGGATAGGCCCCACACTTACACCACTGGCATGGTTGGTGAGATCTTGGGTGATATGCGGCCAGTGGGATGATAGGCTGTGTGACAGCCATTCTAGAGACTGGCATAGTTATAGCACCAGCTCATTTAGTCGAGTTCACACTATAGAGAACCCGTGTATATATTGGGTTGAGTACCTTTCATATTATGTGTACTCTTATCTTGTATATGGTGTGTTGAGTGTTGAGTAGAGAAGAAGAAGATTTTCAGCCTCTCACCTTGTGTGTTCTCTATTAGGGTTTTGTGAGTGTGTGTGTGTGCTTGCAAGAGCTCAAGCTCTCTTCCCCCCTGCATCTTTTTAGGATAGAGGGTCTACCTCTGGGATTTCCTTGATTTTGGCGGATAGAACCCTGATTACTCTGGAAGGAAGGGGCTGGAGTCTGGAATCTTAATCCCTGATTTTCCTGCACTGAAAACCTTGATCCAGAAGGAGTTGGGCAATCCATACTGGGATGTCCAAGTCCTTGACAGTTATAGCATTTCACTCTCTTGCTCAAGGGTGGAACTTGTGAAGTTGAAATCCAGGGGATTGAGTTTCGGAAAAAGAACATTTCTTCTATTCTGGGACTTTCCATATCGTGGGTTTGACCCTAATATCTCTTGGGCGGAGGAAGGTTGGAATCATCTTCTGAGAATAAAAAACTTTTGAAAGGTGATGGTGTTGGCTTTGGCAGGATTTTGACATCAAAGCCTGTGGCAAAATCCTTTGCCATTCTTACTGCTTCGGCCATTGAGATAGGTTTGGCATTCTTGACTAAAGTATCCAATGGCTCGTTCATTCCCCGAATGAACCTGGCCATCAGCTGCTCTTCATTTAATTGAGGGGAATATTTAAGGAGAAGGGAAAAAGCCGGATGGTACTCTTCAATTGTCCGATTGTCCTGCTTTAGTTCTAAGAACTCATTCATCTTAGTTTCAAGAAAGCCTGGGGGACAATTCAAGTCTTAGATTTACTCGTATATACTGCCAGTAAAGAGCTGCAGTTATACTCTCAGTATATACGGGTAGTCATGGTCCTTGGAACTATAAGGTAAAGACCATCATGTCTAGGCCTCAAGCAAGTTAGGGATTCCATGCAATTGTGGTACTTCCAACTGAAGACCCAATTACTAATTTATGAATTTCAGTTCAAATAATAATTTGTATGAATTTCATCACACAATTCTGATCTTATACTGCTACGTCATAATTTTTTTTGACATTTCTGGCTTTCTGGTGAATCCTCTCATTAGTCAAATTTCTTTGATACCAGCTGTAAGATCCTTGAGCCCACTACGCAACGAATTCTGGGGTGCTAGCAGCGGAAGTAGCACTTCTTGCGCGGGGTAGGGTCCCACACTCGGGGCCTCGCCCACGGATATCCAGATAAGAGACTAAACCATTGGTTCTTCCAAAATTGAACCCGGAAAAACTTCCCTTGCCCGGAAAGCATGGGCGATTCCACCAGGATAACGTTTCTTTAACGTAGTCAAAAGCCTTAACTAATTGAACTGATCTGGCCAAACTCGTAAGTTCCATAGTTAGATCAAGGGACAGATTGCACTTGGATCATAGAGACCAACGCTTTTTTCCTCATCGAGAGGCACAGCCGTTGATTCTTTTCCATAGAACAATTTTTGTCCGGGATTTACTTCATCTATCGTACTATACACAAAAATTGAGTCTCGATTTAGGGATCCATCAGTCTAGCCTAACCCCATCCAACAGTCTAGCCTAACCCCATCCAACAGTCCCATGGGTTAGCCAACCGCCCAACCACTGTAGTGATGGGATCCAATTAAGAGTGTGGTTAGGTTTTGTCCCGGGTACCAGGGAAAACAGTTTCCAGGTCCCCTAGCCCAAATTTCAAGCAAATTTAACACCAGTCACACCACTTACACACCCAATATGAAATTGCCTTTTTCCCAGATTCAACTATCTTTAAAGCAATCATTTAATGAAACCATAGTGTCATCGATCATAATCTTTCAAAGTATTCGGTTGAATCTTAATTTCCAATAATTCCTTCATCAGAGTATCTATGGCATCATTGGCAACCAGAACGCTCACCACCTGCTCACTCAGGGGCCTATTCGATAGTCCCTAGCTCATAGTACTCGACAATATATTCACTTATAAAAATCATGATGGAATCTCTGTTGAAGATTAGCAAGATCAACCAACAAATCCATATAAAAGAGCCATGGACCAGCAAGGTCAAACAACCAGATCCATGCCCGGTTTCAGAAAACAACTCTTACTCCTTGTTCCAATATCTTCCACGATGCACATGTGGGTATCTTCGATGACCCAGAGCTTGAGCACCGTACGGTCAGCACCCTCTAGGATCCTTCGCAGTCATCAAGGGACGTTGCTCGTAGGCGAAGCCTGCTGAGGTCTTGACCAGCCTCGGTATGGTTAAAATGGTGTGCTTCTGGTACGATGGGCAAGGACCGACGAAGCGGTCCCTGAGTGAAGTGCTAGGACACCTAAGGAGGATCCTAGAGGGTTCTGACCAGGCGCGATGCACTGTCTCGCGGTCACCCATGCGTACATCGAGGAAGATTTTGGATGGACAAAAAGGAAAGATTTTTGGGAACCAAATTTTGATACTGGATCTCGTTGGTTGGCCAACTGGTCTTCAATGGAGAGTTCAGAGGATACATTTTTTTGTAACACAATGGACTCGAAATTTTAAAAAATGATGATCAGAAATATTATGATTTCTATTGAAGGATTGTTTTTAAAGCCAGTCAAATCTGTTTATAAATGGCAAGTTTATATTGGGTGTGTACGTGGTATGCCTACCTTGAACTTGGGAACTCTTTTCCTCATACCTGGACAAAAACCCAACCAAATCTTTATAAAGAAATCCCACCAATTCAGTGGTCGGGTGGTTGGCTAATAACCCATGGGCCGGATCGGCGGAGGATTCTTGAGACACAACTAGATACGATTAGTTATGTTATTTAGTTTTAAATCCTAAGAAGGCCTTGTTCTGTGGGAGGGGATCATCGGCTGTGCCTCATAAATGAGGAAAAAAGCGGTGATTCCATGGACCAAGTGCAAGTCTCTTCTTGATCTGACCATGTGACTTCAGGTTTGGTCAGATCAATTTATCTAGTTAGGACTTGACTCGTTAGAGTAATTCCCAATTGGCGGAATTGCCCGTGGGAGTCTTCTGGGCCCAGTCTCGGGCTGCCCGGGCTAGCCTCTCGTCCCGGACATCCACAGCGGCAAGGCCCCGAGAGTGTGTGGAACCTGCCCCGCGCAGGAGGCCGACGCCGCTTCCGCCACGTCGGTAGGAGCCCCGGAGCGACGGGGGACCTCACAGCAGCAGCTGGTATCAGAGCTTTGTTGAAAGCTAATAAGGATAAACAAATTCTTATCAGAAATTGATAATAAAAACTCAGAAAAAAGCATTTTCATAATGTATTTTCATTCCGTAAGCTTCTTTAATGAAGAATTTTTAATCAAAGAAATTATTTTTATAGATGGAAGTTCCGTACTTATCTGGTATTCCTGACCTCACCCACTGGCCACCCACTGGCAATACATGACTGCGTTCGCCTTTGAGCATCTCATCTCTTCCACTGCAACTCGAACAAGCCAAGTCAGACTTGCACGCCATTTCGAGGATTTATATTTTCCTGACCCAGCCGGAGAGACGACAGCATAAGTGGTTTGCAGGGGCAGTATGTCCATGCCTTTTGTGGCCAGCGTGCAACGCTGAGGCAACACCTCTCATTGGCCATGATTTTGATAAAGTTGAAAGTGGTACATGGTGTCATTGTATATATGTACATATTGAAACTTTTATATAAATAACGAAATGTTTTCTGGAGAAAAATTCCCTGCTGTATAAGTGATTGTTTATGGACGAACTAATAAAGAAAAATCTGTTATCGGCGGACATATGTCATAGATCTCCAATAAGATCATTTTTCTTGTTTAAGAAATTATTTTCTAAACCTCTTAAGTCTTAGGATCTCGTGGACGATATCAAAAATAAAAATTTAATAATATATCATTTGTGGGGCAGAATCATGAGACGAGGAAACCGTGGCCGCCGTCAGCCAGACCCTCTCTCTAAAGATGATGAGCTTGACCCTGACGTTCGCAAGGCTCTTCATAGAACTCAGCTCAGGACCCTTCAAAGGAGAAGGGGAACCTGGGCGAGGCTGTGGAGAAATGGGTGGAAGCCACCATGGAAGAATATTTTGACGTCATCAGCTACAACAATGAGCGAAGCAAAATGGCTCTTGTTGCCAGGCTGAAGATAGTGGAAACAACCAAGGTGGCATGGAGGAACCATTGCGACACCAACCGTCTGGATAGAAATACTCAGTCTTGGAACGACCTTAAAACCTATTTAAGGAAGAGATTTTGTCCCCCTGGATTTTTGGAAACCAAAATGAACGAATTCTTAGAGCTGAAGTAGGGGAGAAAAATCATCGAGGAATATCACCAGTGAAAAGATGCAGGGGAGAAGAGAGCTTGAGCTCTTGCAAGCACACACACTCACAAAACCCTAAAAGAGAACACATAAGGTGAGAGGCTGAAAATCTTCTTCTTCTTCACCCAACACTCAACACACCATATATAAAGATAAGAGTACACACAATATGAAAAGGTACTCAACCAAGTAGGGTTCTCTATAGTGTGAACCCAACTAAATGAGCTGGCACTATAACTATGCCAGTCTCTAGAATGGCTATCACACAGCCTATCATCCCACTGGCCGCATATCACCCATGATCTCACCAACCATGCCAGTGGTGTAAGTGTGGGGCCTATCCCCCAGGCGGGTCATCAGTGTCCACTGTCTCACTAGATGAGCTTGATATCTCAACACCCCCCCTCGAGCTCAACTCCATCTCATGTACACCAAACGAAGCCCTAAATCTGCGGAGCTTCTCTGTACCCAATGCTTTGGTGAAGATGTCAGCGACTTGATCCTGTGTGCTGACATAAACAAGGTCAACGTCTCCTGCTGCCAAAACCTTCTCTCTGACAAAATGATAGTGGACCTCTATATGCTTCGTGCGAGCATGAAAAACTGGGTTCCTGGCCAATTGTATACTGCTAATGTTGTCACAAAAAATGACAACTTGTCTATCCACCACCACTGATCGACCCAAATTTGCAAGTAGCTTTCTCAACCAAGCTACCTCACATGCTACCATAGCAGCACCTCTATACTCGGCCTCTGTGTACTGGAAAGAGCAACCGTAGGCTGCTTCTTGCTGCTCCAAGTCACAGCAGCACTCCCCATGAAGCCACTAGTAGATCTTATATCTGAGATACTACCAGCCCAATCAGCATCTGTGTACCCATTTACACATATTTCTATCCTAGTTTCATAAAATAATCCACAATGCAAAGTAGACCTCACATACCTCAGTATGCATCTCAATGCATCCAAATGCGGCTTCCGAGGAACCTGCATAAACTTACTCACCAACCCAACAGCATAGCTTAAATGTGGCCTGGTGATTGTCATGTAGATCAAGCTTCCTACTATGCGCCTATACATAGTAGGATCCTCCAAAATCTCTCCTGAATTCGCACTCAACTTGCCATTTTGATCCAATGGCACTGAGATAGGCTTACAACCTATCATACCATACTTGGACAACATGTCCAAGCCATACTGTCTCTATAGTAATCCAATACCATGTGGTGACCTAATCACCTCAATGCTGCCCAAGAAATACCTGAGCTCCCTTAGATCCTTCATCTCAAACTTCTGTCTAAGCAAGATCTTTACATCAAAGATCTCTGCATCATGGTCCCCCATAATGATCATGTCATCTAGATAGATGACAACAAGCACAACCCCTCTATCACTATGTCTCACATACAACAAGAAATCTGCATGGCTACATGAAAGGCTACATGAAAGCCAATAGTGACAAGATATTCAGAAATCTTGTCAGACCATGCTCTTGGTGCTTGTTTTAAGCCATACAAGGCTTTCTTCAACCTGCAAACATGCTCCGGGTGACTCACATCCTCATAACCAGGTGGCTGCAACATATACACCTCTTCCTGCTGCAAATCCCCATGCAAGAATGCATTCTTTACATCCATTTGATGTAAAGACCATTGCTTTGATGTAAAGACCATTGCTTTGATGCAGCCACTGTTATCACAACTCTCACTGTTGCTTTACATCCATTTGATGTAAAGACCATTGCTTTGATGCAGCCACTGTTATCACAACTCTCACTGTTGCTATCTTGGCAAGTGGGCTGAAAGTTTCCTTATAATCAATGCCATATGTCTGCGCATATCAATGCCATATGTCTGCGCATATCCTTTGGCTACCAATCTAGCCTTGTACCTGCTTATGCTTCCATCACTGTTATGTTTTACTTTGTACACCCACTTGCACCCAATGGCTTTCTTGCCTTCAGAGGCAATTGCACTAAATCCCAAGTCTCATTTCCATATAGTGCATCCATCTCCTCATCCATAGCTTTCTCCCAACACACATTTCCAACAGCCTCATCAATGCATGTGGACTCTACAACCTGTACAACTTTTGCCATGTGTATGCATAGTGATGTGCCACATAACCATCATAGGTAAACCTCTACACAGGATTCTTCACTCTCCCAGATCTTTGCAGCTTTGCATTCATGGTGGCTTCCATAGCCTTCTTTACACCAGGTGTTCTCATTAGCTGGTATCCTAAGATCCTCATCAAGGCTCATCTCTGAGCCACTAGACTCTCCATCAACATGAGAATGCCCTGCAGAAATGTCAGGCATACTAAGGGGCTCAACCACTTTTTCTTTGCCTTTATGTGATGTACTAATCACATTTGCAGGACTGGTATTATGACGCAGCCTGCCACTCCATGGTCTATCAACTGAACCACTAAATTGAATCTGATGAAAATAACACTTTTATAATAAAAAATATTTCTATTATGCATCTTTCCATGCATAGAAATTGAATCTAATGAAAATGACACTTTTATAATAAAAAAATATCCAATATGCATCTTTCTATATGCATAGAAATTGAATCTGATAAAAATAACACTTTTATAATAAAAAAATATCCAATATGCATCTTTCTATGCATAGAAATTAAATCTAATGAAAATATCACTTTTATAATAATAAAAAATATCCAATATGCATCTTTCTATGCATAGAAATTGAATATGATGAAAATAACACTTTTATAATTAAAAAATATCTAATATGCATCTTTCTATGCATAGAAATTGAATTTGATGAAAATAACACTTTTATAATAAAAAAATATCCAATATGCATCTTTCTATGCATAGAAATTGAATCTGATGATAATAACACTTTTATAATAAAAAATATCCAATATGCATCTTTCTATGCATAGAAATTGAATCTGATGAAAATAACACTTTTATAATAAAAAATATCCAATATGCATCTTTCTATGCATAGAAATTGAATGTGATGAAAATAACACTTTTATAATAAAAAAATATCCAATATGCATCTTTCTATGCATAGAAATTGAATGTGATGAAAATAACACTTTTATAATAAAAAAATATCCAATATGCATCTTTCTATGCATAGAAATTGAATGTGATGAAAATGACACTTTAATAATAATAAAAATATCCAATATGCATCTTTCTATGCATAGAAATTGAATCTAATAAAAATAACACTTTTATAATAAAAAAATATCCAATATGCATCTTTCTATGCATAGAATGAAAATAACACTTTTAGAACACACAAACGGAGGGGATTACTGTTTTTGAATAACATAAAGATAAAACTTATTTCCATAAAATTTAAGAAAATTTTACCATAACCTCCTTTGTATGGCTGACCATTTCTCAATTTTTACATTCTAAATCTACTTAGAATTTACCCCAAGATGAATTAAAATACTTTAATCTAATCAATTTTCACTTCTAAAGAGCAATCAATAGGAAAAGTTTAACTTATTTTGTTTGTTTCTCATTTTAGGATAAAGAAAGGCTGAAATTCTAATGAAGAGAAGGGGGAAGCCTTTCCACCATCAAGGCATAACATCCAATTTCACATTAAAAAAAAATAAGAAATCAAAAAACCATAGAATAGAATTTAAAAAAAGTAGAATTTCTAACTTACATGGAGTTTTGTGAGATTTCCTTTGGCTTGAGGAATTGCGGGTTCTACTCTTCCTTGGATCAAGAGTGGCCACCAATTCTTTGTAGAGGAATTAGTCAAAAACAAGTGAATTATCAAAGAATTCAATGTTTTTGGCTCTGGGGAGGAGTAGAGTAACAGTGCATAAAACACTATTGACATTTTACAAAAGGGGGAGGCTTCTATTTATAGGAAAAAGTGAGTCTCTAACCAAGCAAACTGATTCTAGAAATTTCCAGATCAGTTTGGTCACTTTTTGACCATTTTTAGGTCAGTTTACCTTATTGGATCTAGTTGAAACAGGAGAGAGGAGAGATGAAAATATGTCATTATTTGTGAGTTTAAAACTCATCCACACATGTGAAATAGGAGCCTCCTTCATGAGGGAAATTTCCCACACTGAGGTGTCAAAAATGCATCATTTCCTCTAAATATCTCTTCTTTTTTAACTAATAAACCTTGTCCTTAGTCAACTCTTCATCTTATGTGAGTATTTACTCATTTTTGGGAGATTTTTCTTTATTCTTCAATTTATCTCCTCCCTACATTTGGATTAATCTTATTGGTCCATAGGAACCTTAATCCAAAATTTTCAAAAAATCTGGACCCTCAGGCTAAGGTCCTTTTTTTTACCTATTTTTAATTTATTCCAATTGCACACTGGAAAGTTCTTTTTGAATTTCTGTTTCAGGGAAAATCATTTTAATAAGAAGGGATATTTTTCCATCCAAAGATATCTAGAAATTGAATTACCTCTCTTTAGAACATTTTCTCTCTCTAGGCCAAAACAGATAGAAAAAAGATCTGTTTTTATTCTAAAAAGGGGATTTACAGGGGAAGAAACTAGACATCTTGAGGGGCTAGGGGAGGAATCTTATAGAATGAATGAGATGTGATGTCATGTGAATCGGGATGTGAATGAATGAGATGTCATGTCATGTGAATCGAGATGTGAGAGTGAATGAGATGTGATGTAAATTGGGATAGACGTGATATGTGATGTGATATGAATAGATATGATTAGATGTGATGTGAATCAGATAAATGTGAATGAATGGATGGATGGATGTGATGTGAATATAGGTGATGAGATGTGAGGTGAATAGATGTGTGATGAGATGTGATGTGAATTAGATAGATGTGAATGAATGGATGCGATGTGATGTGAATGAATGGATGCGATGTGATGTCATGTGAATCAGGATGTAAATGAATGATATGGGATATGAGTGGATGATATGTGAGATGAGATGTGATGTGATGAGATGTGATGTGAATCAGATAGATGTGAATGAATGGATGAGATATGATGTCATGTGAATCGGGATGTAAATGAATGATATGGGATATGAGTGGATGATATGTGATGACAATGGATATGAATGTATAAGTGAAGAATGGATATGAATGTATATGTGAAGAATGGATGTGAATGTATATGTGAAGAATGGATGCGAATGTGTATGTGAAAGAATGTGATGTGATGTGTAAAGAGATGTGATGTGACATGAATATATGTGGATGTGAAGTGATAGATATGAATGTATGAATAGATGTGGGTAGTACAGGTGAACGATTGGATGGATGTGGATGAATGAGATGAGATGTGTATGAATGAGATATGATGTGGATGGATGTGGATGAATGAGATATGATGTGGATGGATGTGTATGAATGAGATATGATGTGCATAGATGTGATGTGATGTTATGTATGTGATGGGATGGTGATGAGAATGAATGTGATGGATATGAGTGAATGTGATGTGAATCGGGATGTGAATCAATGAGATGTGATGTCATGTGAATTGGGATAGATGTGAATGAATGAGATGTGAGGTGAAATGGATGTGATGTGATGTGAGGTGGATCGGGGTAGTCATGAATGGATGAGATGTGAATGAATGTGATGTGAATGAATGTGATGTGATGAGATGTGGAGATGGGTAGATGCGAGTGGATGAGACCTGATGAGGAGGATAAATGAGGAAATATGTGATGAGATGAAAATGATGTGATTGGATGAGAATGGGAATACATGTCAAATGATAAAAATGATGTGATTGGATGAGAATGGAAATACATGTCAAATGATAAAAATGATGTGATTGGATGAGAATGGAAATACATGTGAAATGGATGTGATTTAAATAAGGTGGATTAATGTGGAAAGACGAGAGTTCGCTATAGAAACTGTATTTATGACCTGTTTTTAAATGGCTGTTTTATGTCAAGAATGCTGGGAAATCATTTTGACTGTCTTGTGAATGAGGTCGTGGAGACCTAATCTCGTAAAGTTGCAACAGTTGATGGAGAGTCAACGGAGGATGTCTCACATAGCAAGGTAAATCAAGGTCTTGACCAGCCTCGATTCGATTTAAATGGTGAGCTTCTCGTACGGTGGATGAGGGACTAAGGAAGCGGCCTATGAGTGAAGCGCTAGGTGACTTGTGAAGGATCCTAGAGGGTGCTGACCATACGGTGCTCGGGCTCTGGGGGGTCACCGCGAAGATACCCACACGTACGTCGTGGAAGATATTGGAACAAGGAGTAAGAGTTGTTTTTTGAATTCGGGCATGGATCTAGTTGATCTAGGATGAGTCCATGGCTCTTTTATATGGATCTGTTGGTTGATCTTGCTGATCTTCAATGGAGATTCCATTTTGATTTTTATAAGTAAATATATTGCCGGGTACTATGAGCTAGGAACTATCGAAAAGGCCCCTAAGAGGACAGGTGGTGTAAGCGTTCTGGTTGTTGCCAACAATGATGCCATAGGTACACCGATAAAGGAAAAATTAGAAATTAGGATTCAACCGGACAATTATGGAGGATAAAAGATTGTTTTAAAGACAGTTGAATATGTGAAAAAGGCAATTTCATATTGGATGTGTAAGTGGTGTGACTAGTTTTTCACAGCTGAATCTGTGAAAAAGGCAATTTCATATTGGGTGTGTAAGTGGTGTGACTAGTTTTAAGTTTGCACGAATATCCGGCTAGGGGGCCTGGGAACTCTTTTCCCTGGTACTCGCCGGGACAAAACATAACCAAATTCTTAATTGGATCCCATCACTACAGTGGGGTGGTTAGGTGGTTGGCTAACCCACGGGACTGGATGGGGTTAGGCTGGACGACTGATGGATCCCTAAAATGAGACTCAATTCTGTTATGGTACAATAGATGAAGTAAATCCTTGATAAAAAATTGTTCTATGGAAAAGAATCGACGGCGGCTATGCCTCTCAATGAGGAAAAAAGCGTTGGTCTCCAAGTGCAATCTTTTCCTTGATTTGACTATGGGACTTACGAGTTCGGTCAGATCAGTTCAGTTAGTTAAGGCTCTTGACTACATTAGAGTAAAAATATCTTGGAGGAATCGCCCGTGCTTTCCGGGCGAGGGAAGTTTTTCCAGGTTTGGTTTTGGAAGAACCGAGGGATTATTCTCTCGTTCGGATATCCGTGGTGGCGAGGCCTCGAGTGAGGGACCCTGCCCTGCACAAGAAGTGCTACTTCTGGTGCTGCTAGCATCTCTGAATTCGTTGCGCGGTGGGGATAGGGATCTTTCAGCTGGTATCAGAGAAAAAAGTGGATCAACCAAGAAGCCAAAAATGTCAAAAATTTATGAAGTAGCAGTAAAAGATTGTAATTGTGTGATGAAATTCATACAAATTGATATTCAGACTGAAATTCATAAATTAGTAATTGGGTCTTCAGATGGAAGTACCGTAATTGCATGGAATCCTTGACTTGCTTGAGGCCTAGACATGATGGTATATACCTTATAATTCCAAGGATCGTGACTACCCGTATATATCGAGGGTATAATTGTAGCTCTTTACTGTTAACATTACTGCAATGTGATGAGCTATGGTGAATCAAATGCTAGAATCAATATCATTAATAAGAGATTAGATGATAATTAAGATGTGATTAGTGAGCAATTAAATGATAACTTAATGTAGGCATGGATAATAAAAAACCAGCAAATTCTCATTAGGCTAATGCCTCAATTTATAGAGTTTACATCCAAGCATCCAATCCCACTGATTTCTCCTTGATTCACTCCACCTCTTTTGCTTGATTCTCTCCACCTCTCCCAGAATATCTCCACACCTCCTAAATCTCCTCATGCTACCCTTTATTCTCTCCCAGTAGATGCTTCTCACCTTTTCACAGGTTCTCTCACATTTACAGATTCTCTTTTACAGCCTCTAGCCAAGGGCTTGTTCCCGCACACACCCTATTCACTTGTATATTTAAACACCTCCCCTCAAGTGAATACTCCTGGCACACCTGGACCCTATACCAAATTTCTCTCTTACTTGATAGTCTGCGACCAGTGCCTCAAGTCCCTAAACTCATAGTCCTTGACTCTCTCTCTCTCTCTCTCTCTCTCTCTATGTGTCCAAGGCTACTACAAGTGCCCGTGATATCTTGACTAAAGTGCTCACACATACATCTACCACATGGCCTACATCATCGATGGCTCAGAGGTGGTTTTACTCTGTTGGGGAAGGTTACATTGGGTTGTGGGGTTTCTCTCTCTCTCTCTCAAAAAAGATGATCCGACTCCACTTCCTTAGGAGCCTCCATGAAGTTTGCCGATGTTGTTCCTTCTCCACTGGGTTTGCTGTAGAGCAATCTCTTGCCATGTGTCCTGGCTTTCCACGCTTGTGGGGGCAAGTGAAGGTCCTTCCTCCTACTTTGCCTCTTCCTCTTCCTCGTCCTCATCCTCGAGAGAATCCTCCTCGGGTGAAGAATGCTTTTTCTTCTCGTGCTGTTGAATCGAGCCATTTCTTCTCTTTTCCTCTGGTCTCTTGCTCTAGTAGAGCTCCTTCTATCTCGTGTAGCTTCAATTGAGGTACATTCTTTAGTGTTGCTACAATGTTTTCATATTCACCTTTGTCCACACTCTTCAGAAGCACTGCTAGTGCCTCATTATCTTCTACCTTTTTGCCAATAGCTTGCTTAATGCTATTATACCTGTTCAAGTGTGTGATTAAAGGTTCACTTTCCTTCATATCCAATTTTTAGAATTGCATTAATAGATTTATCTTTAAATTTTTAGCTTGTGTGCCAAATAATTTATTGAGTTCATCCCATGTATCTTTTGCCCATTGTATCCCTGTGATGTGATGAATGATTTTATCATTTAAACTGAGTGCGATAAGTCCCAATGCTTTTTCATTCCTGCTCTTCCACTCATTTTCCCCTCTCACCTCTAAGTATTCATCTCTTCCCTCAACTAGCCCCCACAAATTTTTCCTCACGAGCAGATAGATGGTTTTTGTCTGCCATGTGTAAAACTGCTCCCCATTAAATTTGGCTATTTCTTGTGTCGTACTCATGATAATGTGAAGGCGGTCTTACCTCTTGATCCAATTTCAAGATTCAAGGGCAGTGTCTATCCTTTACAACTCAATTTGATGTTTAGGAGATGATTACAAGAGATTTATCAGCATAAAATCACCAAAAATTACATTAAATCAAGGGTAACCAATTTGTACAGAATGGTTGGAGTATCAAACCATCTCCGAATTGCAATCTGAAGTTATAAGGATCTATATCAGATACCTAATGGTTAATTTGAACCCTCAATTGCACCAAAAAATAGTGATTAGCACACTTATTAATCACTAATTAGCACACTGATTAATCACTGATTAGCACACTAATTAATCACTGATTAGCAAATTAATCCTCTGTTTTGTGTGCAAAAAACAAAGTATGTGGGGAGCCCAGATCTAAGACCTTAAAGTTCAAATGAGCTCAAATCCTTTCAAAGCCATCAATAGCAATTAGTCTAGTAGAGGATTAAGCCAAGAAACACAAGATTTGACCAGACATTGAATGCTTAATCTCCATTTTACCAAAGTTACCTGCAGATTTGATGAAGAGCTTGGATCTCACTATAGACTTGATCAAATCAAATTCTGACTTCACCAGCTTATAGAGCACCCTTGAAAACCCCTAGGGCCAAGAGGAATTAGACCCATTGCAACTAGAGAAGAAGAGAAATCATTTTTCCTCAAAAAAATGGCGCCTGCAAATTAGCAAAAATCGTGAGCTTTCGTAGGCGGTTTGCTGCGCTGATTCGCTTGGCTAGAGCACAGGTGAGATAGCTATGTATGGCTACAAGGGCTTGAGCTAATGTTGCTCCTGGTGGAGGGAGATCAAGCCCCTCCACTAGCTGGGGGTACAGTGGGCTACTTGAAAATAACTAAAAAAGTGATTATTTCTTAATCATTTACTAATCTTAATTAGTTAGATAATGGGCTCATAAACTTGATGGATTCTAGGCTAGGCTCTGATACCATGTTAAAATTACAGTAATGTGATGAGCTATGGTGGATCAAATGCTAGAATCAACATCATTAACAAGAGATTAGATGATAATTAAGATGTGATTAGTGAGCAATTAATTGATAGCTTAATGTAGGCATGGATAATAAAAAACCAGCAAATTCTCATTAGGCCAATGCCTCAATTTATAGAGTTTACATCCAAGCATCCAATCCCACTGATTTCTCCTTGATTCACTCCATCTCTTTTGCTTGATTCTCTCCACCTCTCCCAGAATATCTCCACACCTCCTAAATCTCCTCATGCTACCCTTTATTCTCTCCTAGTAGATGCTTCTCACCTTTTCACAGGTTCTCTCACACCTCCTAAATCTCCTCATGCTACCCTTTATTCTCTCCTAGTAGATGCTTCTCACCTTTTCACAAGTTCTCTCACATTTACATATTCTCTTTTACAGCCTCTAGCCAAGGGCTTGTTCCTGCACACACCCTATTCACTTGTATATTTCAACATTTACTGGCAGTATATACGAGTAAATCTAAGACTTGAAATTATAAGCAAAAATGCTATCCACATGATAAATTCGAATGTGGTTGATATGATTTTAAAAACTCTGGTTGAGAACTGATGAGTTGATTTGGATTCTAATTGAAAAATGATGATTCCTGAGTTTTGGTTGAAAAGCGATAAACTGAGCAAAACCACAATGAGAATGAATGGGAGGAGTTCCTGTGATGATGTTCGTAATTGGAATGACGATAATAACTTCAGCAAATCAATATGAGTTTAGTGGATTGTGCTGGATAAATTGCTACTGTTAACACTTGACCCAATGGATCAAGTTAAGGAATGTCAAATTAAAAATCTGTATAATTGAAAATTCCCATGGAGGACTGTTCAGATGGAAATTTTGGTCTAACGGACCATTATTGTGTTAAAGATATGAATGATATGATCTGAAAGAATTATTATCTGCTGATGATGAGTTCTATATAGGGGATCTTTATCCCAGGATTTTGTTGGTTTCATCAGACTATAAGGAACCCCAGAATCAGTTGGATCTTAAGGGAAAGAGTTGTCCTCTAGTTTGCAAGATGAGGACATCTTGTGTTTTTTAAGTGGGGTAGGATATAAGATTCCTCCCTCCAGATTTTGAGGTGTGCAGGTGTAAGAACCTCCCCTTTCGATCTTATAATTATTCCCCTCTCAGAAATAAAAGAAAGATTCTGTTTTACCCTGGAGAGAGAAAATGTCTAGAAAATTTCTAGAGGGTGTGCAGGTGTAAGAACCTCCCCTTTTAATCTTATAATTATTCCTCTCTCAGAAATAAAAGAAAGATCATGTTTTACCCTTTTTTAGCCTGGAGAGAGAAAATGTCTAGAGGGAGGTAATTCAAAATTGAGATATTTTTGGATATAAAAATCCTCCTAGTGTCTAAAATGATTTCCCCTGAAATAAAAATTCAAAAAGAACTTTCCAATGTGCAACTGGAATTAATTAAAAATAGGTATAAAGGACCTTAGCCTAAGGGTCAAGATTTTTAGAAATTTTTGAATTATGATCCAATTAAGGTTCCTATGGACCAATAAAATTAATCCAAATGTAGGGAGGAGATAAATTGAAGAATACAAGAAAAACCCCGAAAATTGAGTAAATACTCACATAAGATGAAGAGTTGGCTGAGTACAAGGTTTATTAGTTAAAAATTATGAGATATTTAGAGGGAATGATGCATTTTTGACACCTCAGTGTGGGGATCTACCCTCATGAAGGAGGCACCTATTTCACATGTGTGGAGGAGTTTTAAACTCAAAAATAATGAGATATTTTTATCTCTCCTCTCTCCTGTTTTAACTAGATCCAAAAAGTAAGTTAAACTGACCAAAAAATGATCAAAATTTGACCAAATTGATCTGGGAAATTCTACAATCAGTTTGCTTGGTTAGAGGCTCACTTTTTCCTATAAATAGAAGCCTCCCCATTTGTAAAAGCTTAATGGTGTTTATGCACTATTACTCTGCTCCTGGTCTTGAGCCATTTACATTGAATTTTTTAATAATTCAATTGTTTTTGGCCTAATCCTCTCCAAAGAAATTGGTGGTCACCCTTTCTTCTAACAAGAGTAGAACCCTTAATCCCTCAAGCCAAAAGAAAGCTTACAACTCCATGTAAGCTAAATTTTCTTTCTTTTTTAATTTTAAATCTATGGTTTTCTTGATTTTCTTGTTTTACAGTTGCTTGAATTGAATTGAAATGCTATGCCTTTGAGGAAAAGGCCACCCCCTTCTCTTCTTTACAATTCAGCCTTTCTTAATCCTAGAAAGATTAGTTAAATGATTAATTAAACTTTTCTTATTGTTTACTCTCTTGAATTCTAAAAATTGAGTAGATTAGAGTCCTATACATCTAGATTGGGTTAATTTAAGTTGAAATTAGAATGATAAAAATGAGAAATGGTCAGCCATACAGAGGAGGTTATGGTAAAATTTTCTAGAATTTTGTGGAAAAGAAAGTTTATTTTTATGTTATTCCAAAAGAGTAATTCCCACCGTTTGTGCATTCTAATAGAAATATTCTAATTACTCCATGTACGTATTCACTTATGAATATGCATGGATATCATTGATATTGATTATTAAATTTAATTTCTATGCATAGAATGATGCATAATGAAAAAAAAAATTATAAAAGTGTTATTTTCATTAAATTTGATTTTATGCATAGAAAGATGCATAAAGGATTTATTTTTATTTCAAAAGTGTTATTCTCATTATAATTGATTTTATGCATAGAAAGATGCATAAAGGATTTATTTTTATTTCAAAAGTGTTATTCTCATTAAAATTGATTTTATGCATAGACAGATGCATAAAGGATTTATTTTTATTTCAAAAGTCTTATTCTCATTAAAATTGATTTTATGCATAGACAGATGCATAAAGGATTTATTTGTATTTCAAAAGTGTTATTCTCATTAAAATTGATTTTATGCATAGACAGATGCAAAAAGGATTTATTTATATTTCAAAAGTATTATTCTCATTAAAATTGATTTTATGCATAAACAGATGCATGAAGGATTTATTTTTATTTCAAAAGTGTTATTCTCATTAAAATTGATTTTATGCCTAGAAAGATGCATAAAGGATTTATTTTTATTTATTCTCATTAAAATTGATTTTATGCGTAGAGAGATGCATAAAGGATTTATTTTTATTTCAAAAGCGTTATTCTCATTAAAGTTGATTTTATGAGTAGACAGATGCATAAAGGATTTATTTTTATTTCAAAAGTGTTATTCTCATTAAAATTAATTTTAGACAGATGCATAAAGGATTTTTTTTATTTCAAAAGTGTTATTCTCATTAAAATTAATTTTATGCGTAGACAGATGCATAAGGAATTATTTTTATTTCAAAAAGTGTTATTCTCATTAAAATTGATTTTTATGGAAAGATGCATAAAGGAATTATTTTTATTTCAAAAGTGTTATTCTCATTAAAGTTTATTTTTATGCATAAATAGATGCATAAAAGGATTTTTATAAAAGTGTTATTCTTCCCACTGAAGTTGATTTTTATGCATAAATAGATGCATAAAGAATCTTTATATCAAAATCAGAATTCTCTTAAATTCTATGTTTAAATTCTGTGAATAGATGTGATGTGATGTGATGAGAATCAAATAGGTGTGAATGTGATGGATATGAATGAATGTGATGTGATGGATGTGATGTAAATGAATGTGAATAGATGTGATGTGATGTGATGAGAATCAAATAGGTGTGAATGTGATGGATATGAATTCTATGTTTAAATTCTGTGAATAGATGTGATGTGATGTGATGAGAATCAAATAGGTGTGAATGTGATGGATATGAACGAATGTGATGTGATGGATGTGATGTAAATGAATGTGAATAGATGTGATGTGAAGTGAATGAATGAGATGTGATGTCATGTGAATCAGGATGTGAATGAATGAGATGTGATTTCATGTGAATCGGGATGTGAGTGAATGAGATGTGATGTAAATTGGGATAGATGTGATATGTGATGTGAATGAATAGATATGATGAGATGTGATGTGAAATGTGAATGAATGGATGGATGGATGTGATGTGAATATAGGTGATGAGATGTGAGGTGAATAGATGTGATGAGATTTGATGTGAATCAGATAGATGTGAATGAATGGATGTGAATGAATGGATGAGATGTGATGTGAATATAGGTGATGAGATGTGAGGTGAATAGATGTGATGAGATTTGATGTGAATCAGATAGATGTGAATGAATGGATGAGATGTGATGTCATGTGAATCAGGATGTAAATGAATGATATGGGATATGAGTGGGATGATATGTGATGAAAATGGATGTGAATTAATGATATGGGATATGAGTGGATGATATGTGATGAAAATGTATGTGAATGTATAAGTGAAGAATGGACGTGAATGTATATGTGATGAAAATGTATGTGAATGTATATGTGAAGAATGGATGTGAATGTGTATGTGAAAGAATGTGATGTGATGTAAAGAGATGTGATGTGACATGAATATATGTGGATGTGAAGTGATAGATATGAATGTATAAATAGATGTGGGTAGTCGTACAGGTGAACGATTGGATGGATGTGGATGAATGAGATGAGATGTGTATGAATGAGATATGATGTGGATAGATGTGATGTGATGTTATGTATGTGATGGGATGGTGATGAGAATGAATGTGATGGATATGAGTGAATGTAATGTGAATCGGGATGTGAATGAATGAGATGTGATGTCATGTGAATCGGGATAGATGTGAATGAATGAGATGTGAGATGAAATGGATGTGATGTGATGTGGATCGGGGTAGTTATGAATGGATGAGATGTGAATGAATGTGATGTGGGTTGACCCGATTAGTCGGGTAGCTTTCCAACAGATTTAGAGAAAGCCCTACGCTAGATAAATAGGTTCTTGGGCAACTCTATTCTAGAAGACTAGTCCAGCGGCGGCTGTGCCTTGCATAAGATGAGGAAAAAAGAGTTGCCTCTAGAAATCAAGTCTAGTAGTTGCCCAATTTATGATCAATTGCCCTATGGGTGATTTGATGTTTAGAAGATCATGCTCCCCCTGCGGGATAGAACTAAGTCTTACCTATGAATCGTATCCTTGAATCTCTACATGGTCAAGGTGTTGATGAATAAGAAATTTTCTCTAAGTTAAGACTTAGTGGACTATCTTAACTGTTTTCCCCATTTTAGAAGGGAGGAACCTTACAATTGGTATCAGAGCCGATCTTAGCTCCTAGGAATTGTCATTTAAGGATTGTTTTGCAATGAATGTTTTACCTAACATAATGCTAATTAGTAAAAACATCCTACTAAAACAAATAAGTTGAATTGATGATTGTAGGAAGAGGAAGATGCCTACTCCAAGTTTCTAGTTTTCCAATGCATCTTCGAGACTGCTAGGTAGTCACTCCTCGAATTTCGAGTTCCGCGACACCATGGTGCAGATACTAGAGAAGATGTCCCTCCCTCATTTCTCTCGTATTGAAAGAGGATGGGGTAGAGATTTCTGGAGTCGTGGGCTGAGATATTTCTTCATCCGATCAGATCGAATTGGGAACCTCACCACCGACCTTAAGCGGATTCGTTGGATTGAAAAGTTGAAGATGATCCGTTTATTTTGGTTCGTCGTCGGTACCCCCAGGGCCGACACCTCTGTGACTATAGATGGGATTCGCATACCTCAAGATCGCTAGGTGTATGACAAAGTGATGCATCGCTAGGTGTATGACAAAGTGATGCAGATCTAGCTGTGTTGGGATCTACCCCAATCCAGAGTCTACCACCCTTACCATCAGTTTTTAGAGTCTTAGAAACTACAGCGAAACCCCCATATTTCACCTATGTGGACCGCTCTACCCTTATGTCATAGTCAAGCCTAGGAATTTCCCTTGATAGCAAATAAGACTAATTGTACTAGTCTCAGATCTTTGTAATAAAACTTGTCCTTGTAAATATTTGGAAATAAAATGATTTCAATGTTTTACTCTCCAAAAATAAGCATTGTGCAAATATGAATCTTGTAATCTTGTAATCTTAAAATTGTTTTTACAATGATGGCCAGGACGACCACCCTTCACTTCCCAATGTGCTTTACACTGATACCCAGGAGAAGAAGCTCTTTCTCAAGCAAATGCAACATCCCTCTTTTAAAGGAGAAGGTTCAAAGGTTGAGAAGGATGCTGAAGTCTGGATTGAGGCGATGGACAATTATTTCTCTGCTTCTGCTGTCGGTACTGGAGTAGCAAATCAGTCTATGCTCGCACGATTTCGCCTTATCGGAGATGCTAAACTCTGGTGGAAACAGTGGTGCCGTGACAAGGAAGTCACCGCATTCTCAAACGTGGGAAGACATCAAGCAGGCAGTGAAGGAAAGATATCTTCCCCCATCCCATGAATCCATAAAGATGAATGAGTTTTTAGTCTTAGGCAGTGTAGCTTAACTCTTGAGGACTACTATTCCAAATTTATCACCCTTCGAAAGTATGCCCCACCTATGACTACTTCCCAGCAAGTGGCTCGTTTCTGCCAAGGGCTAAATGAACCCTTAGATTCCCACCTTGAAGTAATGAGGCCAAGCACATTACAGGATGCTCTCATACGAGCAAAGTCCCTTGTGAAAGAAATGAAGGCTAACAAACCGAAGAATCAAAAGAGATCTTACCCTAAGGCAAATCTTAAAGATCAACCCTACAAGAAACCCCAACAAAATTTCCCCTACTACAACAGAGGGCGACAAGGCAAAATCTTTTGTCCCCCGCTCGTATGCTACTTCTTCGAGAGAAGGCCCTCTGTGTTTTGAGTGCAATGAGCCGGGACACTTTAGAGCCAACTATCCCAAGATGGCAACATCATTTCCCCAAGGTAGCAGAGGAAATTAAGTCCGTGGAACCCCTATCCACCAAGGTGCAAGAGGCAGTGGCCGTGGAACCCCTATCCACCAAGGTGCAAGAGGCAGTGGCCGTGGCAGAGGCTGCGGAGGAGCAGTTGCTAGGACTGCCTGTGTTATAAGTGAAGAACCAACCTTGGAAACGGCTGAAGAAGAGCGCGCCACCGTCCATGCGGCAGTAGAACACCAAGGTCCGAATAAACAATTTGGTGTAATCCAAACCCCCCCACTCATCACGGTAAGCCATTTCAGCTTTTGATTGATTGTGGCAGTACCCATTCATTCCTTTCTCCTAGGTGTTTGCAAAAATTAAACTTGGGTCAAAAAATAGCTAGAAGAATGATTGTAGAGTTAGCCAGTGGGAAAGAAGTAGTATCTCGCCACTCTATAGGAAACCTTGATTTTGAGCTAGGTAATGAGCAAACTCATGGTCACTTTAGAGTCTTGCCATTAGGAATTTATGATGGAATCCTTGGGATGGATTGGTTAATTGCAAACAAAGCTAGCATTCATTGTAACCAGGGGAGTATCACTTTTGAAAATGAGCATGGCCAAGTAATATCTGTTCAGGGGATCACAGGAAAACCTAAATCTAGGGTAGTCAAGGCAAAACATCTTCTCAAGGGAACACGTAAGGGCCAGCAAGTTTTCTTAGTCAAGCTCAACAAAGTCATTGAACCTAGTATGGAGACAGAACCCTCTTGGATCCAAGAATTCTCTGACATCTTCCCTGACGAGCTTACAGGGTTACCGCCTCCTTGAGAAGTCGATCATGAAATCGAGGTGATCCCTGGAGCTCAACCCGTATCAAAAACTCCCTATAAAATGTCCCTTCCTGAAGCCATTGAACTTAAGGAGCAACTTTCCCAACTCATTGAACAAGGATTTGTACGCCCCAGTAGCTCTCCTTGGGGAGCACCTGTTCTTTTCCAAAAAAAGAAGAATGGAACTCTCCGCCTTTGCATAGATTATCGAGGGCTAAATCAAGTCACTGTCAAGAATAAGTATCCTATCCCTCGCATCGACGAACTTCTTGACAGGCTTCATGGGGCCAAAGTCTTCTCAAAAATAGTTATGGCCACTATGAGTTTACTGTAATGTCATTCGGGTCAACCAATGCTCCTACAACCTTCAACCGCCTAATGCAAGATATATTCCATCCTTACTTGGATGAATTTGTGCTTATTTTCTTTGATAACATCTTAATCTACTCCAAATCAATGGAAGAGCATGAGGAGCATGTGTGTAGAGTTCTGCAATTGCTGCGCAGACACAAACTCTATGCCAAGAAAAGCAAATGTACCTTCTTTACTCATCAGATTGAGTATCTTGGATTCATCGTCTCCAAAGATGGCATTTCAGTAGACCCCGCCAAGGTCAAGGATATTCTAGAATGGCCACCTCCTAAATCAGTTTGTGAAGTTCGTGGGTTTTTGGGAATCATGGGATGGTATAGGATTTTTATCAAAGATTATGCCTTGGTAGCTGCACCTTTGATGGATCTTTTTAAGAAGGATTGCAAAATAGTGTGGCTCTGCCAATCCATAAAAACAGTTTTGATCAGCTCAAGGTCATTATTACTTCTGCCCCAGTCCTAAAACTTCCTAATTTTGCCAAGGAATTTGAAGTGGTAACTAATGCTAGTAGTCTAGCACTTGGTGGTGTCTTAGGCCAAGAAGGAAGACCAGTTGCTTATACTTCCCGCAAGCTAAAGAAATATGAGGCAAATTATGCCACCCATGATTTGGAACTCTTAGCAGTTATTCATTGCCTCAAATTATGGAGACATTATCTCTTGGGAGGCAAATTCTAGCTTGTAACTGACCACAAAAGTCTAAAGTGGATCTTCACCCAGCCTAACCTCAACATGCGACAAAATTAACAAAGTTTTAACAAACTCAAGGTGGCTCTCACAACTGCACCCATCCTTCAACTTCTAAATGTTGATGTAGATTTTGAAGTAGTTATTGATGCTAGTGGATTAGTTATCGGTGGAGTACTCACACAAGAATGGAAACCGGTAGCTCACACTTCAAAAGAGAATTCAAAGATTATGAGAGAAAATATACTACTCATGATCTAGAACTTTTGGATGTAATTCATTCTCTTAAGTTATGTGACACTACCACTAGGCATAAGGTTTATGCCTACTACAGACCATAAGAGCTTGAAGTGAAACGAGAAAGTACATGGAACCTCGAGAAGCATGCCAAAAGAAAAATACAGATGTGAGAGAGCATTAGATTGGGTCTCAGAATTGCCCCCCCAAGCGTGTGTCAAAGCATCCCCGCTTGAGTATTTTTATAGATTTTATTCTATTAAAAATAGGTTACATGGCTATTTAGCCCGAGCTTGCTCTACAAGCTTTTTTTTTACAGAAATAGCTTAAACACTAGAGCTTGTTCACACTTTGGTGTGTAAATAATTACAATTCTTCTAGCATATGTGCTAGGAATATAGCAACTCCATGCACAAGTGTGCATAAATAATTTATACAAACATTTAGCATGTGGCTAGCAAAAATAATTCATAAAATAATCTTGTGCACATTCGCACATTCCATTAAGCTGATTTCTGCACACATTAAATCAAGCATATTTTTCTATGATTATTATGCATAAACAATATGATAAAATACATACTTGTAACATTCCTCCTGTTTGAGGAAACAACTATCCTCACTTGTGTAGAAGAAAATGCTATAACAACATCATCATGATCGTTGCTATGGACATCCTCCTGTTTGAGGAAACAACTATCCTCACTTGTGTAGAAGAAAATGCTATAACAACATCATCATGATTGTTGCTATGGACATCATAACCTGCAAGGTAAACTCAGAGCTCCAAACATGGCTTAGAGGTTCTTATGGACATGGAATACCACAAACAGACTCAGAGGTTCATTAACCGAGCATGGCTCATGGGCTTGGGTGAACATGGACTGCAATAATAAAACTCGTGCGACACCTAAATTGGTGACCCTCGCACTCATCCTCAAATCACAAATAATAATACGAAATAATATCATATAGACAAGATCCCTTATGTGCGACACATGCACTGCTCATCACCTATTTCTCAAACATAAACATATTAGTTATTCTAATTAATTACCCTTCTCTCCAATTAATCCCAATATGAAACATTGATAGGCACAAACACAACATACACTTACCACTTGTTTCACTACTACGATGAGAGTATCATCATACACATCATCTAGCATGGAGTGTGTTGCCACTTGTTACACTTTCAATTAGCATGCCACATCAATTGCATAAACCACTTGTTACACTTTGACTGTGTGCAGTCGGAACACATAAAAAGGTAGTGAACATAGTTAACTACACATCATATGGTCTTCTAGAGCCAAAACGGGGCCCGTAATGTGCCATAATCACATGGAAACGCATAAAAATGTAGTGAACATAGTTAACTGCACGTAATATGGTCTTCTAGAGCCAAAAACGGGGCCCAAAATGTGCTCGAATCGCATCAAAATGCACAAAAAGGTAGTTAACATAGTTTACTACACATAATATGGTCTTCTTTCTCCACCCAGGAGGATGCCTCAATCTGGAGACAATGACTTCCCTGTCTACTTGTAGCTCTCACAGAGCTACAAGCAGAGCTACCAAAGGTGTTGCTCCAAAATAAAAGTGGAGAAGAGATGGAAATACCCTCTCACAGAGCTACCAAAGGTGTTGCTCCAAAATAAGTGGAGAAGAGATGGAAATACCCTTACTCATGTACTGCTTCCTTGGTTGCCTTCTTCTTGCCTCTTGCTTGCCTCCTTAGCTCTCACACAAATCGAAGCTTTGATACCATAAAGAGAATGTAGGGGAGAGGGAGAGCTTGAGTTCCTTGCAAACACACACACACACACACACACAAGAGAGAGCAAGACACAAGAGAGCAATATGGATGGCTAAATATGGATGGCTAAATTTTCATCTATCTTCTTCCCTTCTCTATAACCACCATTAACATAAAGTGATGAGTACATACTATAAGGGAAAGTATTCTCCTACTACTATAACTTACAAAGGTGGATCCATAGTGTGAACCCAACTACATGAGGTGGTGCTATAACTAAACCATAACTCTAGTACTCCAAAGTGGTTGTCACACAGCTTGTCATCGTCGTCATCCACCCGGTGACATATCAATCATAATCTCACCAAGCATGCTAGTGACATATATAGATACAATGCAAGAAACTAGGGTTGGCCACTCAAGGCATGGGGTGACAACATGGGTGTGGATCACCATCCTAACATATCAAGAGGGAGAAGTCCACCATGGAAGCTTGGGCATAAGCCTCAGAGCTCCAAGAAAAGTAATAGTCAAAATGATCAAAAAGTTATACAATGCCCATGAGCCCTATGTAGCATACAGTCCAAGGCCCCCAAAGGTACACATGTAAATGACCCTAAGCCCAAGTGCCTAGTCCCCATCCCCCATGCGCATGTGACACCAAATATACTTCACTACAAACCATCCCCTCCTACAATGATTTCATCCTCAAAATCAAAGGGTGGTCATGCACAAAACATATACAAGAGGCTATATACAAAATCCAAAAATGCACTCATGGCCTAGATGTATCCACAATCAAAAACATATCCACTACGCCCGCCTGGATCAAAAAGGATAGGAGGGTGTTGTCGACGGTGAGGCTAATGATAATGATTCCTAGATCGAATGGAAATCCAAGCCATGTGTGACCCATGACCGTATCAATCCTGCCTCCTCCTTGATCAAATGGATGGTGTAATGCACCACATCCATCGATAAGATCCAATGTCCCCCTGGGTCAAAAGGATAATGTACCAATGCATAGAATCTTGTGGGTACATGATAGTTTGTATAGAACCAATGCATAGAATCTTGTGGGTACATGATAGTTTGTATAGAACCACCCACTCGGATCATATGTGAATACATCATGTCCAAAAGTGAATGTCTCGTAGACTATATTTGTGTCAATGCATAGGCATCCATGAGCATCAAAAGAGAATGCCCCATACTCCATAGCATAATCCATCAAATGTGAATCCATGTCCTCACTGCATCCATCACCATGCATAGGTCCATAGGCATGATCCACATCACAAATGACTACTTGAGCATAATCCATATGTACCAAGGAATAATCCTCATCACTATTCGCATAGAGGTCACAATCATAGACTCTCCACTCGTCTCTCAAGAAAGGGTCATAGACGGTTTCCATAAATCCTCCATGGGGTACCCACCAATAGCTGCTCACTACTAAATGTATGAGTAGCCTCATAATTGATGTCATCCATATCATCAATGTCATACACATCAATGATGTCATCCACATGCTCCTGAGCATCAAAGGACTCATCCTCACCATACGTAGCATGTGTATGCACACTACCATCATCCACATCACCATAGATGCTCTCCTCACTAGTAATGATGGTAGATGAGTCATTAAACAACAACTGTGTAAGCATCATTATCAAGATGCCTAACGTTACCACCATGACCAACAATGCATGTGTCTCCACCATGTGTGTAATCCTCATCCCCATGTGCATGGCCTATGTCAAATGCATTCTTATAGGCATATACATCATCTGAACATGCGTTTGCATAGGTATGACTCAAACTATAGGGATCCCAAGGGACATAATCATCATGAGTGACATCGCATGTAGAAACCCCATGATACACATCCGTATGCACATCCATGTGATGCATATCCACATCCACATGATGTGCAAAACTGATCCTCCTACAAAGCATAACCTTGATAAAGTCATCCCCATCCTCATGCATAACACCTGGCTATCCAAACACATGTACAACATCACCATGAACATCACCAATGGTCTGCAAGGATGGGTGGTAGAGGATCCATCAATGATGCCCAAATGCGTGGATTCCATGGAAGAGAACCCTGTCACATCAAGAGTAAGCATCTCTACCATGTGCTCCTCATCGCCCACATCATCCATGACATGCTCATGGTGGGCATTTAGCACATCCAAAATATCGTCAATGATTACGTCTTCATCATCTCATGGTATTATATCATAAGCTAAAAATGTATCAATCAAAGCACTTATGGAAGTAACCAAGCATTTCCATTTTCAACTTGTGTATTCCCATTGACCACGAACACATTGGTGATGTCTTATCGAGAGAGGACCGGCATCAAAATCTCCTCATTTACTCGTTGTCCAGCAAGCATCTCATCCACTTTAACACCCACAATGTGTGCATAAAGACCCACATAGTCATACTCTATGCAATGGCCAAATGTGATTGATTGTAAAGGGAAGTCCTCGTTTGTCCTTAGTAAATCTAACCTCTTTCAAAATAGAGTGTATAATAGCTCTTCCATCCCCTCTCAAAGTAAGAGGCGAACTAAGAAATGGTACCAAGAATTCACATACATTGATCGACCTTTTCTTACCTTCACCATAGAACTTAACATATTGCTTTCCTCCATCCATGGCTTGTGAAGAAGAAGGTATTTGACCATTATTATGCTCAAACTCATCATTAAGATCTTCTTCAACATGAGGTCTTAAAGCACTACCTCGATGAGTATTTCCCTTGAATGAAATATAAACATCACTCCTTGGGAATCTTGAGCCTTCACATGGAGATGCATGACCTTTGCCTTTGGCTTCACCGGGTGTGTATGGAAAAATTGGGTTGCACATAGCACCATGAGTAGAATGAAAAACTTGGGTGATGATCCTCTTTGTCTTCAACATAAGCTTGCCGAACCTTGTGAGATGATCCACCCTTGTCTTCATCCTTGGTGTTCATGTCATCACACATGCCCCTATTCTTTTGCACAAGTGTTTGCATCATGCTACCCCTAATCTCTTACACAAGTGTTTGCGTCATGCTTTCCATCATGCTTCATATTATCATCATCACTTGTGATATATCATTTGTCATAGTAGGCATTGCTTATGCATTTGCTTCCCCTAATTAATTTGATGTATTGACTACATTTGCAAAACTTAGCCCACTTTGCACATGATTTGTCCTATGTGCCGCATTTGCAATGTTCTTTTCACCCTGTAAATTCATACCCTCATCACCAATCTCCTCTACATGCTCCTCATTCACCATTTCCCTATCTTCCCTTATCTCTTGAAGTTCCATTGCTTGCTTAGATGGACGCCCCCTTGGCATAATGGCTAAAAATGGAAAATGGCTAGTAGAAGGCTTGAATGGTGTCAAAATTTGATGATCTAGGGATCTATGGATAGATCTTGTGGTGTAGAATGCAAATATGCAAGAACACAAGATTTTTAGCCCTAATATTCTCTATTTTAGGGTTTGTGCGACACTCTATGAAAATAGGAATTAGGCTATAGAGAGTACTCAAAAGTCATCGGATTTAGATTAAAAATTTGATGTGTGGGCTTGTGATGACAAGTACTAACTATGCCTAAGAGGGTTTGTAGATATCCGTTATTTTGACTTTTTGGTCAAAGTCAACCATATAGGTTTGACCCTCTAAACGACATTAGATTCGGGTGTACTATGGATTGTTGGGAAGCCCTAATGATGTTCATCCATCCTATGATGTCATTTGTCCCAAATAGCTCATTGTTTTTGACTGGTTTGACCTCTAATAAAAAATGGCAAGTTGGAGATCCAAATAATGTCAAAACGAAAAGGTTTAATGATTCTTGGGAAGGTGTCAGGGAGTACTAAGAGCCTATATAATCACCAAAACTCCAGCCCTAATGTAATTTTAGTAAATTAGGGTTTTGTGAATCTACAGATTTTGCTCAAGAGCTCTTTCGGTATCCATTTGTACTCAATCCACAACCAATGTTCTCTTGGCATTGGCATAGTATCAAGGCATATCGTCATTGAATCATGGATTGGCCAATTGCATATTACATGTGACCTTTGTGCTAATGAAGATTGATTTTTTATGAAGATATTTGTTTTTTGATGTGGAGAGCTTTGCTTGCTAATCTTCTAGCCAAGCCTTTCCACCCTCTTACCAAAGTTTAGAATCCAATGGCAAGAGTTGGGGCCATGTCTTCACTCCAAGTACCTAATCCTCCAATGTACCACTTTTCCAAGGCACTCCGAATTCAAGAAATGCTCACCTTGGCTTCTTCACCAATTGCCAAGGTACCCGCACACACATTCAAGATTCTTGGAATAGAAATGTGAATACAATGTGTGTGGGATTTGTGTAGAATGCTTGAAGAGATTAGTAACTTCACTTACAAGATTGTTTGTATGAGCTCATGTCATTATCATATCCATTTACATTTCTTAGCATGTACTCATGCTCTTCTAATCTCCAAGGCATAGTACCATACAAGATTGTTTGTATGAGCTCATACAAGATTGTTTGTATGAGCTCATGTCATTATCATATCCATTTACATTTCTTAGCATGTACTCATTCTCTTCTAATCTCCAAGGCATAGTACCATACAAGATTGTTTGTATGAGCTCATACAAGATTGTTTGTATGAGCTCATACAAGATTGTTTGTATGAGCTCATGTCATTATCATATCCA
The DNA here is from genome assembly GCF_041138505.1 of Cibotium barometz. Taxonomy (NCBI): domain Eukaryota; kingdom Viridiplantae; phylum Streptophyta; class Polypodiopsida; order Cyatheales; family Cibotiaceae; genus Cibotium; species Cibotium barometz. Next base: position 18,087,370 of record NC_141064.1, read on the forward strand.
TTTACATTTCTTAGCATGTACTCATGCTCTTCTAATCTCCAAGGCATAGTACCATAGCTTCCAAGTGATCTCAACACATCAAGTGTCCATAGTATGCCCTTACCATGGCATAAGAGAAGCATAGGCAATCCAACAAAGCATCACTTAAGCATGTGTGAATCATGAAAGAGAATCTCTAATCAAGGCATTAGTCATTCCATTCCAATGGCATCCAATGGTATATGGAATTGATAAAGAATTCCCAAACCTGAGAAGAATGGCTTGATCATTGGTCCATTTAAAGGGTTAGCTTGCTTAATGTCACCATTAGTGAATCTAATAATGGCTAGATAAGGCTAATGACAAGTTGAAGTGGCCAATACTAATGAATTAGGGTTTCCAAGTGTCAAACCCTTAATCACTTCCAAAATCAAGGAGAAATGTAGAAGATAAAGAGCTAATGTCAATAGCCACTCACCATTAATCTCCCGAAACTTGTATGCATTGTCAATGGTTGAAATAGAAGCCTATTGTTGAAGATTTGTGCCCTTGAACTTTCAACTTGACTCTTCCTCCTAATACTCCATAATCCCCACATAGATGGCTTCAAAAATTGCTCGTTGCTTGATTGTGGCACCTTGAGTAAGCATTATGAACAATCAAGGCTTAGAATGCCATGATTATATAGGTTGATTCTTGCAAAAAAACAGGCGCAACCCTTTGTTATGCACATAGCCAAATTTGTCGATTATTGTCTCCATTGTAAGGCATAATGCATATAATATGCCTACTTAGGCTTTGGCTAAGATTCCCTAGTCTTATTAACAAGCTATAAGCACTCATCTCATCACTCATAAAGTTCCCGCATATATGCAGAAAATGACAACTCTAGAAAAAGCGCGCATATGACCAGAAAATGGCATTGAATGTGAGCTTCCTTGTACTCTAGTTAAAGAGAAAGATTGGCACAATCAAAATCCTAAAGTTTGGGCAACCAAGATTGAAGAATGAAGGCAGGATAGCTCCAAGAATCAATCAAGGGTGAGGGAGAAGGGAAAAAAAATGTTTTGATTAACTATAGTAATCTTGATTAGTGGATTAATGACTCTCTTCCCCAAATTTGGTCCCAAAATTCAAATTTGATGAAGCCGTCCCCAAAAAATTTGGTCCACCATAGCCCATAGCCCCCAAAAGCTTATGAAAATGTAAATCAAAAAGATCAAATCAACTCAAGCAGGATCACCATATCCCCATTTCTTGATCAAGAAAATCAAGAAACTCAAGAAAACTCAAAATTTTTTAGAAAAATTCCAAGAAAATGGATTAAATCAAATCTCTGATACCAATGCAAGAAACTAGGGTTGGCCACTCAAGGCATGGAGTGACAACATGGGTGTGGGTCACCATCCTAACATCTCAATAGGGAGAAGTCCACCATGGAAGCTTGGGAAAAAAGAGCTCCAAGAAAAGTAATATCAAAATGATCAAAAAGTTGTACAATGCCCATGAACCCTAGGTATCATATAACCCTAGGTATCATATAGCCCAAGGCCCCCAAAGGTACACATGTAAATGACCCTAAGCCCAAGCGCCTAGGACCCATCCCCCATGTGCATGTGACACCAAATCTACTTCATTACATACAATACTATAAATATAGCAATAGTTATAATATATATATATATATATATATATATATATATATATATATGATATCATATACTACCATGCCAATGCTATATTTATATAATATAGGTTGACCAGTTAATATAGGTATTATTTTAATATTTAAGTTATTATATTATATCAATACTAATAATTTATAATATATTTATTTTGATATTAGTTATAATATATTTGATCTAGTATAAAAATAACATTGATATTAAGCTATAATTATTATATATATATATATATATATATATATATATATGAGTTTCTAATATTATAACATTATAATAATAAATAAGCTATATAATATATATAATATACCATGCATATTTAGTACGAGTATGTGGAAATATATATGTAAGAGTGTGTATATAAATATAAATATATTTTCCTACTAAGCTGGCTTTGCCACCTCACCTCCTAGATCACCTTCTTTAAAAAACTTGTCCAAAATTCGAGCGCGGCAAGTTGTTTGAAAAGGTGAATAAAACACTTTGGACCTTATAGTGTACACATTTTGTCATGTGGTGGGTGGTGAACTGGATCCCATGCTTTCACTAGCCTCCCTCTATGGGAGTACTAGAATGCCACTCTTGGAGTCTAGGATCTTTCTTGAGCTTGGTGCTAAGATTTATGCACCTAAAAGATACCATTTGCTTTGCCAGCTCAAATGGGCTAAACACTAGCCTATAACAACATGATGATTACTATTATTTAAATCCACTACTACTCATTAATTTAGCCCCAAAAATCGATGCAATTTCTAGCTCAAAGTTATAGTAGTGATCACCAGTGTTGGAAAAAAAGTGTCCTTTAATGTAATTTTCACGGCTGAAATTGAGAAGAAATGGTTGTAATTTTGCTTAACCTTGAATTTAAAGATTCAACTTTTTAAAAATTTAGTTATAAAACTAATTAACCTATGCATTTTATTAACAAAAGCCGGTTAATCTTAAAGATCATCCTTTTTTTCACTATTTAGGGAAAAAAAATCTTCGACACTTATAGGTGACAACAAAAGCCTAAGCCCCCATCTTTGCACCAGAAAAAAAGCATCCTTTAGTGTATTTTACATCGTTTAAACTTTGAAAAACCCAACTGAATTTACTCTTATCTTTACAAAACCCATAAAATTTATAGGTTTTTAGTTAGAAAAATCAGTTATTAATAATGAGATTTTAAATAGGGAATACCGATTATACTCCAACTTGTCTTTTTTCTCATTAGCTGGGAAAAAAGTTTTTCTCTAGCGCCGCTTTGGAAAGATGCACGTGTCTATCTACCCTCCCTCTTCTTTACATCACTTGTTTGAGCTTCACATGAATAATAAACCCACACAATTTTCTAACAAGCAAGGTAGCTAGTATAATCTCACACGATTTTTTATTATATTTACACACTAACGGCCGATGAAAATGACCAACTAGCATGAAAGTATCAGACTCAAAAAATTGGTTATTGGTTAATTCATAATTATGACAAGCTTCATTAAGCTCATGAGGAATGATTTATTTTCATTAAGCTTCAATATTTTCCCGCTTGGAGTGATCACCATGCTTATTAAATACTTTTTTATCTATGTAATTTTGTAAATTTTATTATTGTAATTTATTATAACATGGTTACATCTTAGCTATCGTTGTAACTTTTTATTGTTGTAATTTTTATCATTGTAATTTATTATAACGTGGTTACATTTAGCTATCTCAAGACTCCATTAAGAGGCATAGTTCATTAGCTTAGAGCACCCAAGCTTTGTTAATTGTAATGGTAAAGAGAATGCAAGGGAGAGGGAGAGCTTGAGTTCCTTACACACGCACACACACACACACACACACACACACACATGAGAGAGAGAGAGAGAGAGAGAGAGAGAGAGAGAGAGAGAGCAAGAAACAAGAGAGATGTAAAGAGAATGCAAGGGAGAGGGAGAGCTAGAGTTCCTTGCAAGCAAACACACATACACACACGTGAGAGAGAAAGACACAAGAGAGAGATGGATGGCTGAATTTTCTTCTATCTTCTTACTAAAAGATAAGAGTACATACTATAAGGGAAAGTACTTTCCTACAATAACATACAAGGGTCGGTCCATAGTGTGAACTCGACTATATGAACTGGCACTATAACTATGCCATAACTCTAGAACTCCAAAGTGGTTGTCACATAGCCTGTCATCCACACCATGTCAGTAGCATAAGTGTGGAAGCTATCACCTAGGCAGGTCATCAATTTTCCAAGCACTAGTTAAGCTCAATATCTCAACAATTGGATGCATGCATGTGGAGGCCACCCCTCCCTCCCATCCACCTTATATCCTATGTAAGCCTAATTGGGGGGGGCTAGCTCTAAGATATTCAGAAGCATAACATGCAACATCTATTAGAAAGTTTTCCACCATTATAACTGGTTACATCTTAGCTGTCTTAAGTCTCTATTAAGAAGCATAGTCATCAGCTTAGACCACCTAAGCTCAATATCTCAACAATTGGATGCATGCATGTGGAGGCCACCCCTCCCTCCCATCCACCTTATATCCTATGTAAGCCTAATTGGGGGGGGGCTAGCTCTAAGATATTCAGAAGCATAACATGCAACATCTATTAGAAAGTTTTCCACCATTATAACTGGTTACATCTTAGCTGTCTTAAGTCTCTATTAAGAAGCATAGTCATCAGCTTAGACCACCTAAGCTCTAGTGGTATTATTGGGTGCATGCATGTGGAGGCTAACCCTCCCTAATTGGGGGGGCTAGCTCTAAGATATTCAGAAGCATAACATGCAACATCTATTAGAAAGTTTTCCACCATTATAACTGGTTACATCTTAGCTGTCTTAAGACTCTATTAAGAAGCATAGTCATCATCTTAGAGCACCTAAGCTCTAGTGGTATTATTGGGTGCATGCATGTGGAGGCTAACCCTCCCTCCCATGCACACCACATAAAATGTTCAGGGATAAGAGAGGCCAAGTGTCCCTTTTAACATATATACCCATGATTCCTAGACACACACATTGCATATGGGACTATGCTAATCCATGTGGCATGACCAGGTTGACAACTTTTGTGTGAGGTCCCTATCCCCACCGCGCAATGAATTCAGGGGTGTGGAAGTAGCACTTCTTGTGTGGGGCAGGGTCTCACACATATCTTTTATGCATATGATTATGCATACAATCATTTATGATGAAAATCACTCTTTTAATATAAAAGAATTTCTTTTATGCATCTAATTTATGCATAAAATCATTTATGATGAAAGTAACACTTTTATAAAAAAATAACAAATATGAATGTGAATGGATATGAAGTCGATATGAGCGAATGGATGAGATGAGATGTCATGTAAATCAGAATGTGAATGAATAATATAAGATCTGAACGAATGAGATATAATGAGAAATGGATGTGAGGAGACGTAATGTAAATTAAGAAAGATAGGAATGGATGTTATGTGAAGTGAATGAATCCTATGTGATGGGATAGAAAATGATGTATCTGGTCAAGAATGGATACACATATGAATTGGAATTGGATTAAATAATATAGATTAATGTGGAATAATGTGGAAAGACGAGAGTTCAATATAGAAACTGTATTTGTGATCTGTTTGTAAATGACTGTTTTATGTCAAGAATGCTGGGGAAGCATTTTGACCATCTTGTGATTAAGGTCATGGACCTAACTGATAAAGTTGCAACTGTTGACGGAGAGTCAATGGAGGACGTCTCGTATAGCAAGGTCGATCGAGGTCTTGACTAGCCTCGGTTTGATTAAAATGGTGAGCTTCCGGTACGATGGATGAGGGACCAAGAAAGCGGCTTATGAGTGAAGCGTTAGGTGACCTGCGAAGGATCCTAGAGGGTGCTGACCACCTGGTGCTCGGGCTCTGGGTCATCGAAGATACCCACACGTGCATCGTGGAAGATATTGGAACAAGGAGTAAGAGTTGTTTTCTGAAACCGGGCATGGATCTGGTTGATTGACCTTGCTGGTCCTCAACGGATGAGTCCATGGCTCTCTTATATAGATCTGTTGATTGATCTTGCTGATCTTCAACAACGAGGATTCCATCTTGATTTTTATATGTGAAAATATTATCGGGTACTATGAGCTAGGAACTATTGAAAAGGCCCGTGAGTGAACAGGTGGTGAGCGTTCTGGTTGCCAATGATGCCATAAGTGCACCGATGAATGTATGATTGGAAATATAGATTCAACCAGAGATTTTGAGGATTGTCATCAGTGACATAATGGTTTCATTAAAGGATTGTTTTAAAGTTAGCTGATGCTGAGAAAAAGGCAATTTCATATTGGGTGTGTAAGTGGTGTGACTAGTTTTATGTTTGCATGAACTTTCGGCTAGGGGGCTTGGGAACTCTTTTCCCTGGTACCCAGGACAAAACCTAACCAAATTCCTAATTGGATCCCATCACTACAGTGGTTGGGCGATTAGCTAACCCATGGGACTGGATGGGGTTAGGCTGGACTGATGGATCCTTAAATCGAGACTCAATTTTTGTTTAGTTCGATAGATGAAGTAAATCCCGAGAACAAAAATTATTCTATGGAAAAAGGATCAACGGCTGTGCCTCTTGATGAGGAAAAAAGCGTTGGTCTCTATGATCCAAGTACAATCTGTCCCTTGATCTGACTATGGAACTTACGAGTTTGGTCAGATCAGTTCAGTTAGTTAAGGCTTTTGACTACGTGAGGAAAAAGTTATCCTAGTGGAATTGCCTGTGCTTTCTGGGCAAAGGAAGTTTTCCTGGTTCGGTTTTGGAAAAACCGATAGATTAGTCTCTAGTCCGGATATCCGTGGGCGAGGCCTCGAGTGTGGGACCCTACCCCACGCAAGAAGTGCTACTTCCGCTGCTAGCACCCCCGAATCCGTTGCACTGTGGGGATAGGGATATCACAGTTTGGTATCAGAGCTATTTGGCTAATGAGGATCAACCGAGAAGCCAAATATGTCAAAAATTTATCAAGAGGCACTAAAAGGTTGTAATTGTGTGATAAAATTCATACAATTTGATATTCAAACTGAAATTCGTAAATTGATAATTGGGTCTTCAGACAGAAGTACCGCAATTGTATGGAATCCCTGACTTGCTTGAGGCCTAGACATGACGGCATTTACCTTATAGTTCCAAGAACCATGACTACCCGTATATACCGAGGGTATAACTGCAGCTCTTTACTGGCTGTATATACAAGTAAATCTAAGACTTGAAATTATAAGCATTAATGCTATCCAGTAGATGAATTCGAATGTGGTTAATATGATTTTTAAATTCTGGTTGAGAACTGATGAGTTGATTTGGATTCTGATTGAAAAATGATGATCCCGGTTGAAATGTAATAAGCTGAGCGAAACCGCAATGAGGATGAATGGGACGAGTCCTTGTGATAATGTTCGTAGCTGGAATGACGTTAATGACTTAAGCTAATCACTCTATGAGATTAGTGGATTATGCTGGCAGATTGCTACTGTTAACTTTTGATCAGTGGATCAAGTTAAGGGATGATAAATTAAAAATCTGAAAAATTGAAATCCCCATGGAGGATTGTTCAAATGGAAAAATTTCGTCTAATGGACCATTATTGTGATAAAAATATTAATGAGATATTCTGAATGATTTATTATCTGATAATGCGTTCTATATGAGTATCTTTATCCCTTAATTATGTGGGGAGCCGACCTAGAGAACCACGGAATCAGTTGAATGATTTATTATCTGATAATGCGTTCTATATGAGTATCTTTATCCCCCCTTAATTCTGTGGGGAGCCGACCTAGAGAACCACGGAATCAGTTGAATCAAAATTCGGATTGAATCATAAATAAAGAGACTTAACAAGAATTTTCGTATTGATAGGAACATGGATGGAGGTCGTCGTGGTAGAAATGTTAACCCCCAACTCGATGAAGAAGAGCTCGACCTGGATGTTCGTAAAACTCTTCATAGTTCGCAGCCTGGACCTTTCAAGGGTGAAGGGGAAAACTTGGACGAGACTGTGGAGAAGTGGATCGAATCAATGGAAGAATACTTCGATGTCACTGGGTACAATGAGAAGAGCAAAATGACTCTTGCAAGGCTAAAGATAGTGGAGACAGCTAGAGTGGCGTGGAGAAACCATTGCGAGACAAACCGTCTCGACCAAAATACCCAAACTTGGACCGATCTCAATGCTTACCTCAAAAAGAGGTTTTGTCCCCCAGGCTTTCTTGAAATTAAGATGAATGAGTTCTTGGAACTAAAACAGGAAACCCAAAAAATTGAAGAGTACCATCAGGCTTTTGCCCTTCTCCTTAAATATTCCCCTCAATTGGATGAAGAGCAGTTGATGACCAGGTTCATTCGGGGAATGAACGAGCCATTAGATACTTTAGTCAAGAATGCCAAACCTATTTCCATGGCTGAAGCAGTTCGGATGGCGAAGGATTTCGCCAAAGCCTTTGATGTCAAAATCCCACCAAATCCAACACCATTGCCTTTCAAAAGATTTTTATTCCCAGAAGGTGATTCCAGCCTTCCTCCACCTAAGAGATATCAGGGTCAAACCCAAGATATGGGAAGTTCTAAAATAGAAGAAATGTCCTTTTCCCGAAACTCAATCCCCTGGAATTCAACTTCAGAATTTCCACCCTTGAGCAAGAGAGTGAAATGCTATAACTGTCAAGGATTTGGACATCACAGCATGGATTGCCAAACTCCTTTTGGATCAAGGTTTTCAGGGCAAGAATATCAGGGATCAAGATCCCAGATGTGAGATCCCTGTTTCCACCGCACAACAGATTCGGGGTACTAGCAGCGGAAGTAGCACTTCATGCGCGGGGCAAGGACCCACACTCGGGGCCTCGCCCACCATGGATATCAGGACAAGAGACTAATCCGTCGATTTTTCCAAAACCGAACCCGGAAAAACTTCCCTTACCCGGAAAGCACGGGCGATTCCACCAGGATAACTTTTTACTCTAACGTAGTCAAGATCATTTCTGATCAAGCTGATCCAACTGCATCTATAAGATACTTAGTCAGATCAAGAAAGAAACTTGCACTTGGATCATTGGGATCAACGCTTTTTTCCCCATTTAAGAGGCACAGCCGTTGATTCCTATCCATAGAACAATTACTGTCCGGATTTACTTTATCTATCGTAATAACAAAAGTTGAGTCTCAATTTACGGATCCATCAGTCCAGCCTAACCCCATCCCAGTCCCATGGGTTAGCCAACCTCCCAACCACTGTAGTGATGGGATCCAATTAGGAATTTGGTTAGGTTTTGTCCCGGCGCGGGTACCAGGGAAAAGAGTTCCTAGGCCCCCTAGCCGGAAGTTCATACAAACATAAAACTAGTCACACCACTTACACACCCAATATGAAATTGCCCTTTTTCTCAGCATCAATTAACTTTCAAACAATCCTTTAATGAAACCATTATGTCACTGATGACAATCCTCAAAGTCTCTGGTTGAATCCTTATTTCCCGTCATTCATTCATCGGTATACTTATGGCATCATTGGCAACCAGAACGCTCATCACCACCTGTTCACTCAGGGGCCTTTTCCATAGTTCCTAGCTCATGGTAACCGGCAATATATTCATATAATAGAATGGAATCTCCGTGGAAGATCAGCAAGATCAACCCACAGATCCATATAAAAGAGCCATGGACTCATCCGTTGAGGACCAGCAAGGTCAATCAACCAGATCCATGCCCGGTTTCAGAAAACAACTCTTACTCCTTGTTCCAATATCTTCCACGACGCACGTGTGGGTATCTTCGACGACCCGGAGCCCGAGCACCGTATGGTCAGCACCCTCTAGGATCCTTCGTAGGTGACCTAGCGCTTCACTCATAGGCCGCTTCCTTGGTCCCTAATCCACTGTACCGGAAGCTCACCATTTAAATCGAACTGAGGCTGGTCAAGACCTCGGCCGACCTTGCTACGCGAGACGTCCTCCATTGACTCTCCATCAGCAGTTGCAACTTTATCAGTTCGGTCTTCATGACCTTAATCCTCAAGACGGTCAAAATGCTTCCCCAGCATTCTTGACATAAAACAGTCACAAAATACAGTTTCTATAACAAACTCTCGTCTTTCCACATTATCCACTCTCGGACCACATTACTTATTCCCTATTACATTCAATGTGTACTCAATCTCATCCATTCACTCATATAGACTACACATTATCCACTCTCGGACCACATTACTTATTCCCTATTACATTCAATGTGTACTCAATCTCATCCATTCACTCATATAGACTACACATTATTTCACATACACATTCACATTCATTATTCTACATACATATCCATGTTCGTACGTCCACATCATACATCCAATTTCACATTCATACATACGCATCTACATGCATACATCTATTTTCACATCCTCATTCATACATCCACATTCACATACATACATCTAGATCCGAATCTACATCCATACATCCACATCCACATCTTCATTCACATTCACATCCATATATCCACATCTACATACATACATCCATTTTTACATCCTCATTCATACATCCATATCCACATACATACATACATCCGTATCTACATCCATACATCCACATCCACATCTTCATTCACATTCACATCCATACATCCACATCTACATACATACATCCATTTTCACATCCTCATTCATACATCCACATCCACATACATACATACATCTGTATCTACATCCATACATCCACATCCACATCTTCATTCACATTCACATCCATACATCCACATCTACATACATACATCCATTTTCACATCCTCATTCATACATCCACATCCACATACATACATACATCCGTATCTACATCCATACATCCATACTACATCCATTCTCGCCCTAACACATCTCATATACATCTTATCCCATCAGATACACTCTCTACCTCGTCCCATACACATCTTAACACATCCTAACTCATCTTAACACATTCTATCACATCTCATACACCTCTTATCATATCCTATCACATCTCATACACATCTTTTCACATCTTTTCACATCTCATACACCTCTTATCACATCCTATCACTTCCCATATGCATCTTATCACATCTTATCACATCTCATTTAAAAATCAATCTTTTATGCATCTTCCTATGCATAAATTCATTTTAAATGAAAATGACACTTTTGAATTAAAATTTCATCTCTTATGCATCTTCCTATGCATAAACTCAATTTAGATGAGAATTGACACTTTTGAATTAAAAATCCATCTTTTATGCATCTTCCTATGCATAAATTCAATTTGGATGAGAATAACACTTTTGAATTGAAATTCCATTCTTTTATGCATCTTCCTATGCATAAATTCAATTTAGATGAGAATGACACTTTGAATTTAAAAATCAATCTTTTATGCATCTTCTTATGCATTAGAATAAAAGAATTTCTCTTATGCTTCTAAGTTATGCATAAAATATAAAATCCATTTATGATGAAAATCACATTTTTAGTATAAAAAGAATATCTTGTATGCATACCTCTATACATGAAATCCAATATGATAAAAGTAACACTTTTACAATAAAATAATCAACTTTTATGCATACCTCTATGCATGAAACCCAAATATGATAAAAGCCACACTTTTACGATAAAATAATCAACTTTTATGCATACCTCTATGCATGAAATCCAAATATGATAAAAGTCACACTTTTATAATAAAATAATCAACTTTTATGCATACCTCTATGCATGAAATCCAAATATGATAAAAGTCACACTTTTATAATAAAATAATCAACTTTTATGCATACCTCTATGCATGAAATCCAAATATGATAAAAGTCACACTTTTATAATAAAATAATCAACTTTTATGCATACCTCTATGCATAAAATCCAAATATGATAAAAGAAACACTTTTATATAAAAATAATAATTCTTTTATGCATGCCTCTATGTATGAAATCCAAATATGATAAAAGAAACACTTTTACAATAAAATAATCATCAATTATGCATAACATAAAAATCAATTTCTCTATGATTACAATAAAATTCTTTCGATTAATCTAGGATGATAATTCCTAGGATATGGTAGGAAGTTCTCTTTTCATGCTTTAAATAAAATTATTTTATGTGTAATTTTTATAAAAATTTTACCATAGCTCTGCTACTATGACTGATAAATCTCAATTTATTTTGAAGGATAAAGCTTATCATTAAAGAAATGATTAGAATGATCCCTAATTGGATTATTAACCTAATAATGGGTTGAATCATCAATATTCATGAAATACATAAACTAAAAGCATAGAAAAAAGCCATTAATTTGACCTCAAGCATAGATTAATCTTGGATTAAGGAAAAGCTTTATGAAAAGCTTCATTTGGATTGAGAATGGGTCATGAGTATGACCATTTCTTGAGTGAGAGAGAGAAATTACATAAAAACCATTAGAATTAAGCATAAATGAAAATTTATGTAATTCTTAACTATCATTAATCAATTAACTTCAATAGCATTCATCAAATTATGTAACTCTTCACTACCATTCATCAATTAACTTCAATAGCATTCAAAAACCATTCCAATTAAGCTTCTCAAGCTTGAGAGGGGTTGAGAAGAGAGAAACATTAAGAAATTATAGAAAATGATCAAAATTCACTAATTACCTTACAAGTTGCTTGATTCTTTGTTCACGGTAGAGGCCCCCAACCAATCAATTGGTTAAGTATGTTGATGGAGCCACTAATGGGGATTGAAGAAAGAGGGAAGCTCCAAAAACTAGTGAATTATTAATGAATTCACAGTTCTTGGCTTAGGTGGAGTAGAGTAATGATGCATAAACACTATATATTTTTCAACAAGGGGGAGGCTTCTATTTATAGGAAAAATTGAGCTCCTAACCAAACAAACTGATTCTAGAATTTTCTAAATCAGTTTGGTCAATTTTTGACCATTTTTAGGTCAGTTAAGCTAACTTTTTGGAACTAGACTTGAATGAGGAGAGAGGAGCGATGAAATATCTCAATTTTTGGAACTAGACTTGAATGAGGAGAGAGGAGAGATGAAATATCTCAATTTTTATGAGTTTAAAACTCATTCAAGCATGTGAAATATGCACCTCCTTTAAAGAACTCCCCTTCCTTACATATGTGTCAAAATGGAATTATTATACCCAAAATATCTCATATTTTTAATATTGCTCATAGTTTTTTTACTAATAAACCTTGTACATTTTTAACTCTTCATCTTATGTGAAATATGCACCTCCTTTAAAGAACTCCCCTTCCTTACATATGTGTCAAAATGGAATTATTATACCTAAAATATCTCATATTTTTAATATTGCTCATAGTTTTTTACTAATAAACCTTGTACATTTTCAACTCTTCATCTTATGTGAGCATTTACTCATTTTTGGATACCCAAAATATCTCATATTTTTGATATTACTCATAGTTTCTTACTAATAAACCTTGTACCGTAGTCAACTCTTCATCTTATGTGAGCATTTACTCATTTTTTGGTATCTTCTTTTACAAATTGGATTTATCTCCTCCCTACACATGGATTGATGCTATTGGCCCAAAGGAACCTTAATTGGACCATAATCTAAAATTTCTGAAAATCTAGACTCTTAGGCTAAGGTCCTTTATACCCATTTCCAATTTATTCCAATTGCACATTGAAAAATTCTTTCTGAATTTCTGTTTCAGGGGAATTCATTTTAATAAGATGAGATATTTTTCTATCCAAAAATATTCAAAATCTGAATATTCTCTCTCTAAAATATTTTCTCTCTCAGGCAGAGACAAGATCTCTTATATTTCTGAAGAGGGAATTGATTATAGGGGAATATGCTGGACATTTTGAGAGGCTGGGGAGGAATCTTACACCAGACTCCAGCCCCTTCCGTCCAGAGTAATCACGGTTCTATCCGCTAAAATCAGGGAAGTCCCAGAGGTGGACCCTCTATCCAACCTGCAGTTTCAACCCAGAGTAATGCAAGACCTCCACCTCAGACTAAGGGAAGTCAAAGAGAGTTGTTCCCAAATCGGCCGTCCACTTCCAAAAAGCAGTAACGCTGGAAGTGATTGAAGAAGAAGAAGATGATGAAAAAGATCATACTCCACCTGGCGAGATGAGGACATCTCGTATTTTTTAAGTGGGGTAGAATGTAAGATTCCTCCCCCCAGCCCTCATGATGTCCAGTATCTTCCTTTGTAATTCATTCCCCTCTTCAGAAATATAAAAGATCTTGTTTCTACCTGTTTTGGCCTAGAGAGAGAAAATATTTTAGAGAGATAATATTCAGATTTTAAATATTTTTGGGATAGAAAAATACCTCATCTTATTAAAATAAGTTTCCCTAAAATATAAGTTCAAAAAGATTTTCAAAAGGTGCATTAGAAATTAAGTATAATCTGTTCAAGAGGAATTATCTTGGGGGTGAATTTTTTCAAAATTTTAAATTAAGGTTCTTATGGACCAATAAGATTCATCCAAATGTAGGGAGGAGATAAATAGAAGAATAAAAGGAAAATCTCCCAAAAATGAGTAAATACTCACATAAGATGAAGAGTTGACTAAGGACAAGGTTAATAGTTAAAAAAGAGAGATATTTAGGTGAAATGATGCATTTTTGACACCTCTGCATGGGGGAATTCCCCTCATGAAGAGGACACCTATTTCACATGCTTGAATGAGTTTTAAACTCCCAAATAATGAGATATTTTTATCTCTCCTCTCTCCTATTTTAACTAGATATTGTTGGAATTAGGGTTGTAGGAAAGCACACAAAGCTTGGAGAAGAAGAAGCAAGAATGCACACAACACAAAGTGTATTAGATTGTGTCAATATACAAAAGATTAGTTAGCCCTAGAATGATGGGCGTATATACAAGCAAGGAGGAAAAAACCTCCTAAAGAGGAAAAAAGTGCCCCCGCGGTCCTAAGTGTGTTCACACACATCACTGCCTATGTATATGGCAACAAATCCCCCCTGGGAGTGATGGTGTGAACGAGAGCTGGCACTCATGTATAGGGGAGTGCCATGCCCGAAGTAGATCAATCCACAAAGGGAAGCAAGCCCAAAGCTTTGCGGAAAGCTTCGAACTTCTCACGAGAAAGCGCCTTTGTGAAAAGATCGGCGAGGTTATCCTGTGTTGGCACATATGCCAAGCTGATCTCTCCTGCTGAGAGTCTCTCCCTGACATAGTGATAATGCACCTCAATGTGCTTTGTGCGAGCATGAAAAACTGGGTTTCTCAACTGCCAATGCGCTCTGACTGTCAGTGTAGATAGAGGTGGCCAACACCCAAATCAGCCATAAACTGTCTGAGCCACACACACTCAACCGTAGCTGTGAAAGCTGCCCTGTACTCAGCTTCACAACTAGAAGTGGCCACAGTAGGTTGCTTCTTGCTCAACCAAGATATGCATGAGCTACCGAGCATGAAATAAAAACCACTTGTGGACACTCTTGTGTCATAGCAACCAGCCCAATCTGAGTCCGAAAAGGCATGTAAATCTGGCAGCAAAAAACGATCCCCCCTTGGGATAAAACAACCCAAGATGTATGGTGCCACTCAAGTAGCGAAAGATGCGTTTAACTGCCTTCCAATGCTGAGACCCTGGGCTATGCATAAACCTGCTCACCTGTGAGACTGCAAACTGAATGTCCGGCCTCGTAATGCATACATAAATGAGGCAACCAACAGCTGTCTGATAGAGTGTGACATCAAAGTGATCTCCAGCATCATGAAGACTCAACTTCAAACCTGTCTCCATTGGATAGCAATAGGCTTGCAGTCTTCAAGGCCAAATCTCCTCAACAATGTCTCAATATACTTTGTCTGACACAAAGAAATACCTCCATCACACTGCTTAAATTGTATCCCCAAATAATGATGCAAATGCCCCAAATCTGACATCTCAAAAGAGGCATTCAAATCAGCCTTAAAATCAGTAATATGACTCTCATTTGGTCCTGTGAGCAGCATGTCATCGACATAGAGAGCAATGATTAGATGTACATCATCCACACGTTTAACATACAAAGTGCTTTCTGTTGGACTATTCTGAAAACCATGTGCAGTCAAATATGCATGTATCTTTTCATACCAAGCTCGTGGAGCTTGCTTTAAACCATATAAAGCCTTTTTCAACCTGCACACTTTGTTTTCGTGCCCTCTTTGAACAAAACCACGAGGCTGCGATATGTACACCTCCTCATGCAAATCTTCATTCAAGAACGCAGTCTTTATATCCAACTGATGTACATTCCAACCATTATGAGCTGCCAATGCACAAATGCTACGAATGGTAGTCATACGACAAGTGGGAGCAAAGGTCTCATCAAAATCAATGCCCTTTTCTTGAGCATAACCCTTTGCAACAAGCCTAGCCTTATAGCGATCAACACTACCATATGGCTTTCGTTTCAACTTAAAAACCCACTTACATCCAATGGCCTTTTTACCAATAGGCAAATCACACAAAGACCATGTACCATTCTTCATTATAGCATCATATTCACTTTGCATTGCAGCCAACCAATTTTCTGATTTTTGTGCCTCATCAAATGAAAGAGGTTCTTCCTCTTCACACATACTAGACACAGCCAAAGCATAACAATCTGATGCATAAGAGGCATGCTGAAAACCTGAATGAGTACGACTAGATATAGGTGCATCAATTTTACTATCACGCAAGGTTTGCACCAGCCATTTAGGCATACCTCTAGCCTGCTCATTTTCAACCCTATCCTCATGAATTATATCCTGTAAATCTGCATCAGCGCTGATCTATGATGTTTGAAATCTGCATAGGCTGAATATTTGCCTCATTAGGACTTACATTTGAATTCCCACCTGTAAATAGAGGCAACAACGTATCAAATACATCCCGTGAGCTCACACCTGTCTCTTTGGTACATGATAACAAAGGCTGCACAGCATCTTCCACAAAAACAACATCTCGACTAATCAAGATACGCTTTGACTGCGGATGATACAATCTGTAACCCTTGCTCTCAGCACTGTAACCAACAAAAATGCATTTGACAGCCTTATCATCCAATTTTCTGCGTTGTTGCATAGGCACTAAAGCATAGGCCAAGCAACCAAAGACACGCAAGTGACCAATAGAAGGTTTCCTACCATGCCAAGCTTCATATGGAGTAATAGACTGCAAGGCCTTAGTGGGACACCTGTTGAGTACATATGCAGCACACATGACAGCTTCAAGCCAAAACGCATGTGGCAAAGCTTGGCTCTTGACCATACTCGTGCCATCTCCATAAGTGACCTATTTTTTCTCTCAGTAATACCATTTTGCTGAGGGGTATACAGCACTGTACATTGGTGTTTTATCCCATGACTAGCCAAAAATGCATCAAACTCTTTAGACATGTACTCCCCCCCTCGATCAGAACGGAGGGTGCCCACATTACAATTAGATACATTTTCAACCATAAGCAAAAACTGTTTGAAGCACAAAAACACTTCGGACTTTGCCTTTAGTGGATATACCCATGCATGCCTTGAGTAATCATCAATAAAAGTCACGAAGTACAAGTGTTTACCAAATGACGGAGTTTGCATAGGCCCACATACATCACTATGTACAAGTTACAATTTGCGAGTGGCCTGCATAGAACCATCCTTTGGAAACGCAGAACGCTGCATTTTGCCCAAAATACAGCCTTCACAAACATGTTTTAATGGTGCCTCAAGAGGGGGCAATGAAGCAACCATATCAAATTTCTGCAAACGCAGCAAACTAGCAAAGTTTAGATGACCAAAACGAGCATGCCATAGTTTTGCATCTGAAACTGCCTTTTCATCAGAAACTGCATTTGCTGAATCTTCCACACACTTGTCATAAGAATTGAGCCTATACAGCCCACGAAACAAGGTGCCAGATACAATAATCGTATCACCAGAAGTCAAATCATGAATAGTACATCTGTCATCCACAAATTTGACTACAAGTCCAAGTCTAGCAAGCACAGAGACAGACAATAGATTCTTCTTTATCCCTGGCACATACAAAGCATCTGAAAGTGTGAAAGCGCTGCCATTTGCAGTCGTAAGCATAATTTTACCAACGCCCTTCACTGGGTAAGAAGCATTATTGGCACATGTGACAGTATTCCCATTAGGGACAGCCTCAAGAGAAGTGAACATATCACGATGCGAGGTAATGTGCTTTGTAGCACCACTGTCAAAATACCAAACATGATAGTCAACAGAAACTGCCAAACGTGCATCATGTACAGATGGGTCATACTGGCAATACACGCTAAACGCCCATTCTGTATCCTGCACAACATTTGCAGAATCTGCATTTGTAGAAGCATCCGCTATTGTGGCTGCATTTGACTCTTTCTTCTTTGCCTCTTTAGCCTTTAGCTTAGGGCAATTCTTAATGACATGATCATTTGCCTTACAATAGTTGCACCTGGTCTTTTTCTTGCCTTTATCAAGAGCCTTCTCAGACTTATTGTTGCTACCTGTGGAAGGAGAAGAAGTTGCAGACCTACTAATAGGAGAAGAAACAGTGGAAGGGGCTGCCTTACCACTGCTTCTCTGCTGCTGCTGGGTAGCCATAAATGCTTGATCAACTGCATGCTGCCTGGCCCTGTTTTGTCTGGACTGCACTTCTTGCAAGAGCTTGTTGACTAAAGTATCGTACTTGACAGCATCAGGTCTGTCCTCAGTAAGAAGTCTCCACGTGGAAGCAAAAGTCTGATATGTCTCAGGTAAAGCATCAAGAACAGTCTGCACAAGAGAATGATCAGGAATAATCTCACCTGTAGAAATAAACTGTTCTTTGAGATCTTTAATCTCAGCAAGAAAGACATTCATGTCATCATCTTCCTGCATAATCTTTAATTCTAGCTCTTTACGCAGGTAAGCGATTTTTGCCTCGTTACGAGACCTGCATACAAACCAGCTAGAATATCCCAAGCCTATTTTGTTGTTTTAGCTGAACGAATATGTGGGGTGATGTTACGTTTGACAGAAAGTGCAATCAAGGCATGAGCCTGTGCATCTTTACCATCCCAACGAGCTTGTTCAGCAGTGGGTAAAACAGCAGCAACAGTAAAGCTGCTAGAACCTGCAACATCCTCAACAGATCCTACATCCACAGAACCTGGATGTACATCCATACCCTGCACAATGTTCCACACTCCTTTTGCAACCAAAACATGCTGCATCATGTATGCCCAAAGTGGGTAGTTGCTGTCTCCATCCAATTTGTCATCAGCAGATAACATGCGAAATACATCATTGCTGTTATCAACCATGGCCACTGACTGAAACTGATGCAAAAGCTACCTGTAATGAAGCAAAGACTGAACAGAAAACAACTCGTGCTATGTAGCATGGTCCACAATAGAGTACGTATGCCTGTTTTGCAGAAAACTGCACTGTCGAAATTTCTGCAGAAAATGACGAAAACACCTGTGCAGAACTTGAAATGCAAAAACGGAGCCCGAAACGACCTCAGATGCGATTTCTAAGAATGCAAGGCCCTACGGGCTTATTTACAGAGTATAGGGACTTGTAACAAGCGCTTGTGAAAGCTCACCTCAATCGGAGAACGTGAGTCGGAGGGTGCTGTGGCGGCGTAGCCCTGAGAGGCCGATACCTGCTTTGATACCAATTGTTGGAATTAGGGTTGCAAGAAAGCACACAAATCTTGGAGAAGAAGAAGCAAGAATGCACACAACACAAAGTGTATTAGATTGTGTCAATGTACAAAAGATTAGTTAGCCCTAGAATGATGGGCGTATATACAAGCCGGGGGAAAAAACCTCCTAAAGAGGGAAAAAGTGCCCCGGCGGTCCTAAGTGTGTTCACACACATCACTGCCTATGTATATGGCAACATATATTTTCATCTCTCCTCTCTCCTGTTTCAACTAGATCCAAAAAGTGACCAAAACTGACCCAAAAATGGTCAAAAATTGACCAAACTGATCTGGAAAATTCTAGAATCAGTAGGCTTGGTTAGAGGCTCACTTTTTCCTATAAATAGAAGACCTCCCCTTTTTTGAAACTTAATAGTGTTTTATGCACTGTTACTCTGCTCCTCCCAAGCCAAGAATTGTGATTTTATTAATAATTCACTAGTTTTTGACATTTTCCTCTTCCAAAGATTGGTGGCCACTCTTGTTACAAACAAGAGTTGAACCCTCAAACCATCAAGCTAAAGGAAAGCTCCAAGAAATTATGTAAGTAGAGATTCTTGTATTTTTCTTTATTGATTTTATGTTTTTCTAATGTTTATGATTGTTTGAAGTGATAAATGGATGTTATGCCTTGATCGAAAGGCTTTTCCCCTCTCTCTTCTTAGAATCAACCCTTCTTTATCCTAGTTAAGTGAAAATTGTTGGAATTAAACTTTTTATAATGTTTTCTCTTTTATAAGTGAATTTTGATTAGTATAGATTATTTTAAATCAGTTAGAGTTAATTTTTAAGACAAAATTAAGTTGGAAAAATTAAAAAATATGGATCCTTAGGCTAAGGTCCTTTACCTGATTTCAATTTATTCTAGTTGCACATTGGATTAGGGGAAACCATTTTAGACACTAGGATGATTTTTATATCCAAAAATATCTAAATTTTGAATTATCTCTCTCTAGACATTTTCTCTCTCTAGGCCAAAACAGAGGGTAAAATCGGATCTTTCTTTTATTTCAGAGAGGGGAATAATTATAAGATCAAAAGGGGAGGTTTTTAGACTTGCACACCTCAAAAGCCGAAGGGAGGAATCTTACATTTTGACACCCCCCTTGATGGCCAAGACATGAATTCCCAGAGGCACTCATGAGGTTTTGTTGGATGAAAATGAGGCTCAGAGGTTTTGTTAGAGGAAAATGAATTGTAAATAAATTACAAAATAAGGATTAACATGACATAGTCTAGAATACTCATGAGGCTTAGAGGTTTTGTTGGAGAAAAATGACTTGTAAATAAATTGAAAAATAAGGATTAACATAACATAGTGTAGAATTTACACATAACACAAGATTAGGTCAAATTTTCCTCCACACAAGAGCAAGCACATTGTAAGATACCTCTAGTACCCTTCCTTATTTCAAGGTAAAGAGGGGTCGTAAAGTAACATCTCAAGCTTTGTATGAAGACAAGAGTCAATTCTTGATTATGTGATGTACGAATACATTCATGGTCCTAGAGGTATTACCTAATCAGGAGCCAATTCTTGATTATGAGATATACAAATACATACATGGTCCTAGAGGTATTACCTAAAATTTATCTATATTTTTTCTTTGGAAAGTACCTAACTAATCAGGTCCACCCTACCACCCACTTTCTAGATTTGGGATACAATCAACTATGAGGTTTTTAATTACTAAGAACATTGTTGGTACAAATGCATCGCATAACAAAGTTTCTTAATTTAATTCCCTTCACTAGTTCCTTTATCCCTTAATGCCAAGAAATCATTTAGAAATAATATATTTGTAATCATAAACTTGAATTACACATAATCTAGAAAAAACACCACACACTGAGTTACATATAATCTAGGCATTGCAACCATTGTTGGTGAAAAAATATCACATAGAATTAAGGTGAAAAACACATAATCTAGAAAAAACACCCCTCTCGTCACACACTGAGCTACATATAATCTAGGCATTGCAACCATCGTGGTGATAAATTATCATATATTATTAAGGTGAAATATCCCCTCACTCACCTACACTAGCATGAAACCTATCAAGCTCGGGTTTGCAATCCCAGAAGGAACCCTCGCCCTACTTTGTGGTGGGTTAACCAACATCAATTGCCCCAACTCTATAAATACTTAAAATTTGGTTGCCCTGGGTTGGAGAATACCCAATCGCCCCAGATAGATCACTTTGGAATACCCAGTTGGTTTCCCTAGGTGCAAGAATACCCAGTTTTCCCATAGCAATCACTTTAGAATGGTTCCCCAAGAGAGATAACGTCCCTTGGTTTAATTTACAAATTTTTTAGAATATATTACTACTCTTGTTATCCACATTTCACGTAGAAATTCATGCAGCAACATTCTCACATGAGAGGGATAAGCTTTTCTATTTTCTTAAAGAAAAATTCCCTAGTTAAATGTATCAAGAAATCCCTCTTATTAATCAAAAACTTCTAGGGTTTGTTCCCACTTACACGATGAGATGGAGGCCCAATAACCACAGTTACGGGGAGGTGAGCCAGTCCTCCACTTCCTTGGGAGACATTTGTAGCTACCGTTATTTGAGGTTTCATTGTAACCTCATCATCACAGTTAGCTACCCTTGGTTTCCCATTTCCTCCGTGTTTCCCTTAGCTACCCTTGGTTTCCCATGTCCTCCGTGTTCTACATGCCCTCCACGAGCCATTATCCCCTATCGTTGAGCCGGTGAGATTGAGCCTTTACTTGCTAAGAAGTAACTTATGCCTTTTTGCATACATTGTTAATGCTTGGCTAACCACTCCTTTACTCAAATGAAACATGGACATAGCAAGACTGTGAGATCCCACTGCCCCCTCCGCGCACCGAACTCCCGGTAGTAGTTGACAGCAGCGGAAACAGCCCCCTCATGCGCGGGGCAGGGTTTCTCACTCATGCGCGGGGCAGGGTTTCTCACTCGCGGCCTCGCCCTCAAATGTCCGGGCACGAGACTAGGCTGGTGGTCACTCCCCGAAAACCGAAACCGGGAAAATTTCCCATGCTCGAAAAGCGGGGATGATTCCACCTTTTTGAATTTTCTTAACGAATTTTTTTCTAACGAGATTAATCTAAACTATCCTTCACCTGAATAAATCAGATAGAAAGAAACTATCACTGATATAATTTGATCATCCGAGTAATTTCAACGCTTTTTTCCTGATCAAGATCAGGCACAGCCGCCGTTGATCTTTTTTTTGGGTTTTCTTAGAGCTCGTTACAACCTTAGGAGGCTTGACACACCCTTCTCTAGGTTAAACGAGTGTCTGTTTGCCTTGATTTGCTTAGTCACTAGGCGTATGTGAACCTGAGATATTTTTTTGAAAAAAGTGCATGCCACTAATGTCCTAGATTGAAGCCGAGGTCTCAAAAGAGCATGCGAATACCCTCTTAGGATGAACTTTTCCAAAAAAAGTACATGCCAGTAGCATCCCATATGGAAGTAGAGGTCTCAAAACCTGTTTTCCATCACTGTCTCAAGATGAAATTTTTTTTCGGGAAGATTTATGTTTCGCATACCATTTTTTAATGTGTTCAAAAGGAATTTGGAAAAACTTTGTATGCGAGGGTTGTAGTATTTTTGAAGTACTACAACTTTGTCTCTCTAATTTTTTTGTGCTTTTGTCATTTAGACACTCAAAAAGTAGCCCGAATATGGTTCGCAATCTTTTTCGAGCTATTTTTGGAGATTTTTAGTGCATTAAGGTCCATTTTTTGCCTCAATTTCTAGGTCGAGTTTTGAGGTTGCTAGTCAAAGGCCATAATGATGGATTTTGCCCTCAAATGCTGAGACCAATTTCGAAGAGCTCGATGCCAACTTTTCGATGAGCACTAGAGCGTGTTTATCGACCTCACGATTTAGAAGATACAAGTCTCTAAATAGGACTATTTTCCAGACCTTTTTTTCCACGGACCTGTTTCACATCCATGAAACGGAGGGCTTCACGAACGTGAGATGGATCTCACGGAATGAAGTGGACTTAATTTATTTATTTTTTGCATGTGAGTCTGTTTCACGACGTGAAATGGACCTATTTCACGACGTGAAGTGGACCTATTTCACGACGTGAAGTGGACTTCATAGACTTAATTAAATTATTATTTTTTTTCCCAGGACGAGGGTCTGTTTCACACCGTGAAATAGGTGTGTTTCACGCTGTGAAATGGAGTTTCACAAAAAAAAATTATTTTATTTTATTTTCATATGTACTTGTCTTAGGGACGTGAACTAACAGGTCGCATTTCACGTTGGTGAAATGGAGTTTCAAGGATTTATTTATTTTTAGTCTAGTGGGAAATTTGAGTTTCCTTGTGTGGAGGAAATATTTTTTGAATTTAAAATTGGGGAGATATGGGCATTTTCCCAAAAAGGTAAGTGGAAATAAAAAAGTCAACACTTTTATGACACCTCCCTACACCCTTCATAAATGACTACCAAAATAGACAAATTGACAACTCATTGGCATGTTTTCATTCAATGCTCATTAGCCTTAATGAGTTATGGAAAAAGGTACTTAAAAATTAATCAAAGATTAATCTTTCCACTAATCTTTCCCACTTTTGGACTAATCAAAGACTCTAATTAACCACTAATCACTAATTAGTTCACATCATTGAGCATATCATTAGATAGAGCATGAAATTGCTAAAAGATTAATTAAACTCTTAATTCTAGTCTCTTCTCTTTATGCAAAAGAGAGAAAATTTCTTCCAATTGATGAAGAAATTGATGTAATTAGGTGTTTTGATATATCTAGATACTCTCAAAGCACTCAAAATCACTAATTTTGACTTCCTACATGATCAATTTTGATCCCGAAAAACACATTTTCTAGTTTTTTGGCCTCTTGAACTGGATTAATCACCCTTAATGACAAAAACCAGTCAATTAATCAAAAGTGGAAAAAATTTTATTAAAGGAATAAGCTACTCTTAATACTTTCTAACTCTAATGCACAAAAATCAAACAAAAAACATAAAAATCAAGTAAAAAATTTTATTAAAGGAATAAATTACTCTTAATACTTTCTAACACTCTAATGCATAGAAATCAAACAAAAAACATAAAACCAAGTAAAATTTAATGATTCTAGCTTTATGTTTAATTCTAAAGAGAGCTAAAACTCACTAAAAATTATATTCTATTGCATGTTTTGATGCAATGAAAGCAAACAAAGACTAATACACTCTATGTGCAAGTCCTAAGAACATTAAAAACCAAACTAACAACAAAAACAACGATTTAAGCTAAAAATTAAGCAAAAAGAGCATTCTTTACAAAACAAAAAAGAGAGCTATTCTTCACCAAATCACACACAAATCACCATCAAAACCACATATTTTTCATGGAAAAGCACTAATCAAGACAATGGGCAATGGGTATGGGCAATGGGTATGGGCAATGGATAATGCTTAGATTAGAGAAAAACGATTCCCTGTGTGGCAGGGCGACACCAAAAATGTTATGGCTCACCCAAACCCCCCTTGGAACACATCCAATAAGAAGATAACTTGGTGAACCACAACTATTGTGAGGATCTTTCCAATGGTCGAGCTCATAACCCTTGAGGTCTCTAAGCTCTACAACTCCTTGAGAAGAAATTCAATCGTGCCTCCCCGCAAAGCGTTGTCACACCGCAACATTGCACTACGTGTACTTATCCCTCCTCTCACACCTCACTTCACTAACACACACTTACTAGCATGGATTAGAGAGATATTAGCAAGAGGATTAAAAAGATTAAGACTCTATTGCACAATGGGAGAGTTCGTTGTACTATGAGAGATTCACTTATATACATGGCCATAAGTGTTCACACTCACTTAAACTTTGGCTCTGGGCACTTTAGGGTCATAAGAGGCCTAAAACTATTACAAGGACTACTCTCATAATATATCAATGAAGCACATCTCTTGGGACTTCGTCTTAACTTACTACCACATGCTCTTGAAGCGGGAATTGCCATATATACTCTATTCGGACCCTTACAGGCGCATGTCCAAGTTGTAGATTTGGACACCATTGCTTCATATCTTGGATGTATGACCTTTTGGTGTATCTACCTTGACTCCTTGATATAAGATAATGGTAGTAGCTCTTGTTAACCCTAGGAATGGGTTAACACTCAATGTGCACATAAAGTAGCCATCTTCACACTTCTCAATGACAAGGACTCTAGAATCCAAGAACTAGAATGAATGCTCACCATTTAAGAATGCCCTCAAAGGAGTGACCAAACCGACGAGCTTTGTCAACTCATCGAGTGTGCTTCGAAGATAGGCTCTTTGCCGATGACTCCTCGAGCCCCTCCTAAAACTCTCACTTTGTTTTTATCTACACTAACACTTTCTGTCCTTCAATATGAAATTAATCTCACATAAGACCTTAGTTTAGGAGATCTAACCCTTATACACCAAAATATAGAGAGAGACGTAGACCCTACACTGATAATGGGAATACTAAGGGGTGATGTAATCCTTACTAACCCATTTGACATCTTCTTTTTCCAGTTACACCTCATAGTGCTCAACCTTCATAGTTGGTGTTGGGTGTTACAACATTCTGTCATTCTGGGGATGATAGTGTGAAACTCGGCTTGTTCATGCCCCTGTTCATGCCGACTATCCACACTAACCAACTATGAGGTTGTTGCTCAAAGCTACCAGAGTGGATCATTAGCCATGGGTGGGTTGAAGTTTATGATACACACCAATGTCCAAATCTATTTGAATCAACATTATATCATCCCCTGGGTATTATAAAACT
Source organism: Cibotium barometz (assembly GCF_041138505.1). Classification (NCBI taxonomy): domain Eukaryota; kingdom Viridiplantae; phylum Streptophyta; class Polypodiopsida; order Cyatheales; family Cibotiaceae; genus Cibotium; species Cibotium barometz. The sequence goes on from NC_141064.1 coordinate 18,113,510, forward strand.
ATATAAAAAGATACATAAACATCTGGCGGCAATGCTAACTAATGTTATTTATGATTTTGATTAGGACTATATTGAATATCCAACTATAACCCAAGAAGAGATCAAAGACCTCCATAAGTTTATGAAAATTGTGAAACCCCCCCCAACCTAGTTTAGGGGAAGGGAAAGAGAATAATCCAGGATCCTCCACCTCTGTAACTTACCTTGTGTTTACTTCCCTTTCAAGTAAACTACTAAATCCCTATCCTAGTGTATCTTCTACTAACCAAACTGAGGCAAATTGGATATTCTCTCGTTACTCTTTTACCCTTGTTGAATTTCCCACTAACCCTCTCGCCCCCGAAGAGTTACCGGGGCAACTACTCTATCTCCACCAAGGCAGCTCAATGAGGTACGTAATCTACCTCCTCGGTCGTGATGATTTACATGCTTTTACTGATGAAAATGTCATGGAATCTTTATCAGCCTGCGAAATACAAGGGCCTTATACAAGCAAAGAATCCCCTCTTAAAGTCCAAATTGATGTTCAAGGTGCTGATGCACATTACACCCTTTGAGCCAACACACGAAGAATCTTGCCAGAAGCCTACTCTACCACGGAGTCGTGGCAACAACCAGATGTGCCATATCCTCTCCGAGCCCTAATGCCAGACTTAGAAGAGAAGCTACCAATGGGAGGTGAAGGCACTTTGTGGGAAAATGTGGCAAAGCACACCAAACTGGCAAACCCACACTTGGCCAACCTGCTGGAAATCTGCATCATCACATTTATGATCAGTTATTGTTTCCGAAGGTGGTGTAAGCAGCATTCAATCCATACATGGGGTGGATATACAGCAATAGTACGGATGATACCACTTGGTGGACTTTGGAATGGAATCTCACAGTGCTAGAATATAGTTTTTAGTACTAGTTCTCCCCATCAACACATTGAGTGGACCCACTGTACATGCCAATTAAATGTAGACTCACTCCTTTATTACAGCTCCACAAAGCAATGTAACGGGATTCCCACGTATGCTATAACTAAATGCCAATTAAATGTAGACTCACTCCTTTATTACAGTTCCACGAAGCAATGTAACGAGATTCCCACGTATGCTATAACTTCCCTCAGTTCTCGCCATCAACATTCTAGGATATAATAAGCCAAAGAAATCAGATGCTGACATGGGTACGAGCATGGCGTAGAATACCAGATCCCTATTGAAATATGCAAGTGAATGGGTGTGTGCAGGAATAAGCTCTTAGAGACTGTAAAAGGGAGTCTGTAATTGAGTGGGTAGCAATGAAAAGGTGAGAAGAATCTATTAAATGAGAGAATCAAGGGTAGCATGAGTGAATATAGGGGTGTGGAAAGATTCTAGGAAAAGGTGCCCCCAGATGTAGGGGAGGTAGCACAAATCAAGGAGAAATCAGTGGGACTAGATGCTTGGCACCCTGTGGATGTAAAAGCTATAAATTGAGGCATTGGCCTAATGAGAAATTGCTAGTTTTTGAGTATTCATACTACCTACATTAAGCTATTAGATTAATTATGCACTAAACTCACCTTAATCACCTTCTGATTACTTTGCTAATCATGTTAATCCTTGCATTTGATCCACCATAGCTCATCACATTGCTGCAAAATTAACATGGTATCAGAGCCAAGCTTAGGATTCATCTAATTTTTAAGCCTAATCACCTTGCTAATTATAGATTAGGAGTAATCCTTGTTTTTAGTCTTTTTCAACTAACCTTCTACACCCCTAGCTGGTGGAGGGGCTTGATCTCCCTCTAGCCTTTAAATTAGGCAAAAATATCTTAGCCACATTTAGGCAGCATCCCCATGCTTTAGCCTGCCACTTCAATTCGTCAAATCGCCGAGAGAAGCTGCCAGTTTTTGCCAATTTGGAGGCACCCATTTTCTGGAGAAAATCCTAGATCTACACTCCTACAAGTGGAATTAGTCTAATTCCTCTCAGCCCCATGGGTTTTCAAGGGTGCTCTACACGCCCATGATCTCAGATTTCAGAAATTCATCAAGGAGAAGTGGCATCAACCTCTTGATCAAATCTGCAAAATGACTTTGGTAAAATAGAGATTAAGCATTCAATATTTAGTCAAAACTTTTATTTTTGGGCTTGATCCTCTACTAGATTAACTTCTATTGATGCCTTTGAAAGGATTTAAGCTCATTTGAACTCTAAGGCACCAGATCTGGCCTCCCCGTACACTCTATTTTTTGCACACAAAATAGAAGATCAATCTCACTAATTAGTGATTAATTAGCACTAATCACTATATTTTGGTGCAATTGATGGTTCAAACTTACCATTGGGTATTTGATATAGATCTCTATCACTTTAGATTATAATTTGAAGTTTTTTTAATGTCCCAACCATCAAAAGTACAAACCAACTATCCTTGGCTTTATGCAATTTTTGGTGTATCTATGCTTGTAAACCTGTTGTAATCATCATTTAACACCAAATTGGAGTTGTAAAAGGGTAGAAACTACCCTTGAATTTTGAATTGGATCAAGAGGTAAAACCCCTTTCACATCATGAGCATTGCACAAGAAGAAGGGAAATTCAACGGGGAGCAATTCCATACATGGCAAACAAAAACCATGTATTTGCTCATGAGGAAGAATCTATGGGGGCTAGTTGAGGGAAGAGATGAATGTCCAGTGGAGAATGGGGAGAAAGAGTGGAAGAGCAGAAATGAGAAAGCATTAGAACTCATTGCACTTAGCTTAAATGATGAAATCATTCACCACATTACAAGGATACAACAAGCTAAAGATGCATGGGATGAACTCAATAAATTATTTGGCACTCAAGCAAAGAATTCAAAGATAAATCTACTAATGCAATTCTACAAACTTGACATGAAGGAAAGTGAACCTCTAACCACACACTTGAACAAATACAAAAGCATCAAACAACAACTTGCAGCCATTGGTGGGAAGAAAGTAGAAGATGACGAGGCACTAGCAGTGCTTCTAATGAGTGTGGAGAAGGGAGAGTATTAGAACATTGTGGCAACCTTAAAGAATGCACCAGATTTGAAGCTGCATGAGATAGAAGGAGCTCTACTAGAGCAAGAGAACAAGGTCAACGAGAAGAAAGGAGTGGACCCAACAACTGGAGAGAAGAAAGCATTCTACACCCAAGAAGGCCTCACACGAGCACGACGACGAGGAAGAGGTAGGGGAGGAGGAAGGACCTTCACTTGCCACACAACTATGGTGGGAAGCCAGGACACATGGCTAGAGACTACTACAGCAAACCAAATGAAGAAGGATCAGCATCGACAAACTTCATGGAGACTCCTAAGGTGGTAGAGGAGTCAGAACATCTTTTCTGAGAGAGAAACCCCACAACCCAATGTAACATGCCCCAATGGAGAAAAAACACCTCTGAGCCACTGATGATGTAGGCCATGTGGTAGATGTATGTGTGAGCACTTTAGTCAAAGTTACGGGCACTTGTAGTAGCCTTGGACACATAGAGAGAGAGTGTCAAGGACTATGAGTTCGGGACTTGAGGCATTGGTCGTAGGCTACCAAGTAAGAGGGAAACTTGGTAAGGGGGAGGTGTTGAAATATGCAAGTGAATGGGTGTGTACGGGAACAAGCTCTTAGCTAGAGACTATAAAAGGGAGTCTGTAATTGAGTGGTTAGCACTGAAAAGGTGAGAAGAATCTACTGAATGAGAGAATCAAGGGTAGCATGAGTGAATATAGGGGTGTGGAAAGATTCTAGGAAAAGGTGTCCCCAAATGTAGGAGGGTGGCACAAATCAAGGAGAAATCAGTGGGATTAGATGCTTGGGGGCATTGGCCTAATGAGAAATTGCTGGTTTTTGAGTATCCATGCCTACATTAAGCTGTTAGATTAATTGTGCACTAATCTCACCTTAATCACTAATTACTTGCTAATCATGTTGATCCTTGCATTTGATCCACCATATCTCATCACATTGCTGCAAAATTGACAATCCCAACATAGTGGCTGCCGTAAGATTTTTGAAGTTGATCATAGTTCTCATTGATTAACCAAAGGAAAGATATGATGAATATGATGTAGGAGCAGCTATCCATTGACATGAATAGAGGCCCTAATGAATAGAGGCCCTAATGAACGTGGAATGATTTTTTATTATCATCGCCTCAAGTGTCTACCAGGGTACATGCATGTCACATTCGAAGACATGGTAGACACCGGGTTCTGGACATCACACTTAGCATTCCGACCCCTCAAAAGGCTTTAATCACGCCAAAACTTCTATAGACATGAGTTCGGCGACCAAGTCTTTTAACCTAGGTAAAGGTTCTGAGAATAGAACCTACATCAGGTAGGGGGGATGTAAATCCCATTTTGGATTAACAAAGATGCTCCTCCATTTGAGGACATCAATAAGTGTTATGTAAAGGCACTATAAAGGTTGTACATTATGAGATACTGGCCAGCCAAGGCTTTAGTTAGTAAGTTTTGGGTGCCCAAGTGTGAGTAAGGGCTAGTTGTATATATAAGGCAATTTCTCATAATGGAAATGCACAATCCCCCTTTGTGCTATGAGATCTATTGTCTTGTCTTGTGTATGAGAGAGAGAGAGAGAGAGAAAGTTTACTCTAGTGCATGTGCCTCTTCTATGCTTATGTGTGGGAGAGTGAGAAGACGATTGTCTTGCATTGTGGTGTGAGCGACTTCGTGGGCGATGACAAAGTGAAGGTGGAGATTGGAGGATTGGAGTTTCCAAAAGCAAGCTTGGGGAGCCTCAAGGGACGTGAGCTCGAAGCATTGGTAAGTACCCCACGATGGTTGTTGTCTATTTCTCCTTCCGATTGTGAATGTGTGGAGTTCTATTGGGAGGTGCAGTAGGCCACATAAAACTACTCTCTACAAAAAGTGTGCTATAATAAGCCTTTGAGGCCATATGATGCAGTCAAGCTAAAATTCATGGTACCAAAGTAGCCGAGTATATACAGAGGGATATATACAGAGGGAGGAAGAGTAAAAACAAACCGCATCTGACCACTTGAGAGCAACCAAAGTTGCACCCAAGGGGGGTGTGGGAAATTGTAACTAACATCCGACCACCTTGAGTATTTTTTTTTTTAAAATATGGCACCAAGGGTGTGTCGAGAAATATGGTGCAATGGAGCACAAGGAAAGTATGGAGTGAGTGTGAGAAGCCACATCACCAAGTGAGAATTATCCCAAGTTGTACTCTCCTCATATAAAAGGGGGACATTTCAAGCAATGGAATACAAGCACAACATCTTTAGTCTTTTTATGTACAAGTTTCCATCTTGTAACGTAATTGAACTTGAGTCTAATCTTAATTTACACACACTCACAATGAGTCTCCTTCATTTCTATCCACCTTAGATTAGCAATGTCATTAGAGTAGATTAGTGTGTAATGTGTAATTAAAAGAGCTCAATCCATGCTTTTAACAATGCCCAGCACTAAGATGCACTCCCCATGCGATTTTCCCATATAATAACATGAGTTGGGCCATGCTTATAAAATGGGAAATACCCCGTCAGGGTTTTGCATAGTCCAGCGGGTCTACCAAGCTATGCAGAAACCCCGGCAGGGTATTTAAAATTCTCACCAAGCTTTTTGCATATCCCGGCGGGCCAGTGGGATATGGATGAACCTCGGTTGGATTACTTGCTCAACAAGTTCTAAAAGATTAATGTGAGTATAAGCATTATTAACGTAATGTGTGAGAGTTAATAACAAGAGTTATTAATGTGTTATCGTTTACGTAATTATGTCAATGAAATCCCTGGTTTCATTGGGTTTTGTCTTAAAGCCACAATTGTAACTTCTCGATGTGGGTGTGCTAGCTCGTGTCCTCACTCCATTATCACATCAGAATTCTCCTTACTGCCCTGACGGTGTGAAGGGAGGTCCCTCTGCGCCTAGATGGAGGCAAATAGAGACGGTCCTTCATGATGGTTCTCTCTCACAAAAGGTGGGGGAGAAAATAAAGCTAATGCAAGCAAAAAACCTACAAACAATCCTATCTAGCAAGCATCCATCAAGCATGCAAGATTCAATAAAGCACGTAATAAAGAGTAAAGAAGAGGAGAGCTTACAAGGAAATAATTGTGTCTTGCTTATTTTGAAATCTGACTTATATACAAGTGATTAGTTTTCACACTAGGCTAGCCAAACTTAAAACTCTATTACTACTCTCAAGCAAGCGTGTAGACTTTCCATATTTGACATGAAGCACAAGGTAAGGTTGCTTCATATGTTCTGATTCTATTTTACAAGATGAGTGCCCGTTCCAGCAAGTAAGATGGCAAAGCATAGGTAGGTAAAGCCATCTTAACTAACAGAGTGGTTAATAAACAATATCCAAATCGTTATCCCTCATTGTGCACAACCACATTATCTTTGTCATCAGCATACTGGCACCATTGAAACATGCTGTAAAACATAAAGTGGGATGACCTATGAAAACTTTAGTCGGCTTTCTCCCAAACTTCATAAACTTGTGAATATCCAAGACTATCTTGTTTTTTAAAGAAGCTATCGTAGCATTGCCTAGAAAATCTCAATTAATAATAGAAGCGAGATCAAAATTAGGAAGACTCTCTATTTGTAGAGGCATTGGGAGAAACAATGTATTTTGAGCTATACGTAAATAATCCTCTGTTGATAAAAATGTAAATAGAAGGCATATATATAAGTGTAAAGAACCACCTACTATTGATTGATACAACTTGGTAGGAAAATAACTTTATAAGATCTAAGAGCTAACCACTTCTTGTAAAAGAATATTACTATTTCTAGAAAACTCGTTCTCTACTCAATTACAAATTACTCCAAAAGTTCTTGTAAAAGAATATCACTATTTGTACAAAACTCCTTATGAAACACTCCAAATAGAACAATAGATAAGCTAGCTATACTTACTATAATTTTTGACTCATAATAGTCTAATGGAAAATATTTTGTTAAATCAGAAGAGAAACCCAAAAGGATATATTTCACTATATATCAAAAAAGTTTTGAATTTCATAGTTCAAATTATAAGGATATATTTCACTATATATCAAAAAAGTTTTGAATTTTGTAGGTCAAAATATTTCATAAGTAGATAGATACTTATAGTTGCTTCAAAACTTATGCAGAGAGAGCCCAAGATACTTTGTATATTAGAATGTGGTTGTAGTTCAACATTGCATGTAAAGATACCAAAGGAACCTTGGTCAATGGTATACATAGAGAAGATAATAGAATAAAGGCAACAAGAATAAATGCATGAAATAAAAATTATGTTTAAAAAAAAAGAGAACTAGAGAATGCACTAATAATAAGTGTCCTTACATTATTGAATGTGCCAGCTAAGGTGTTAGATTATCGTAACACCACTACGGGCATTACCACAAGAGGGGATGACCTCTGGCTCGGCCTCTGGCTCACCACCCAGCCATAGAGGAAGAATGAGGATTGCCCCTCATCCCCCACCAGGCTATATAGTGTGTGGCCTACCGTCCACACTAGCTTGGCCGCCCATGACTCCGCATGGGTGTCCTCTCCCACTGAACCCTGGTGGATGGCCAGACGGGGCTTTAGCGTCAACGCCTCAGTCGGAGCGCCGTCCGGCGGTCACAGGCGTTACGGCCTATGTGACATAAGGTGAACCACAGGGCCAGACTCATTGAGTTTTCTTAGAGAAGGTGACAATAATAAGTATCCTTACAACATTAAATGTTGACTTAGAGAAGGTGCTAATAATAAGTTTCCTTATAGCATGAAATGTTTCAACTAAGACATACTGTAGGATTTGTTAAATTTACTAAAGTTTTATTAGAGTGAATACACTAAGCATAGTGTAGATTCTCGACTCCATAAGTGTTGAAATGGCAATCTCCTATTAGAGTAGGAGAGAGAAAAATCTAGAGGGGGAAAAAGGAGGCCCTTTTTTGGGGGATGCTAGGCCCTCCTAATGCTCCAATCTTTATTCCTTTAATTAGAGCTATGCTAGTATGGCATTCTCCTTTGCTATCCATGACTTTATGCCATTTACGAACTTGAGTTTCCTAATTATAGTGAATGCATTATTGATGATGGGGGTGCATATGTAATTTATATCCCAAATTTTACTTGTATTGCTATATATTATATCTTGATCTTGTGCCCTAGCTCATACTCCTTGTCTTCATTGAACCAATTTTAAATTTATTGGCTAGCTCTTTTTCAAAAACGTTTCAACTTATTGATCTCTATACTAGTTTGTGCTTTTTTCTTGACAAATTTGATCTTGTTCTAACATCCACTTCACTTCACTTCATCTTAGACAAGGCTTATTTGCCTTAATTTTTTTTTGAATAGTGAAATTTCTGCTAGGCACCTTTTAGTGGTTGTTAAGCACCTTTCTTTGCAAATTGATTTTTCTATTAAGCATCTTTAGTTACGATATTGGAGCTTACTCTTAGATGTAGAAGATGTTGTTTATCACGCACGCACACGCGCGCGCACACACACAAAAGAGGACACGCGTTTTGATCAACTATTGTTATGAAATGTATCTACATAAGTAAGAGTGGCACAATTTCGTACTGTGACAATTTTGTGACCATTATATTTCTATGACAAAGATTTTGCAAAAAGCATGAGATTGATGGTGGTTAGGCACTAACCACTAGGTTGGTACATGCCAGTGGTAAGCAACTCAAACAAGAAGTATAGTAAGGCTTTCATGACTAGTGGTGTACAACTTAAGAACAAGAGATATGAAAGATGCGATAGGAAATTACAATCTCATGCATATAAGACTAGATTGTGAAGATTCCATGGAGTTGGAGTCTTGTGTTTATAGTCAAGATTGAACGGTAAATTTTGAGCATAGATCCCCAACATGAGAAAAACATGTGATTTCTTTTCTTTTACACTTTGCCTTGAAATTCTCTTTATTTTATCATAGTAGACATGTCATTTCATTGCTCTTTTTGAGGGCTATGCAATGTGGGGAAAGGTGCTATCTAGTTGTAGCTTGCTTTTTCACAAGGAGGAGTGAAAGTTTAAGATAGTGCTTTCCCAACCAATCAAAATAAAGGCAATGCTTCGAAGTAGTCAGGTTTCAATACAAAAAATTTAGAAAATGTATGAATTATGTCCCTTGGAAATAAAGCATATGCCAAAATTCAATTGAGATTTTCTAATTTCAACTAGGAAAAATACACTACAAGCTATGGTTTCATACATAAATAATCATATTAGCAAAATAGGTAAATGTAGACCATGCTAGGCTTGTGAGTTAGTAGGCTCTTCGGATTCTAGGAGCCACGGTGCAAGGAGAGCTGAAATTTGCAACCTTGCATTGGACACACTCAACAAAATTTAGTGAGGAGCCATGGGTGCAAACATAGTTTTTTTTATAGGTGTCACACCCGTTTTTTAGCATTTTGGCCATAAAATACTTGCAAAATTTTAAAATACCCTATCAATAATTACATTGAAGTACAAAAAAACTTGTTATATTTCACCAAACCCATCAATAGGGTGCCGCATTTCTTGGGGCAGTCTTCTTTTGTTTGGGGAGAGGATAGGTGGGGCTTATTATGCAAGCTTGTAATGTGAAAGATCTTGAAATCGACATGGCCAAGGGCCTCTCGAGATGTCGCAGAAGGATAGGTGGGACTTACTATAATGTGAAAGATCTGGGTATGGCCAGAGGAAGGGCGTCTTTGAACTTTTTGTAAAGGTTTTTCTTGGTTCATACTATATATATTTACTTCCCCAGAAAAAAAATAGAGGACTCGTTATCATTGAGGAGAAAATTTATCTGTTCAAGGTGCTTTTCCTCACTGTGCTGAGGTCTAAATGTAAGAGGAGATAATGATCATTGATGATGGGCTGCGAGGCTAATAACGGTTGAGCTTTGGATGTCAGGGTAGAAGTGAATGGAGCTCACATGGGGGCATCGAGATTAATGGCATCGTCAAATCGGTGTGTAATAAGGGTAATTAGGGGGGCAGGCCTCATGTGTGTTGGCGGCGGGAGCATCGGCACATGGCCCTCTGACGAGTTAGCGTAAGTGGAGAAGAGAGTCAGTCCGGCGGGGAAGGGATCGTTCACGATTTCACACCCACAAACTTGGACTTTATCTTTTGACTGAGTGGGCCCCTGACAGGTGGCAGTAGGCCCGGTAACGTACCCAGTGGCCAAAAGTGATCAGCCGGCCGGTGCCAGCCTCGATACCCGGCACCAGGCCGCCTTTTCAGATTCGCTCTCTTTTTGCTACTTGCCACGTCTGGAGCACCTTGTCCACGTGGCCAGCTAGCCATCTGGTCCCTGCAGGGACGTGGTTCGGGCCGGGTGATGACGTGGTGGTGGAGATGTCCGTGCCGTTGCTTACAATGGAGGTGCGGGTGATTCCGTGACGCTGATTAGGCAGCCACGTTGGCCACGTCGTGCCAGGATGCCAGCCTGTCATCCATTTCCTATCTATCTTTTTATTTTGTTGCCCTTACCCTGTGCATTAGTGTCATACAGCGTGATCGGTTGCAAGGTGGTTTACGACATCTAAGCAGATCTTGAGAAGCCGTCGCGGAGACCCTGTGAAGATCTGGCCTCTTCTGTAAACGTAGTAGAGCGCTGGAGCTTGCCAAGATCGAGGGCTGCTCCTGTCTAGAGCAGCTCTCTCTGCGTGTAAGCTTGCCTCCTGTCCATGCACAAACAGAGAGAGCTAGCTTTGTATTGCTTGTGATAAGGCGACGGATTGAAACATTTACAATTCTTTTGCTTTCTCAGGTTGTCAACAGAAGGCAGGCTAGCTAGTAATATCGAAGACTCGAGCTGGGGGGTTCATGGGAGAGGGTGGCGGCTTAGCTCAAACAACCGCTGCTGCAACAGAAAGAGCAGCACCGGGAGCTGTTGGTAGTGCGATGAATAGCAACCATCAGTTTGGAGACACCACCTACACCAAGGTTTTTGTAGGAGGCCTGGCATGGGAGACTCAGAGGGACACCTTGCGTCGCCACTTCGAGCAGTATGGAGAGATCCTAGAAGCAGTTGTCATCGTGGACAAAAACACAGGCCGCTCCAAAGGCTATGGATTTGTGCGAGTTTCTCTCTCTCTCTCTCTCTCTCTCTCTCTCTCTCTCTCTCCCACCCCCCCCCCGGCCTTAAGTCGCGTTAGGGATTATGCAGTCCATTCTTGGCAAGGATTCTCCACTCAATTAATGCCTTGATTACGCACATTTTTGCCGAGTGGATGTTTAGAGAGGAAGGGCTAATCTAAACTTCTGCGTTAAATTTTCTAGGTGACCTTTCGTGAACCCGAGGGTGCGAGGAGAGCGTGCTTGGATGCAACTCCGATGATCGATGGCCGGAAAGCGAACTGCAATCTGGCTTCTTTGGGTGCCCAGCGCTCTCGTCCGACCACTTCTCTCCATGGTAAGAAACCATAGCCCACGCAAATCCCAAATCAATATTAGTGTTTCGTTTGTTTTGCTTTGACCCCCCTGGGTGTGAAACACATGTTGGCAGCAGCAAATACTACAGTATGTTTGTGAGCTACCCACGCACCTGTCGGTGTAGTCTAAGGCCTAAGCTGTACCAATAATTTAATAATCAAATCACTGCTACAGCTACATTGAATCTTACAAAATTGCACCATCCTGTATCCCACTACCCTTGATGACCGAGTTAGAGCTGAGTCCCACGAAAATCAAAACCACTTTTGTTCGTTACTTATGTAAGTGAGTTGGTAGTACATTGGGTCCTCTCTGCTGAATTCAAAAGAGACGAATAGAGTCTAGAGGCAACTATATGTGTCAAGTCCTCCAAAAACAGGGAAGCATTCTCCTTTAACCTGATTTGGAGGTTTTTTTGCGACTTCCCAATTCATTTTGTGTCTAGAGCAAACTTATAGCTGAGTCTTGCATAAGTTTGAGATACTTGCCAAGCTTACTTACAATGGATTTGGGGTTAGTATCTCAAGCGAGCTTACAAAAAGATATCCCTATCCTAAAACTAGGGAAACTAACGAATGGTGGAAGGAAATTGTTAGATGGCCTTTTCTAAGTGTTGCAAGCGTATGAAGTTTTGGTAGGACGTAGCAAATACAGCTTAACTTTCCCATATTCAAGTTTGTCTCTCAGAGTCTATGCTTGTGAGACAGGCCTTTATACTATAGCTAGTCGTAGCTCGTGGGCTGGTTTCCAAGGTGGGAGAAACTGGCAACCAGTTGTGAGTTCAACCTTTTCAAATTCAAAAATGCCACTCCACAAAGTCGAGATAACCTTGTCTTCTTGCATTTAAATATATTTAAATATGCCCAATTTTAAATATCCCCAAATGTGCAACCAATTGGCGATTTAGTAGTGCGTGGAAACCAGCCCTAAAAGAGGCCTCTTCATTACCTAGCGAGCAACAATATTCGGGAAAGATGGGCTCAGCTTATTAGACTTCAGTGGATTAGAAATTCAAAATATTCAAACCTCAAAGTGGTCGGTTGAGATCTTCAATAAAAGTAAACGAACTGATTGAAAAAATACAATAAGTTTTAACCGCTTGAAAGAAATACAGCCACACGTCCTCATCATTTTTCTCCGGTTCAATTACTTCTACACCAAAATTTTTTGGTGTTTTTTCTCATATTTCCTGCTTGGTGAACTATGGAGAGGAAGTAAATGTGTGTTCTCACGTTGCTCGAAGAGGGAGGGAACTATAGGAAGTGCTTTGGGTTTCTGAGGTTGCTCACATAGGGAGGGCGGAGAGGAAACTATAGGAAGTTCTTTGGTAGTTTTTTTGTCGCTCTTTAAGAATAGTTTGACATCTCTATACTACTATTCTTGCCCTTTGTCACAACATTCATCCACTTGTCACTCTTTGTGACCATCTCATTTTGCTCCGTGTGACCATCTCATTTTGCTCCGTGACAAGAATGTACTTGGGACAGATTGTTGTTACAGTAGCAGGAATACTACTTGAAAGTTGACACGAGTAGTACTTGACATTAGTTCATAATGTTTATGATTTAGTTCTGTCCTCCCTATGAGTGTGAACTTTGATTGTTGCCTTTGGAATTGGATGGCACCTTTACCATGCATGAACTCGCAAAATGCAATCAGGTAATAACCGCATTGGAGGAGTATTGTCGCCTTACTCGCCAGGCTCGCATCCTGGGGGCCCTACATTTGTTGGGAGCCCGGCCTACCCTCAGCACGTGTTCCCCAATTACCAGATATATGGGTGAGTCTTTTTTTGTTTCAACAGACCATTTTATCACGTTCAATCATGCAGAGAAATGCTTAGCCTATCTTTGTGAGTGCTTTTGTCCAGGTTCTCACCATATTCACAAGACTACGGCTATCAGCAGGTGTGTGAATTTCTACTGGCGCTAATAGGAAACCTTTATGTAATTGTAAGCGTTTTCAAGTCTCGTTGTCAGGTTGGTTTGATGGGGGTGTGCGTATATATATATATATATATATATAGAGAGAGAGAGAGAGAGAGAGAGAGAGAGAGAGAGAGAGAGAGAGCGCGCGCGCGCGCGCGCATGTGATGAGAAGGATGCAATTGTGATGTCGTTGTGCATTGCAGGGTGTGTACAACCCATATGGAGTAGCGCAGTACTCAGCACAGTTGTATGCGGGAGCCGTTGCTAGCCCTATGGTGTACAATCCTTACGGCAGCATGCAGTTCATGCAACCGCTGCAACCAGCAGCAGCTGGTGGTGGTGGGGCGGCTTACCCTTTCACAAGCTCCTCGCCAGGAGGTAGCAGCAGCAACAGCAGCGGTAGCTATGGAGGCGGGGGTGCTGTTCCTCAAAGTATCATGCAGCATGGCACCTCTTCAAATCCAGGCGCTGGCAACGCCGCTCCCATCGCCAGCTTGCCCCTACAGCTCCCCCAGTTACCTATTCCATCACATCCAGCGTAAAATACAATGACTTGGGACTCAAATTCACCGCAATTGTGATGGCATTGCAGCTCTCTCTCTCTCTCTCTCTCAACCAATGCCCAACATCTAATTTTAAAGTCTCCATTTTAAAGTCAATCTGAAATACAATAAGTGCAGAGAACTACACACAAATACACAAAATTTATATGGTGGTCTGAGCCTTGAGGGCTAACGTCTCTTTTCTGAAATCTTTCTCGTTCATGTCGCCCCTTTTTACACACGAATTACTAGGCTCACATGATCATGTTTGTTGTGGCAGTGGGCACACATCCTAAGGCCTTGTCTGACTCCTCGAAACAAGGTCCGTACACAGTGCACACACATATAGAGAAACCCGGGTCCCCAAGTAATTCAAGAAATTACAAGATACTTGGGTTTCCGCCCAGATCAGGCTGTACAGATCCACGCTTTCTAACCATGTTTAACTTGAACTCGATCCTAATTTCTCATTCAGTTGTATGATTATTACTTCTTCTGCATTGTGTAGCTAGGCGCAGTTAGATAGCCAGTTCATTCATACATTAGCTAATAAGCTGCATTGTGTAGTTAGATGCAGTTAGCCAGTTCATTCGTGTATGACCTAATAAGCTATACTGCGTGCAGCAACAGAAGCGAGCGCAGCGGGAGCCTACCCCCACTGTTCGCAATACCTTCACTTGCAGTCCAACAACACTTCAGAGCGGGCAATGTTATTGCAGAGCGGCCATCAAGTTGATCATTCACACAGATAAACGCTACGCGGTGCAAATTGCAAAGCTCACAATGAAGCATTGATGTAGTTATCGTCATTCATACGCGGCTGTGCAAGTGTTCCTCTTCACTCGACACAGCAGCCGCGGATTACATTAGAGAGAGATGATCCCAGGTATCTCACATCTCTTAATATTATTATTATGTATTTAACCTATACTACAAAGCTGCTCCTCGTGGCAAGGTGATTCGTGCCTCTCGTCATGTCAGTGATGGTGGGCACCCATTTTCATGGGATTGCAAGGGTACTTGACCTAAAAGACACAGAATTCTGGGACTCCAGTTTCTCGCCAGCAGCTTATTAATTGGAGACAGGACTCTTACACCATACATGTGCATGAAATGATAACTTTTAGAGCGCGCATTTGTACCACAAATTCGATAGAAATAATGACCACTGACCAAAGCACCTCTCTCTATGTATTCTTATTTTAAAGCATTTCTGCATCCAGAAGGCCTTCAAAATCTCTCTCTCTCTCTCTCTCTCTCTCTCTCTGTGTGTGTGCTTGCACTGTGCAGACACGACACAAGCCCTTGCTTGAATGGTTTCAACTTAAGCCCGTTGCATTCTAACAGGGTCTTCCCTCGGCGGCACGGCCCATGCAAATTGCCCTTGCATTGAATGTACACTGCTTCCCAAGCTATTTCGATAGCATCGTTATGATATTTTTGGCCACATTTACACTGTACAGTGGCCATGTGTGGCAGAAACACTTCCCATGTTCAGGTACCTGGGCCGTGGGAAAGGCCTGGAGGTCGGAACTTGGAAGACCCAAGTTGTTGTTAAGCTGCCATGGTAAAAGTATTGTTGCAGATGCCTGCATCAGGTTACTGGGTGTAACTTGTAGTGTCTGCATCAGTTCACTTGTAACTTGAGTTCTAATAAGCGCTTGTTACAAATTTGTAACACCATTTCTAGCTTTTTGGAGTGACGATTATGTGATCCGATGCTTGATCAGGGGGGTTGCTGTTTTATTTTTGCCCACTTCGCTGGCATAGCATATCTCACTCACAGACACTACCACCACAAAAAAGCACATAAGCACCACCAACCTACAACTTCAATAAAAAGGACACAAGAACAACGAAGGGCATAGCTCTACATGCCACCGGCCCGCCTCTTCCAGCCTCCAGGTATGGTTGTGAACAGTAGTATGAGACGAGCCGGTCAAAGGAATGCTAGATTTGAGTTACAGCAAGTGATTAGGGACTATGGTGTGTTGCGGAAGAACCAATCAAGATATTGTGGCTGTGTGAGTGTGTGATCTGGCCGTTAGTGGGTTGAGATTTGGGTGCGCAAGAATTAAGCTCTATGTTGTGCTAGTTTTTATCTTAATATTTTTTAACATACTTTTGTGCTTAATCACTCTCTATGCTGTGCTATGGTATTGATTTCCTAAATTTTTAACTTCCTTATGTTGTGCTATGTTATTATTTTCCTAGTTTTAAGCTAAATATTTATTAACATACTTTTGTGTTTAATCACTCTCTATACTATGCGATTGATTTCCGAATTTTTTAACTTCTTTCCTCTCTTGCACCTCATTATCTTTCTATTATACTCTTTAGTCTTGCTTAGAACATACCTACCGTGTTTACATGATGGATCAAACCTAGACAGTTCATGTCGGTGGGCTAGAGGGAGAGTAACTGTCGCAACATGAATGGTGCTCGAGTCTCGTGGAAAGACAATGAAATTTCTTATCTCCAAGAAGAGGACTTCGCCAATCATTTTTACTTGTAACTAATTGTGATTTGACCTTCGAACTAGCTTTTGTGTTTTCTTAAGGATGTGAAAGGGGTACCAATTTACATGCCATTTAGGTAGATTGAAGTCCACACCCTCTCTCCTATGGAGGCGTGGGCGCTACCACTCAGCTACAGCCTATGAGAAATCTCTTGTGTGTGTATGTGTGTGTGTTTAAGGAGTCACACTCTTATTTTAACCCACCCCTGGGGGGAGTGGGGGGAGAGAGGTGAGCTTGATGTAAACTCTCGTGGTAGAGCTCCCAACTCTTTTGTTGCACCATTGTCTCCACCCCCAATTGCTATTCAATTTTTGGCGACTATTAGACGGGAGCAAAGGATTCCGTGAGGACCCCTCATATTCTCTACAAAGCGAGGGCAAGGTAACTATTGGGTGTCCGGTTGGGGATCGAACCTGGTACCTCCAGGTTAGAAGCCACCCCATCAACCACTAGAACAAGCGTTTGATGTTACCCCCAACTACTTTTTGTGTGTTACAAAAGAAAAGCAATAAATGTTTAGAATTAATGTGAAGATGCTTTTATATGTTTTGGGGCTTCTTCTATGGTAGCGGTCGCATATCTATTGCATGTTCATCTTTTTATGAAAGCCTTGTGTATTTGCTTCTTTTAGCATTGCACATAGGTTGCCATTAATGTATAAGTCTCTCTCTCTCTCTCTCTCTCTCCCTTGGTAGGCTAATTTATAGCATTTTTTAGGAAAGTGTCCTTGGTGGCTTGTTTAAAGATGCTTTGTATATTCTTTAATCGAATCTATTTTTCACGATCTTTGCTAAAATGAAGTTTTTTGAAAGTTTCCCACTAGCATCAAGCCACACTTTTGAGAGCACTATCTACATAGGCATTATGCTTTGTGATGTAAAATCATTTATTGAAGTAGATCTCTCTTTGCATTAATAAATCTCTCTCATATACTCTCTAGTCGAATCTACTTTTCACAATGCACTCTTGATTATTTTGGAAAAACCAAGTTGTTACGAGCTTCCCACTAGTGCTATGGGTATCATGAAATTATGAAGCCACAAGGTTGGAAGACATACGTAGAGTCCTTCATCACATAAAAAAACTAGATCAATAATGTGGGTATTAACCTTGTAAAGCTTTTACCAGCGGGATTGGAGCTCAAAGAGCATTAGGTTTATGTGGGTGAATTATCAAGAAGGGTTGAGTGAGTGCAAGAGGTCATCTGATTGGAGAAAGAAGAGTTGTCAGCAAGAATATTGAGAAATAGGTTCACACACAAATTGCAAATGAAATCTATGTGCTATAGTGCTATGGGTATCATGAAATTGAGAAGGTTCCCATCTACATTGACCACAATGGGGTGCTCTTGGAGTAATGGTCATTTTCAACTATGTCAACGTATGAACCACAAATCTTAGAAAATCCAAAAGTTGTCGGATTGCGGGATGGACATAAGCTTTATGTAGATTTTGAGGAAAATGTGTATATCCCCACATGAGACGACTCCAACATTCAAGCATTTTATGCGCTAATAGGTCTTCAAGGACTTTACAGAGTCCTTGAAAGTCCAAGAGCTTACATGGAACCATTGGCAATTGAACCTCCAAATGTGATATTCTCCTTGAGGAGGGTTAGAGACAATTAAGGTCACATAGGCCTAGTATATGAGGATGCCCAAGGCAACCACTTCAATATTGCTACTATCGCCAATACACAAAGAGATGAGGATGGAAACCCCAAAGTTTCAAATATATCCTTGTTAATAGGTGTTAGCATCCAGTTAGTGATACGCGAAGGAGGACGGTAACACATACATCCCGAGAGCAATCGGTAAAGTGAGGAACGAAAAAGTTTGACCTAGGGGAGAATTTCGTCCAACATGGACCTGGAACATAGGGCTAGGAGGCCAAGTGAAGCAAGGACCACTTTGGAGAAAAGCACTTCAAGATAAGATAACCTTGCAGTGAGGGGGGGGGAGGCATTCATTGTGGTTGGTAAGGGAAATGAATCGCTCTCTTGAAGCGGAGGTGAGGCTTCCCTCCACGTTAGAGACCCAATAAAGGAGGAACATCTAACCTCCATGGAAGAGAGAATGTTTAGTCAAAACTTGGGCATCATCATGCTCAAAGCCAATCCATAATCTAGCCAAGCGAACAAGTATAGGACCAACACTCGACCAACATGAGCAAGGCTAAAGTACATTATTAATTGACCATGGAAGATCATGAACAACTCCAAAGACAAATTGATGACCTCCCCTCAACCTCTAGCATGGACAAGGTTCCTCTAAATCCAAAAGAAGCATCGGGGTCGATAAGTAAACCTCACCATAGAAAGGCCCAAAGACCATAAGGTATTCAATCTTGACATGGGTGAAAACCTTGTTTGAAAGAATGCTATCACCCTCATGCCGAATCATAGGGCAAGCTAAGGTGTTGCTTACTCAATAGTAGCACCAAGTAGAGCAAGGCAAGAAAAGACCCAGGGTCTACCGGCAAAGTCGTTGGAGGCCAAAATGTGCTGAGGGCATAAGAGTCAAGTCATTGGAGGCCAAAATGTGTTGAGGGCATAAGAGTTAAGAGTTGAGTTACTAAAGGCCAAAATGTGCCCAAGCGTAAATCCTAAGACAACATAATGTCATTCACAAGGTTTGTTTTTGTTGAGTTGCTTGTGCTGGAGAGACAAGCATAAAGCACAAATCAAGTTGCCTATATGGGATGTGATATACATAAATGGCAAGTGTTGAGGCCCAAGAATTGGAAGCACTTAAAAATCCATACATAATTTCGTGGATCGTGGTGGCGATGATCTGACTCCTAGATGATCTCTCTTTCCTAATTCAACATCTTCAATCGTGGATCCAATTTGAAGTCGAATCGGCAATTTAAGTGCCACACCATCATAAATGAACGATTCAAATCAAAGTCGAATTGGTGATCACGATTCAAGTTAAGACCAATAGGTGATTTAGGTGGCATGTCATCGTAAATTGTAATCCAATTTCTCCAATGACACGATTCAACAAATGAATCGCGATCCATCATATCTTGATTGTCACATCCAAATTGCCCGATTCTAATCGCACACATCAGGGTCATTTAATTACGAATGTCCACACTCTCCATTCGTTGATTCTCACTCCTTCCACCAGATTCAGTCACGTTGCAAAGATCCTCACACTGATGCATCCATCTTTATCAACTTTCAATAATGGAAAGAGATCTAGGTGTAGGGGAGTTGTGAACTCTTCTTTGTACACCTAAAATACGCGCCTCTAGCCTCAGTTGTATTCACATTATGTGTATCCATTGTCCATTATTGTATTAAAGCTTGCCACAATAGCTTTAAACTAGAGATAGGAATTGAGCACCCAGTTAAGTTGGGCGACCGAGTAAAGCCCGCTTATATATATACAATTTTTGATAATGTAAATGGGGAAATTCTGTCATTTCTCAAGTGTAAAGCTTTCTTCTTCTCTTGAGCTCTTGACTTCTTGCTTCCTTGATTGTAGTATGTTTGCTTGTGTGCATTGATGGTGTGTATGAAGTGTGCATGCTTCCTTTCTTGAGTGAGAGAGCATGATTGTAAAAGAGTGGTTCAAGCTTTCTAGCTTAACCATTGTCTTTAGGAAAGATTGCTTAGTTGACTAGTTAGTAGAGAGAGGGCTTAAATAAGAGAGTTTGATACACCTCGTAGCTTCTTCATCTCTAAGGGGACTTCCATGATCCAAGACAAGTGGTCTAACCACTAGTACTAGTTCCTTGCTAGAGAGCAAGAAGGTTCTTGACTTGAACACATGTACAGGGATCATGCAGTTGATGAATCCCCAAATGGAAATAAGTCCAAAGCTCTGTGAAGAGCTTTAAATTTCTCTTGTGAGTGATGAGAGAGCCTTTGTGAACATATATGCCGCATTATCATCTATGTAGAGACATAAGCCATGCTATTTTCTCTTGTAATATGAGCCTCTCTTTGACGAAATGATAATGCACCTCAATGTGCTTTGTGTGAGCATAAAACATTAGGTTTCTTGTAATGGCTAATGCACTCTAGTTGTCAGTGTGAAGATGGAGGTGGGGAATTGATATTATCCAAGACCAAGATCTGCCAAAAGGTGTCTAAACCATACAACTCCGCTCCCTATATATAGCTTCACAGCTCAAAGTGACCACTATTGAGCTACTTCCTGTGATGAGCCATAATATACATGAATCACTAAGGCATCTAAGCCATACACACTCTAGAGTCTCTATAAAGTTACCCTATATTGAGCTTCATAGCTCGAACTGGCCACTGTTGGCTGCTTTTTGCTAAGCCTTGATATACATGAATCACCAAGATGAAAGAAAAAGCCACTAGTGGGCACTCACGTGTCATAACATCCAGCCCAATTGGAGTCACTGACAACATGGACCTGAATATCGCTACCCTTAGGAGAGAATAGTCCAAGGGACTCTATGTAAGTATGTAAGTATTGGAATACTTTCTTGGCAGTGCCAATGCTTACTTTTGTGACTATGCATAAACCTACTCAACTAGGAGACCCCAAACTGAATGCATGGCCTCTCATATTATATAGATAGATGAGGCACCCCCAATAGCTTGCTCATAAAGTGATGCATCAAATGGTTCACCTATACATTGGAGATTGATCCTAGCATCTAATATCTTTACTAGTGTAGCAATAGCTTTACAGTCTTGAAGACCAAACCATGTAAGCAAAGTATGTATATGACAGTAACATTGCAATATCATAGTTTTGAGTAGCTTTCTTTGCTAGGTGTTCTTGGGCTTGGGTTTAGCTCCGAGTTGAGGCTCCATAATATTTTTTGACAGTGGCATGATCAGTGGGACCCTTTCCTTCACATTGTGGTCCAGTGACGCGAACCTATAATCTTTAACATGGAGCTCATAGTACATTTTTATTTTAGGTTGTTAGCTCTTCTTTTAGATTTGTGGTACAATTGGATCGCTAACATCCAAAATCATAAGAGTTCTAGAAATTTTGTAACCCAAAGTATAGAAAAAGTTGATAAAGAACACAAAAATCTCTTAGAGGATGATGAGGATAGTTTCTTAAGAATTCGGGTTTCTTGATAATCTTGTTGATGACCAAGCTTTACAGGCCGAAGAGATCGTTGTGAGTAAATGCAAAGGTGAGTGCAAGGGAGATAATGATGCAATATTCAAGACTCCTTTTTTTAAACTTAAAAGGGTTGATATAAAGCCTTATGATGGGGTTGGAAGCGAGGAAGCTGATACGCATGTTAGAGATTTCATTCTTCAGTGTATGGTAGTAGCTGGATACATGTACCCAAATGAGTGGAAAGCATGGTTCCCATCAACTTTGAGCGAAAAAGCTAAGAATTAGTTCTATGACATGGAGAAGCATGAAGCAAATATAGGATCACTACCTACTAGGAAGGGTTAGTAACGGCCTTTCTTGAGCACTAATCACCTACCCTGAGTCTATTAAATGTCCTAATTACCTTGGATGGTTTCTTTTAATAAGAAGAAAATGAGACAGTGAAAAGCTATGTGGGTAGATTTGCCGAGTTTAAAAGAAAACATTGTGATCCTCATAGTTTTGATGAAAGATTATTAATGGAGAGTTTTATCAAGGTTTTCTTAGGCTTACAACCAGCATTGCAAATCTATGTGATGTTAGCAAAGTCACTATCACTTGAAGATGCATTCACTAAAGCCTATAAAGTAGAAAAATTCATTTTGGACACAAATTTAGCACTACGACTTAGGGTTATGCAAGAGCCAAAGAAAATTGAAATTTCACATGACCTAGCAATTCCTAGAAACATGACAAATTATAGCCTTGGTGAGAAAAAAAAAGGGACCATGCAAAGATACAGAGTGTACCGTTTCAAGGTGATGTAGGGAGTCACGATTCACAAGAGGGACAATGGGATATCACAACTAGATAGAGGACCAAAAAACAAGAAGATAATTTATGTTTGGAGAAGAACTGAAATGGGATAGCCAAAACACTTGATTGAAGCCCAATGGCTAAGACACCAGTCTAGCTAGAGATCTGGGTTCACACTACCAGGCTAGTATCCCCACATGATGCCTTTGTTGCATTTTTTTGGAGCCTTAGGAGCATATTATTATGTGAGCATTGCATGCATGTATCTGCTCTGTGTCCACACATGTCCATTACTACCATTATGTGCATCTCGCATAATATTTATCTCACACCGATGATGATCTCACTTGGTTGGTCTTAAGGATCTATTTTGACAGGGATGAGGATCGTCAATGCCAAAACAAGCACCAAATAGTAATATGAAGGAAAATTGATGAACCATATGTGAGAAAGGGCCAGGACTCGTTGACCATGAAAACAAAAACCATGAAGAAAAGAAGAGAAGGTAATCCTTGGATGAGAAGATCAACTAGAATCTCCACTTGAAAGTTAAGGAGATAATCGTAGCAAAAGAAGCTAGAAGAAGAAGATGATGAAGAGTGGCTTCTTGACAAGACGATGGAAAAGGAGAAGGAAGAGTGGTCTAGGCAACCAAAAGGTGCAAGAGGTGGGTAGGCTCAAATTTGAATTAAGCTACACGTCCTTGCTCTCTTTTTTTGGGGCTTTTCTATTTGATATATGGCTCTTTCCTTTTTTGCAGGGGCTTGATCTCCCTCCAGGCTTAACATTAGGCAACAAGCTACTAGCCACACATAGCTAACCCTTCCATGCATCAACTCATCTACTCATCTACTCATCTCTTCAAACCGCCATCGGGAGCTGCACCTTTTTCTATGAGTAAATCTGTAAAATTGTCTTCACTACTTGCAATTGGGAGCAAAGGAGCTAGCCCAAGGGGTTTTTTGATGCTCTAAGCATGCTGGTGGCCTCAGAATCTAGAAATTCTTCAAGGAAAAGTGGAATCAAGCTCTACATCAAATCTGTAAGTGACTGGTAAAACAGTTAAACATTCAATGTTTGGTCAAATCTTTTATTTCTTGGCTTGATCCTCTACTAGACTAACTACTATTGATGACCTTGAAAGGATCTAAGCTCATTTGAATTCTAAGGCACCAAATCTGGCCTCCCCACACACTCTATTTTTTGCACATAAAATAGGGGATTATTTTACTAATCAGTGATTAATCAACACTAATCACAATATTTTGGTGCAATTGAGGTCTCAAATTTACCATTAGGTGTCTGATATACAGATCTCTATAACTTCAAATTACAATTCTGAGATGGTTTGATACTCCAACCATTCAGTACAAATTTGTTACCCTTGGCTTTATGTAATTTTTGATGAAGTTATGCTGATAAATCTATTGTAATCATCATTTAACACCAGATTTGAATTGTAAAAGGGTAGACACTGCCCTTGAATCTTGAATTATATCAAGAGGTAAGACCCCCTTCACATCATCCTCATGAGCACGGCACAAGAAATAGCTAAATTTAATGGGGAGCAGTTTTATACATAGCAAACAAAGACCATGTATTTGCTCATGAGGAAAAATCTATGGGGGCTCGTTGAGGGAAGAGATGAATGCCCAGAGGTGATGAGTGGAAGAGCAGGAATGAGAAAGCATTAGGACTCATTGCACTCATTAGATATTAAACTAATTAAACTAATTAGAGAGAGAGAGAGAGAGAGAGAGAGAGAGAGAGAGGTGGGGTGTGTGTGTGGAGGTGTTTGAGAGAGAGAGAGAGAGAGAGAGCTTTAAAAATTGTAATCATTCATGATAGAAAAAAAAACTATAATGATTTATGGTAGCCCACACCTCTGCTTGTGCATCCTCCTCCCACCTCCCACACCTCTGCCTCCCACAATTCTGCCACGCGTGCTTGCTTGCATGGCCTCATGGAGCTAGCCTTTGTGCTTAGCCAAGCTAGGGCAATGCTTTTCTTAGTTAATTATATTGTAAGGGTTAAATTAACTATTATAATATATAATGGTTAAATAGTTTAAATGATGAAATCATTCACCACATCACAAGGATACAATGGGCAAAAGATGCATGGAATAAATTATTTGGCACTCAAGCAAAAAATTCAAAGATAATCTGCTAATGCAATTCTATAAACTTGATATGAAGGAAAGTAAACCTTTAATCACACACTTGAACAAATACAAAAGCATTAAGCAACACTTGGCAGCCCATTAGTAAGAAGGTAGATGATGATGAGACACTAGCAGTGCTTCTGAAGAGTGTGGACAAAGATGAATATGAAAACATTGTGGCAACCTTAAAGAATGTACCTAAATTGAAGCGACATGAGATAGAAGGAGCTCTACTAGAGCAAGAGACCAAGGTCAAAGAGAAGAAAGGGGTGGACCCAACATCTAGACAGGAAAAAGCATTCTTCACCCAAGGAGGATTCTCACAAGGACGAGGACGAGGACGAGGACGAGGAAGAGGCAAGGGAGGAGGAAGGACCTTCACTTGCCACAACTATGGGAAGCCAGGACACATGGCAAGAGACTGCTACAGCAAACCCAGAGAAGAAGGAACGACATCGGCAAACTTCATGGGGAGACTCCTAAGGAAGTGGAGTCAGATCATCTTTTCTGAGAGAGAAAAAGAGAGAAACCCCACAACCCAATGTAACCTGCCCCAACAAAGTTAAACCACCTTTGAGCCACCGATGATGTAGGCCATGTGGTAGATGATGTGTGAGCACTTTAGTCAAGGTCATGGGCACTTATAGTAAGCCTTGGAGAGAGAGTGTCAAGGACTAAGAGTTAAGGACTTGAGGCACTGGTCGCGGGCTACCAAGTAAGAGGGAAACTTGGTATAGGGTCCAGGTGTGCTAGGGTTATTCACTTAAGGGGAGGTGTTGAAATATACAAGTGAATGGGTGTGTGCGAGAACAAGCCCTTAGCAAGAGGCTGTAAAAGAGAGTCTGTAAATGAGTGAGGGTAGCATGAGAAGTTCTAGGATGTGTGGAGATATTTTGGGAAAAGTGAAGAGGTGGAGAGAATCAAGTAAAAGAGGTTTAGTGAATCAAGGAGAGATCAGTGGGATTAGATGCTTGGCATCTTGTGGATGTAAACACTATAAATTGAGGCATTGGCCTAATGAGTATTTTTTGGTATTTGAGTATCCATGCCTACATTAAGCTATCAATTAATTACTCACTAATTTTATCTTAATCATCATCTAATCACTTTGCTAATGATGTTGATTCTTACATTTGATCCACCATATCTCATCACTTTGCTTGCATTTTAACAAGAGGTTGGTTAGCCGACCTTGGTTGTAGTTGGGAGCATTTGGTTGGGACTGCTTGTAAGACTAATCCTTAGGATTTGATTTAGGGTGA
This sequence comes from Cibotium barometz, assembly GCF_041138505.1. NCBI lineage: Eukaryota > Viridiplantae > Streptophyta > Polypodiopsida > Cyatheales > Cibotiaceae > Cibotium > Cibotium barometz. The sequence continues at coordinate 18,139,220 of NC_141064.1, forward strand.
GATCTCATTTGGGGCCTGGCTTTGCCAGAATTCAACTCCTTCACAAGAAGTTTGGCTCTTATGAGAGCATCTTGCAATGTACTCGGCCTCATTGCTTCAATGTAGGAATCCAAAGGTTCATTCAAGCCTTGGGGCAGAAGGAGACTACCTACTACTGCTGGGAAGTAGTCATGGGTGGGGCATATTTTTGGAGAGTGATGAACTTAGAGTAGTACTCCTCCAGAGTTAAGCTGAGCTACTTGAGGCTAAAGAACTCATTCATCTTGATAGACTCATGAGATGGGGGAAGATACCGCTAATTCATATCTTGTTTGATGTCATCTTAGGTTTGGGAGTTTTCGGTAACTTATTGCGACACCATTTCTTCCAGCAGAGCTTAGCGTCCCCAGTGAGGCAAAACCATGCAAGCATGGATTGGTTCATAGCTCTAGTACCGGCACAGTTGAGAAGTAATCGTCCATTGATTCAATCCATACCTTGGCATCCTTTTCAATTTTTGAACCTTCCTCTTTAAAAGGAGAGAGGTTGCATCTTTTTGAGTAGGAGCTTCTTCTCCTACGTGTCTATGTATAGCATATTAGGGGGACGCTACAACACATCGAGAGCATAGCATCGTTTTTAGCAACGTTAGCAACGTTCTCAGAAGAAAAATATCGACGGTTTTAACAATGGTGAGCAGCGATTGCTCCGTAGCATTTTCTTGCTAATCAGCAATGCTCTTTAAAGGAGAGAGGTTGCATCTTTTTGAGTAGGATCTTCTTCTCCTAGGTGTCTATGTATAGCACATTAGGGGGACGCTACAACACATTGGGAGCATAGCATCGTTTTTAGCAACGTTTTCAGAAGAAAAATATCGAGGGTTTTAACAATGCTGAGCAGCGATTTATTGCTACTCCACAGCATTTTCTCGCTACTCAGCAATGCTCTTTACAGCAAAATATCATTGCTCAATAGCGTATATAGCAGCGAGAAAAAACTGCTATACTGTAAAATTATCCTACTTCTTTTGCCCACCGCGTAGTTTTTATCTTTTGAATACAATAAACTTGTACTCTGAGTTTTTTTTGTAGGTTTATGTCTTATCTATCACTTCTACCTCTCTTACCCTATCCTCCTCAAGCTCAAGCAAGGTATGTCTACTCTTTTCCTTTATCTCCTATGCAAACAAGCTTTCCATTAAAGCTTTCCTATGCAAACAAGCTTTCCTATGAGTATTTCCTGTCTCTTTTGTCTCTTTTAAGTTTTTTTTCTTCTTTTTCCCTTCTTATTGAAGCTTAACCATTACGAGTATTTTCCCTTCTTCTTTTTCTCTAATTAAGAGATCTCCATTAAAGCTTCATATGGTAAGAGATCTTGATTTTTCTTAATACTTTTTTTTCTTAACTTGGTTTAATTTTATAGGTTTTCAACACATACAAGCCTCATAAGAGATCTCTTTCTTGTATGTTTCTTCTTTCATGCTTTTACATGTTTATAGGGTTTGTAAGTTTTAGGGCTTTTAAGATTAGGGTTTATTATTAGTGCTTTTTTTCTTAATTTAGTCTGATTTTGTAAGTTTTCAACACATACAAGCCTCCTTTCTTATATGTTTCTTCTCTTATGCTTTTACATGTTATAGGGTTTGTAAGTTTAGGGTTTTAAGATTAGGTTTGTTATTTTTTCCATGCTCTATGGATAGCCTTTAGAGAGCTATGCTTCTCTCAAGAGATGGCCATATGCCTTAGCCTCATGCATGATGCATAAGCTCTATGCATGAGGCTTATGCATAAGATTTATGCATGAGGCTTATGAATAAGCAACATGCATGAGACTTGTGAACAAGCATGCTGGTAGCAACCTAGGCATGCCGGTAGCTTCCAATGCATGCCCGATAGCTTCCAATTCATGTCGGTAGCTTCCAATGCATGCCAGTAGCTTCCAATGCATGCCAATAACCTAGGCATGCCGGTAGCTTCCAATGGGAGTCAGTAGCAGCCTAGGCATCCCGGTAGCTTCTAATGCAAGTTGGTAGCTTCCTAGGCATGCTGGTAGCTTCCAATGCATGCCAGTAGCAACCTAGGTATGCCGGTAGCTGCCTCGGCATGTTGATAGCTTCCAATACATGCCGGTAGCTACCTAGGCATGCTGGTAAGTTCCAAGGCATGCTGATAGCTTCCAATACATGCCGGTAGCTACCTAGGCATGCTGGTAAGTTCCAAGGCATGCTGATAGCTACCTAGGCACACTGGTAGTTGCTAGTAGCTACCTAGGCATGCCGATAGCTATAGCCATATGCATGTATTAGCCATATGCATAAGCCTCATGCATTGGAGTATGCATAAGAGTTTTAAGTATTTATGTTTCTTCTTGGATATGTTTGCTGAAATACCGAGAGGCTAGGCCCGCTAAAGAGTGTGTTTGCAATAAAAAGTGGCATGTTACTGGATCATATCATCTCTAAGGATGGCATTGCGATGGATCCTAGTAAAGTGGCAGCAATTATGCAGGCGCGTGCACCACACAAACCCAGGGAAAGTAAGCCGATTTTTGGGGCAAATCAGGTGGCATGGAAGACATCTCTGATTGTTGGCCCATATTGCGGTTCCACTAAATCTGATGACCCATATTTTGAAGTCTCAGTTCCAATGGACTCCTGATTGCGACATAGCATATCATAAATTGCGGGTTATTACTATCAAAGGCTCCGGTGTTGATGCCCCCGGATTGGGAACAGGAATTTCATGTTTTTGTGGATGCCTCGGATACCGCAATAGGCAATGTTTTGATGTAAAAGAATGTGGATGGGTGGTTCCGGCCTATGTTTTACGCCAGTCGGCCGGCGGCGGCTATCCAATGCTGAAAAGAATTATTCAGTGTGACAAAATGGGAGTGTCTTGGGATAATCTATTTTGTGAAGAAATTTCGGCATTATTTGCTGGGACGTCCATTCATTTTTCATGTGGATCATTCTGCATTGCTATACCTGGTGAAGCAACAGAATCTGACAGGCATATTAGCACGATGGGTGCTGTTGTTACAGGAATTTGAGTATACTGTGGTGAATCGACCAGGCAGTCAGCATGTTATAGCTGATTATTTCTCCAGACTAGATAATGGAGAATTTCCAGTCGGGGTGGAAGATGAATTTCCTGATGCACACTTGTTTGCAGTCCAGTCAGAGGCAGAAGACATCGGTATACAGATTCCCAGGACATGGTATGATGAGATGCTGCATTTTTTGGTTTTTGGGGAGATGCCGCCTCATCTATTATGGGCATATCGGACCGCATTCAAGATAGCCATAGGATTGACACCATTCAAGTTGGCATTTGGAATGGAAGCAGTCACGCCTTTGGAGTATGTGGTTCCAAGTCTTCGGATTGCGGTCGAAGATCGTTTACTTCTAGAAGAATCTCTACAGTTTCGGTTGGCAAATTTGGAAAATCTGGAAGAAGACCAGCTGCAGAGTTTTTATTTGTTGACAGAATTACATAACCGCAAGAAAGCTCAGGTGGACCGACTGTCTAGGAAACGTATTTTTGAAAGAGGGCAAACAGTATTGGTCTTTAATACTCAGATGGGTAAGCTACCGAGAAAGTTAAAGTTTCGCTGGGCAACAGCAGGACCGTTCTAGATTTACCACAATATTGGAGGCAATGCTTTTTAGCTGATGGATATGCAAGGTCGGGTACTACTGCATACAGTTAATGGGTTCCGCCGGTTGCGGCCCTATCATGCGAAAGAATTGCAGTGTCCATTTCCCATTAATGAAGAAGTGGCGGCAAATTGGGTGGCTTTTGAGATGCCAGGTCATCGCAGTGCCCGGTTCAAGAACAATCATTAGGCATTCAATTTGGGTTTAATACACACCAATTATGGCCGAGATGGAGTAGTTATTATGCCAAAGAGGGTGTAGCTGCTATGATGTGGTGGTGCGGCATGCAAAACAAACAAGAAAAGCAATTTGAACAACATTCACTTGCTTCGATGAGTTTTTGCACTTCTCTTTCTTGCTTCCCAGACTCTACCTTCTTGTAGCCTACAGCAGCCTCCGCTATTTCGCTCACACAGGAGCTAGTTGTGGGTGATGAAGTACACATCAGAGTGGAGCACCGGTTACTGTGATTGACAGAGGAGCGGGTGCACCACACCCTGTTCCTACCTTTGGATGGCACCACCATAGTGGCCCACACTCCTTCTGGGGAGGAGATGGAGAGAGTTTTTGGAGCCAAGCAGGGGTCAGAGTACAAGCTTCTGGGTTGCTCCTCTCATAGTACCTGTGCCAGGGGTATCGTTGGTTCTTGGAGGCGATCTCCAAAAAAAAAATATAGAAATAAATCAAAAAATGGTTCATGCCGTGAACCATTTCTACACTTTTACGGCCTAAGGTTTCACGTGTCCGCACCAAAAAAAAAAAAGGAATTTAATTTTTCCGTGAAGTCCAGTTCACGGCGTGAAACCCTAAGGTTTTACGGTGTGAAAGACTTCATTCATGCTGTGAACCATTTTTGTGCTTTCAGGACCTAAGATTTCACGTGTCCGAGATAAAAAAGTTAAATTTAATTTTTTCGTGAAGTCCGATTCACGGCGTGAAACCCTAAGGTTTTACGACGTGAAAGACTTCGTTCATGCCCAAAAAAATAATTTAAAAAATCAAATTTAATTTTTCCTTGAAGTTCGATTCTCACGACGTGAAACCCTAAGGTTTCATGGCATGAAAGACTTCGTTCACACCCAAAAAAAATCAAATTTAATTTTTATGTGAAGTTCGGTTCATGTTTCACGGTGTGAACGACTTCGTTCACGCCAATAAAAATCGAATATAATTTTTTCGTGAAGTCCAATTTCACGGCGTGAAAGGGGGTCCGTCGATAAAATAAATAAATAAAAATCGAATATAATTTTTTCGTGAAGTCCAATTTCACGGCATGAAAGGGGGTCCGTGGCGGCAAAAAATTAAAAAAATTGAATATAATTTTTCCGTGAAGTCCGGTTTCACGGCGTGAAAGGGGGTTCGTCGATTAAAAAAAAAACTCTGAAAAACACCCCTGTTTGAAGGCTCATATCTCCTAAACTACATATCCGATGAAGGCACTCCAAGGCTCATCAAAAAGCTGACATCGAGCTCTTCAACTTTGGTTTCGGCCATCCGAAGTCAAAATCGATCGTTTTGGCCTCCGACTTGCAGGCTCAAAATTCAACCCAAAAATTAAGGCAAAAAATAGTCCGAAAAGCACGAAAAATCGTTTAAAAAACAGTGCGAAAATGACGTCGAACCATATTCTCCATTTATAAGTGGCGGCGGGCTGATTTCTATTGTTTCGAGTCCTTTTTCTCCCTTGCATCTTGGATGCACTTTCTCTAGTCCTTGTTTGTGCACCCATAATGTGGTGGGAGAATCGCCTCCTTTGCGTTTACAATGTTCCTTTCCCTCTCCTTAATCTAGGCTCTCTTATTTTGGAGGAAATTCATCATCTTTGTTTGAAGCCAATCCTCAGAGAACCGCTCATCACAATAGAGTTGGGGAATCTCTCATTTAGGTACCTGTGGACATAGTCAAAGTCTTGAGTGGATTGTTGTTCCCACCTCTTAAAGCAAGCCTTATACGTGGAGTTCATGAGATGTTTGAAGTTCATCGTGAGTGCCATACTAGACTTATCCATGAAGACTCCACCATCACTCTTTACGATATAGTACATGTGGCCCTCTGGATTTTGGTCTATAGAGGGAGGCGAATCGGCCCTACGCTTTTATAACTAGAAGGGTACGGATATATTGGGCCCATTTCGCTGTAAAAGAGCTGCCATTTTTAGGTTCGCTACTCAGTAGGCGAATGTACTGTATATATAAAAAAAACTGGGGCAGACTAGGGAGTCTGCATAGGACTCCCCAATCTGGCCTAGCTCTTTTTTTTCTAATGTAGACATAGTAAAACTAACACAACTTCATGTCCTACTCATCATCATAGACAAGTGTAATGTAAAACTTGACAAATATTAAAAAAAAGGACATTTGCAATTCATGGTTTTAGGAATGTCGAAATTCAATTAAAATACATGGCGGAATTACATAAGTGTATGATTCCAAAAAGCTCATGTACAAAATAAAGCGTAATGAAAATCTATGGAGCTAGGGGCTACATTGAGGGGGTCTACATCTCATGCATTGCGATTTTTATTGTTCCTTTGCAACTCCACCCCCTTCACTTCTCACATTTCCATTGCTTCTTGCTTGGACATTTGCACCACCATTTCTAGTAACATGATCCTAAAACACAATAAAACTAACACAAGTGAAAATTAGTTTTATAAAAACAAAGAGGTTTAGGGTTTAGGAATGTACTTACTTGCCATGCTTGCCAATCATATTCATCTTGCGTAGGGGGTGGTCCACTACTTCAAGATATAGACATATAAACAAATGAATATTATAATTATGTTGTTATATAAGATAACATTCTTTAATTAAAAGATAAGATATAGTTTGAGGTTAATATATCCTTAAAAATATTGTTGGGATATTGACTCCTCCTTCACGTGTAACATTGTGTCGCAAGTTATTCGCAAATGCATCAAACGCTTATAGAATTCACTAAAAACACTGAAGTCATCCAAGAATACCTGCATAAACTCCATCAAGTAATCTCCAAAAATTTCCTGCATGTCCCGCTGAAAGGTGGATGGAGCATTCCAAAGTTCAAACCACATAACAATACTACAGATGAACACTCCCTACTAGTTTGTAATAAATGCGGTTTTAGCCTGATCCTCTGGTGCCATCCACACGTGGTTATACCCACTCAACCCATCCAGAAAAGAGTAAATATCGTGGCCTGCTACATCATCCAAGATACTAGCAATGTACGGCAAAGGAAAAGGGTCTGGAATAGTGGCTGCATTCAACTTGCGGTAATCCACGCAAATATGTAATTTCTTGTTTTTCTTGGGTACTATAACAATTGGGGATGTCCATTCTACTTTATCCACCGGAGTAATAAATCCCACTCACAGCAATCTATCCAATTCTTCCTTAACCTGTTTGGCCACATGCGGATTCATTCTATATCTCTACTACCTAACAGGTACTGCTTCAGGCTTCAAGTTGATCTTATGCTAGTAAAACTTCGGGTCCAAACCCGTTGTATCTGAGTAATCCCATGCAAACACATCCTTGAATTCCCGCAATAGGTTAATATCAGATCCTTCCGAAACTCCACTGAAAGAACAACACTAATCTTCACAGGTTTGTCTTCCGATGGCTCACCCAAATTTACTGTCTGCAATTTCTCTTCCTTGGCCCTAGTCACTGTTTGCATCTGTTTCCCAAAATTCCTTTCTTGTATAGCAGTATCTCCTTTATGTCTAACTCGGCCAATTCATCAGCAACTTTCTGATTATCCCCGCCTTCTGCTTCACGTCCGGCTTCCTTCGTAGATTGATACCCATGTTGTATTTCTTCAATATCAATAACACAAAGTGACACCAGATCTTCATTAATTGCTAGAAACTCTGCTTCCTCATCATTATCCAAGCCTTCTACCATATTGATGGTTTCTTCAATGATTGGTCTGGAGCAACCGGCAACAGGGGCACCGCTCTTCCAGTGTTACTTTAACTTTCTTCTTCCCCCAGTGGAGTGTCAACACATTTGTTTCCCAATTATGCTTAACTTTTTCGACTGCCAGAGCCAAGGCTATTTGTAAGCACTACTACTACAAGCATGTTTCTGTGATTTCTAATTAGGCACTACATTTGCACATCTATATTATTTTTAAATGTATTTATGGTTAAGCAAGCTCTATAACATTAAAATGAAAGCTAGCATTTATTACCATGAAAGCCTAGAGGAGAATATGAAAAATGCCAACTTGCCTCTTATCCTTAGTAGTAAAAACAAAAAAATAGGACTAATCCAAAGTAGAGAGCCCATGGCCTGGCATGTATATAGAAGAAGGTGCTATATCACAAAAATAATGTGGGTTGGGATGGCCAAATCAATTGATTCCACTTGTCTCTTGCCATCCTTGATGCCACTCCATGTAAGAGGTTACCCATGGTTGAGCTTGATAATTTGAGTGAATACTAGACTTGGAGGCAAGAAAGTATCTATCACTAATGCAAGAAAAGAATTATCCAAAACATGAACTTGTTTGAATAAAAATGAGAGGAAGAAAAGGATGAGAGGAAGAGAAGGAGGAGGAGGAGGAGGAGAAGCAAGAAGAAGAAGAAGAAAAGGATCAACACAATCCTTAACCCAAATCATGTGAATAAGTAGTAAAAGTAGAAGGAAATGAAGGAGATGAACTTCTTCTTCTTCTACTTCATGTTATGCACGTGAAGAAGAAGAATAAGTTCGTGTTATGGCATGATGTGAAGAAGAATAAAAAGCCCTTCTCCTCCTCTCCTTTGACATATACCCAAACCCAAACCATGAGAATCATAAGAAGAAAAATAACTTCTTCTTCTTCTTCTTCTTCTTCTTCATATCCACCATGTGAAGAAGCATGTGTTTCTTCTCCTTCTTCTTGTTCTTTGAGTTATAAATAAGAAGAAGAAGAAGAAGAAGAAGCATGGCATTAGTTTCTTTTATCACAAGCAACCCCCAAGGAGTAACAACTTTAAAGCATCAATCTACCAGTTACCCCATACCACTTATAACCTCTTGCATGGCCCAACTGTTATAAGATTATGCCAGCGGCACCTAGGCGACCCTATTATAATGTCCATTCAGTTATAATAGTGGCATAGAACTATCACCAGTATAAGATAAGAATATAATGGTAAACTAAGTATTATCTAGATCCGGACTATGGCTGCTACACTTGGCATCCTTGCTGGATTGTTTAACCATCAAAAGTATAAGGATTATTGTGTGGATAAGAAACGATATAGCTAGATGGTAATTTCTTATTAAAAGGAAGAATGAGAAAAATATCCTGGCATGAGGGATACCTAGTGGAAAAGGATGCATTTATCACATCGGTTTGTACATGTAAGGGAGAGGAGATTATTGTGGATGATGCTATGAGGGCCTCTTGGTCTCATTTATGGCTAGAGATTGCGATGAATTTGAAACAAAATTAGCAAGGAGGCTAGATCTTCACTTCTTATCCAATAGAATGTTATATGTTTGGGAAGGAAATCACATGACAATGGCATGGATGTCCTTGATTGAGGAGATGTACACTAAAACAAAGTGGAGGCACATAAGGGTGGGGTGCACAATCATTGACCCTATATTATGGGTGTCTAATAGTAATATCAATTATGTGAGCTAAAAGATAAATGTACCTATTTAAAATAAATTATGAATAAAGTTAACTTGGAAAATAATGGTGCCACTATTATACAAAGGATGAACTGGCTCTAATACTTCAAGATGCTCTATAACTTGTCCATGCCTATGAGTATATAGAGAGGTGAGAGCACCTCGATTATGGGCCCAAGTGTGAGGAACACTCAAAATTGGTATTGGAGGGCTGGCGAGAACTAGAGGAATGATTCGATGAGATGAGCACTATAGCACTAATGTACTATACATAAGAAACAATCATATTGACTCTATGCCAATTTTGTAAAAATGTTATATTGACAAAGAAACAATCATATTGACTCTATGCCAATTTTGTAAAAATGGTATATTGACTCTTAGCACTGATATACTATAGTAAGAAACAATCATATCGACTCTATGCCAATTTAGTAGCATTGATCCCCATCTTCCTCTCCAGTGTATTGAAGGACTTCTTATATTTGTCACCATAGTGCTTTAATTAATTATTTATGTATCTCAGTCTACAGCTCATTTAACTTCAACTCATATTCATCCAACTTGAGCATTGCAGCAAAAAACTCTGATCAAGGCTTAACGCTATGCTTGAGCACCTTTAAATTTTCTCTTCATTTAAGGGCTTATGCTCATCTCAGCTTGCCTCCTCTCTAGCTATTGGTTCATTGGCCATTATTAATGGTAGATTTCATCATTAAGCTCTTTAGCGTGCTGCGTATGCCTTTGCATGACGATCTTGTTGCGCCTCCATGGCATGCTTGCCTTTGTCATTAGTAGTGGTTGGGCACAGACCTAGGTGAAATAAGGCAACCTCTCACCCTTCTTTGTTGGTAGCTTATCCTCTTGGTTGTTGCCTCCACCTCTACTTAATGTACCACTTCACTACCACTACTCTGTCCTGGCGGCCTGATGGATCATCAGCAATATATCGGGGCCTCATGGACCCTGATGAAGCAGATGGAGGTAGGACAATATCCTAGTCTTACCCAAGTGTGGGGATCCAATTTCTTTAGCTCCTTCTTCAGCTGGTTATAGTGGAGTGTTGTCATATCATGGACCATCCACCCCTCTAGTATAGCAAGCCTTGCCACCAATTTTAGTGATGCGAGGATAGGTCACCATTAGGAAGGAGACTCTGGTTAACATGGTTTCACTTGCCCATCTCTTACTATAAGCACTTTACCATCTCACCCACTGGAATGCGCACCTATATTTTGTAAGATGGCTCTAGAATATATAAAGTAATCTTACCATAAGCTTAATGTCAGATAAGGATATATATGTGTATGTATTTATGTGTGTGTTGACATTAATGAGCATTCAATCATTGTACTCTTGCACTTCAAGCATTGCTACAATGAGGGCCTTGTTGTCTATGTAACAATGGCTACATGCTTTATTTACTAAGGAAAAATAATAGAATGATAATGATGATCTATATATTGTAGTGGGGACCTTACAAGGAGAAGGTGACCAAAGACACTGGCTTATCCTCTTTTGCATACAAGTAGATCCCCATCAACTCCTCTTGGACATGTAAGTTGTTTTACAACAGCTTACATGGTACTTGTGTTGAGTAGAGCTCCAAAGAAGCACCACTTCTTTTTAGTCGATTCAAACTCTTTGTTTTCTCTGTAAGTATGTCACCAAGGTGACACCGCACTATAGAGAGTGCAAAACTATCATTGGGAACGTATTGCTACTTTTTTTATCCAAGTTTCAAAAGAACCATTTCTATTTAGTCGCTCCAAACTCTTTGTTTGCTTTGTTAGTGTGTCACTAAGGTTGCTCAGTCACATTCGATGGTTCATTCTCTCACTCCCACTCATTCACACATAAGCAAGCACACAGGAGGCATAAGCACAATAGGTAAGATTCTCTCTCTCTCTCTCTCTCTCTCTCTCTCTCTCTCTCTCTCTCTCTCTCTCACACACACACACACACACACACACAATTAGCCAAGGTCACACAAAAACATATTCCGTACAAAGTCAAAGTCACTCATATACATGTCCTCTAGTTTCATACTTGGCTAGACATTCATTATAAGGACTTAAAAATACTAAGGCTTTATAACTTTAGCCTTTTTACATGGACTCAAAAACATAGACACTTTGCTAGATCTTTACATCAAAATGTATCACAAAATAGATTACATTAATGTAATGATCTCAAAGTGATGATGTTAACATGCCCCTCTTATTTCTTTATTAGCAAGACATGTGCAAGTTCATGAGAAAGATGCTATAAGTAACTTAAGATGAATGCAATCTTCTTGTATATGCAATATTTTTAAATAACAGAAGAGTTAGAAGATGACGATTCAAGTCAACATATGCATACACTTTGGTATTCTTTTACAAAGGTGAGATAATTTCTTGATGATTTAAATGGTCTTAAAGTCTAATTAAATTAATAAATATCTTTAAACAATCTCAAAATATTTTATGTATCTAGGTGAATGAAGAGTTTTGGATTAAGAAGCATTAGAAAGTCAAAGGCAAAGTGATGACATTATCAACTAGCTCTTTTAAATGCTCAGCTCTTCTCTTCACACAATCCAAGTGAAAACAAAAAAAGGAAGTGCTTTCTTTGTCAATCTTACAAGTGAAGACTTTGTTTTCATAATTTTATCATTTCATTAATGTATTTGTTGTTTACGAGTGCATGTTGTATTCCACAAATTGTAGTAAAAGGTTCTAGTTTTATACAAAAATCTTACTAAGTCTTATAGAATAAAAACTTATATCAAAGTTTAATTTATTTTATTGAGCTTTTTACTATCTCATTGATTTATTTGCACTTGAAAGTGTGCCCATCATGCGATGAGACTTGAATTGGTATTATTGGTGGGTAGAATTAAGTTTTCCTGTAATGTGTGGATGGTCTTCTCGTTTGTCGAAATGCTGCCAATTTTTTTGCACTTTATGGCGAGAAAACTTTAACTTATATATGGACAAAAATCTATTTTGACTATGACACTCTTAAATAAACAAACTTTGAAGATTTAACTTCTGTTAAAATCTCCATATTATATTATCTATCTTATGTGAAAGCGAATTTTGAGGTTGGTTGTCTAATCAGAGACTTCATAGCCCTTATATTATTGGAAGATAATAGTACTCTAAGTTTTAAATAAAATTTTAATAATATGATTAGTTCTAAGTGATCAAATTTATTATAACTTCAAACTTACATTTGCTTGATTGTTCTCTAGCATTAATGCACAAGCCACCTTATGGTGAGCTCATTTTGATAAATTGGGTAGCTTAGGATCATCCCAAAAAAATTTGGATGCTCATTCTCTTGCCATTATGTTGCTAATTTTTTTTAAAAACAATTTAGTACATTTGCCGTTATAATGACAAAATTTAGTACATTTACCGTTATGTTGTAAATTTTTTTGAACAATTTAGTACATTTGCCATTATGACTTGACACTTAAGTGGCAACTTAAACCCTAAACTGTATGTTTAAGAAAGGGGATACAAAATAAGTCTTAAATGTACATTGTATAAGCTTAAATAGGGGGGTCATATTAGTCTCATAAGATCTATAAATATGGGGGTTTTTAGAAGTCTGCACACAGGCCTTTACCATGGGTGAAACCCCTAGGGGCTCTCCATACAAGTTTCTCTTAATCCATTTATTATTTAAGTATCTTTTCTTGCTTCTTGAGAGTCTTCTATTCAATCTTCAACTTGTGATTGAGTTTTGTAACATCTCTCTTATACTTTATCACCATGGCTCTTGAGGCTTGAAGAGCAACTACACCCCAAAATATTGATCTTCAAACTCTTTCCGCTTTAATAGATTGCATTAGAGGTGGCTCAATATTTGCATATAAGTGTATAATGCCCTTAAACTAATCTTCTTTACTTTCCAAAATAATTATCGGGTTGTCAGCTTTGGAAGTACTTACCCATTGTGCTTGTGGGTGGTCATTCGCACACTTTGCAAAGGAGTAACCATGGTAGATTCATGCTTTATTTCTTCTCTTATCAACCTTATCTACTCCCTTAGCTCTTGATCTAATGGGTTAGCTCAAGAATGGTTTAGACTTTTGAAAGTTGATGGGGCCTTTTGTTATAGTGACGGTTGATGGTGTGATTATTGGTCTTATAATATGCATCTTGCTAATAAGTGCTTTCTTTAGCCCTTCTTCTACTTCTTCTTCTATCATGTTGGCCTCTTCTTGATTTAGCATCATGACTTGTTTTGGGCCAAATCCAAGCTAAGGCAGGCGAAAGCAATAAGGGCTATATCAACAAAATGAGATGCATGTCCAGAGGCAGCGCGTGTCCGACTACTATCAACAAGAAATCAGAAAGGCTATATTCTCTTCAATTAATGCATCACCCATGGCATTAGAGCAATATGGGAAAGATGGGCTCTTGAATTAACAGCACAGCAGAAGACTGATTCAGAGCCAAAGCAGGCTCAACTGAGTCGGCAATAAGTAGAAGATGTAAGCATTGTGAACAACAACAATGCAGAAGCTATTATCATCAAAGAAACCTTAGTCAATGGTCAAGCCGCCTGGTCAAGCCGCCTGGTCAAGCCGCCAAGGTGGAATCAGCAGGTCGGAGTGGGCTGATTTAGTAAACCCAGCCAAGAAAGCACTGATATAACAATCTATCAAGTGGAGGCAATAAGGCATACATCCAGCCACACCATGAGAGTATAAGGCAACCTCTCAATATGATAATAAACAAGAGATGTTTAATCTCACATAGATTGATGTAAAGAAACCCTAAATTATGAATAGAGGCAAGGCAACCAAGCTGAGGACAATGTAATAGTCTAACTCCATCAGCATCCATGTAAATGAGCTATAAAGGTGTGGCAACTTGATGCTAACTCCATTAGCATCCATGTAAATAAGCTGCAAAAGTGTGGGTGACTTGAACAATGAGCTGGGAAAGAAAGTAATACATTTTAGCAAGTAAACATCATTGCATACAAGTATGTCTCCAAGACATAGCACAACTGACAGGTCAAATGTATAAGTGACCATAGATGTCACCAAAAGTATTACACAACATGTGTTCCCATTCAAATGCAATAGCCATAGAGAAAACTCTACTGATAAGTGCTATAAAGCATAATCAAGTGAGGACGGCGGATCATCACCAAGAGCAATACACAACATGTGTTCCCCTTCAAATGCAATAGCCATAGAGATAACTCTACTGATACGTGTTATAAAGCATAATTAGCCAAGGATAGATCATCACCAGGATCAATGTCAAGTATAGCACCAACTAAAAATCCCGATTCAGACTCAAAGGTACAAATCAGCATCCGATAATGACAAAGAAGGAGTAAGAAAATCATTACATGTGACTATTCAAGCATAGCATAGCCATCATGTGTGAAATTGGCTTCCTCTACATTATCAGCTGTGGTGGTGGCAGGCAAGACCTTGCTACTTTTTCTACTCACTCTTTTTCCGCTTTCGGCAATCCTCAATGACATGACCAGGTTTCGGACAATAGTTGTATCTCTTCTTTTCAGATTTCTCCCCTTCGAATTTAGGAGGATCTGAATTGGCTTGTGCTTTACCCTTAGGTTTAACACTAGAATCAACCCCAGATTTTCCTTTGCCATAGTAGACAGCAAAGCCAAGCATGTTGTTCCAATTGGAATGAGACTACTCTTCCCATAAACAAGAGAGCTACCAACTCATCAAATGTGTACAAATCTGTATTCCTCTTTGTAAAAGGAGATGAAGAGTGGTAGCAAATCCCTTATATGATTCAAGCAAACCATTAAGAACTGAAGAGACAAGAGAACTATCACGAATGACCTCATCAATATTGATCAACTTCTCTCTTAGATCCTTGACATGGGTCAAAAATGCATCCATAGATTCACCCTTAATCAGATTCTCTAAGTCAAGATTTTTCCAGAGACAAGCAACTCGAGCTTCATTACAAATATGAAACAGAGAGGCAAGTAGAAGAGGTACATGAATGGATATGAGGTATGACTTGCCGTTTGCAGGAGAGAGCAATCAAGGCATGCGCTTGTGTATCTTTGGCATCTCATTTGGGGAGTTCTTCTATAGGAAAAATAGGTTTTGGCGGAACACTTCCACTGGAATCAAACTCACTGGGTCCGACAATGGAACCGCCTGATGTGCTGACAGCCAGATGCAAGCCCAATAGGCCTTAAGTCAACACCAAATACATACACCCACAAGTTCTTTTGCGACCAGTACATGCCTCATCATATATACCCACATAGGATAGTTGGTGCCATCCAGCTTATCATCAATGGAAAACATGCCAAAAAAATCACTGATGTTTCCAAACATCTTACACATCAAAAGAATGTGCAAAATTGAAGTATTATCTTACACAAGAAGTAGCTTCAAGTGACTTAGAGCACCCCAATGCATGTGCAAACTCACCAAATCAGCATCTGCAAGTTGGAAGCTGCGGGTGGAATTGCCGGACGTAAAATCAATAGGTGCAGAATCTGTTGTAGAATCAGCAGGTTGGAAGCTGAAGTTGAATCAATAGGACAAAAGTTAACGTGTGGAATGAATAGGTCACCAAGTCGAAAGCTGACATGGAAGTAGTAGGTCGGAAGCTGACTTAGAATCAACAAGTCGGAAGCTAAAGGCAGAGTTGTCAGGTCAAAATTAGCTAACTGATGAGAACACGGAACTAGTTGTTGACAGACAGACATAGCTATTGGACGGAATCTAAATTAGCTAACGAGCGGACGCTCAATCGACTGACTGAATCACGTGACGAAAGCTGAAAGCAAAATGTCGAATGCCAAAGGTAGAAGTCTAAAATATGAATCTCGAATGTAGTAAACCCAGCCACCCAAAAGCTAAAAGCTGACTAGTGAAGGTTGACTGTTGAAGCTAGAGTCGCAGTCAAATGCCGAACCCAGAGTGCTGATATGGAAGCCGCAATCAAATGCCAAAAAACTGAATGTAGATAGCGAAGCACTGATGGCTTGTTTTGCTGAAAGCTTGAATGTTGTAGTCGAATGCTTTAATGTGGAATGCCTAAAGCAGAATGGTTGAATATGAAAAGCCAAATGTTGTGAATGTCTAACCAAGCAAAGCTGACTGATGCAACTAATGGATGATGAAGTCCAATGTCGAAAGCTGAAAGCCGAAGGTTAAATTGCTAAACTAGCCAAAACCGATAGATGCAGCTGAATGGCTAATCGAGCATAACTAAAGCTGAATGTTGAATGTGTGAATGCTAAAGCCAAATTCTAACTGAGGGGAAAGCCAAATGTTGAACTGCTGAGATGACCAAGAAAAGCTGACGGATGCAGTTAAATGGCTGACTAAGCGGAATCGATGGACTCAATGGGATGCTAAATGGCTGACCGAGCTAAATCAACGGACGTAGAAGTCCAATGCCGAAAGATGAAAGCTGGCCGTCAAAACAGGAAGCAGGCAGCAACAATAGAACTCAATAGATACTAGAATCCAATGCTAAAAGCTTTTGAAATCTTGAATTGAGTGTAGTGCTAGTGTGCAAGGTTGCCTAGAATGTACGATAGCATAAAGGAAAGCTAACCAAGGTACAGAAGGTGCAAAAGCCCTAGAACTATGAGAACTGTAAAGTGCAAGAACTTATTAATACACCGCTTTGATAGAAGGCCATGCCAATGAGAAGAGCACCAAGGCCAATGTGAGGACTAGAAGAGGCGAACGCCAACAAAGGAGAGGCATCAAGGCCAACAACAGGAAGTTGAGGCGAGAGCAAATTCAAATGCCCAACGGGTGCTGATAACCGAATGTGAATGCAACCTCTGAAACCGAGACGCTAAGCACTGCTTTGATACCAATATTGGATGAGGGTGTAGATGTTATGCACGCACACACACAAACAGTCGAATTGAGATCAAAGAGAGAGAAGGAGACCAAAAGCAATAGCTGGAAGTACTCGATTTAACCCATGTGCATGATTGTGGGTGGAATCACCACTTTTGAAGATCTTGTTCTCTTTGAAGAACTCAATGCTACTATAGAGCTCATCCATTGTTGCTAAGTAGCCACCTAAATCACCATTAGGGCCCTCAATAATCCTTAATTCCACCTTCAAATATAATTGAATAGATTTAGGACTCTCTCTCTCTCTCTCTCTCTCTCTCTCTCTCTCTCTCTCTCTCTCTCTCTCTCTCTCTCTCTCTCTCTCTCTCTCTCTCATGTAACACCTTTGTAGTCTCATAGACCCTTTAAGCATTTCGTAGATGTTAATAACATCTTTCTTTCTTTTCTTATTTTTCTCTCGTGCTGGTGTAGCGGTTTATGCATCGGGCTCCTAGTCTAGAGGTCTCGGGTTCTACTCAGTTTGTGCATGCCCACCAGTGCACACGTGTTTCACTTGAGAAAGTTTATGTAGGCAATGTTGGTTTTTCCCAGCATTCAGAGAAAATTCTCACTTTCTGTAGTACACAAAATTGTGTCATAATCTTTTCAGCAACCTTCAAAGTATTGTGAACATTTCCATCTGTCTTCCGTGACTCAAATATATGCGCCTAGATCAGAGAAAAAACATAAGCATATAAAGAAGGAATAATGCAAAACAACTCAAAGAATCTAATAACTTTTGAGTGCATGAGGTTACTTTATGTAAGTGATATCAAGGAGATTCACCTTCAATACTCCTTGTGATATCTGCATATCAGTGGTTACATTTTCAATTTAGAGTGTTCAAGTTAAGTTAGGAATAAAGTCACCCTTTGAGCCTTAGGTCAAGTTGCTACTCCTTTTAATTTGCGTATTGTCAAGAGTTGACTTCAAACTGAGATATTGTAAAGAGAAGTTCAATGTGGTAGTCAACCTGTTAGTTGAATGGTAATACGGTAAAGGAATTGAGTTTTACTCAATCTCATAATTACTGTTAGATGTGAGCTTAATATTCTCTACATTGAGGCTTGGAAAGCCCTTAAAAAGAGGGGCCTCATAAGAGAAGCATTGGGGATGGACTGAAGGTGCATTGAGGATCAATGTGAATGAAGATGCTTTTGAAAGAGGAAATAAAGTTGCATGAAGGACCATTGGAAGGCACTGAGGAAGGACTCAAATGGAAGATGTGTATCATATATCCACTCTACAAAGATAAGAGTATGTATATACTATACCAAGAGGTCAAGACCTCAAACCCCAACTTCTTTATGAGTATCATAATAATCGTAGCACTGGATACCCCAAAATATAGAAGACATGTGCTCTTGCCTGCGAAGAGGCAAAATTTTTGGGTAATTATGAATAAGGACGCCCAAGATTATGTGTGAAAGTGCAAAAAATGTCAAGTGACGAAGGGAGAAGGTCTTAAGGTATGCGGTATGCTAAATTTGTTGAAGATCCCAAGTGGCAGATGGGAGAGTATTTTCATAGATTTTGTTATAGGACTACGAAAGAGTAGATAGAGGACATGTGGGTGATAGTTGATCAACTGACAAAAGTGACTCATTTTGTTCGAACAAAAAAGTTATCTTGTGTATTCATTGAGTGTCTCTTTAGAATTTATGGGGTACCATTGGCATGGTTACTGACCAAGATAGTAGATTTGATAGTCACCTTTCAAGGATTGGCTTTTAGGGGTTGGATATGAGGTTGCACATGAGCATGGCTAAGTATGCTCAGATGGCTCATTACATGGAGAGGGTCAGTTAGATCATCGAGAATGTCTCATACATATCTTACTAAGAGGCAAACCATGCATATGAGCACAGCTAACTATCCTTAGAGGGTCGTTACATTGAGAGGGTCAGATAGATCATCGAGAATATGTGTCATGCGTATGTTACTAAGAGGCAAACCAATTGGGAAGAGTATATATTCTCCTAGGTGAAACGCATACGGTTTACACCTGGAGGAGTGATTGGCCATATGGCAAGCATTGGGCAAGGGGGTGTGTGGCCTAGCATGTGAGAAGAAGCCACGAATTAAGGAAATTCTAATTGGAGCGTCTAGGAGAGTGTCGTCCATGAAGAAATAGCTGCATTATGGTTGGGTGGAGAAATGAGAAGATGACCTCTGCTGATTAGGATTCCTTTGGATTAAACATGTCTTCTGCTAATCGCTTTATTACTGAAATTAGGGTTTATTAGTCAGTCTGCATACCTGTGAGCAGAAGATGCTTTTGATATATGTACTGCCTAGAGTAGGCCACCAGATTGGAGAAGTTATGGCAACAAGTAAAGAAACGTGGAGATGGGCTAACTGAGCTGGTTTATGGATTGATGGAGTTGGTGAGCTCTTGAGAACCAAAAACATGATTTTGCTTCAGTTCAAATGATGTAGTTGAGGGGATCAAAATGAGGAGTTGCCATGTCAACAAGGGGGGCCTTGAGATTGTGGTAAGAGGCCTGCCCTCGTTCTTCAGCCAGGGGTAATTAATGTTGGTAGAGATGCAGAGAAAGCGAGCTATCATGATGCTTATAAGATCATGTACAGTTAAAAGCTTAAAAACGAGTTACCCTCCATGCTAGGATCCTCTACATAACTCTTCATGTGTTTTCGCCGTTCTCCCCCTAGCCCATTGAGTCCAACAAGTAGCATCATGCAAGACCTTATCCCTCACATCCTTGGTTGTGCATCATATTTTATCGTTCATTAATAGCTTTAGGCGTACTTGCACTCTCATTGTCTATATCTCCTAAACACCTTAGGGATTCTGACATAATAGGAGATGTATCAATTTTGGGGGCATAAAAAATAAACTACCAGCAATCATGGGCACTCTAAGTTCCAATGGAACTTGGTAAGTCCACTAAGGTTAAAAGGCAATGGTACTACCCCTGCTTCAATCATGGAAAAGGGTTGCAAACAACCCTTGTAATAATTATTGCATATAAAAGTAAATAAAGCATGGACGTGAAGCTTGTGTTGAATATGACATTATGCAGATTTGTGGCTGTAGCCCATCTTCTTCTAAATTCTTCATTATTGTTTTGCTACTAGATGTGGTTCTCAAAAACTCCTGATACACTAAACGATCCATGCTAATGAGAGCATTGGTTGACAATTGGGAGCCTTAACTTGAGGGTGTTGAGAGTGAATGTCATTGCACACACTCTTAAGGTGTGATATTAGGCAAGAAGTTGCTAATTAGGGTAGCTCTGGGTGTAGTTCCACACTCGAAAGTAGGCCCTTGTACCTTCTTTAATTGACCTTCTTAAAGCCTCTTTGCTAAGAAGCTGCATTTTTCTTTATCTTTTAACCCATGCACTCCCCGGTCTGGAAGTTACGCATGACTTTGCAGTTGTTTGTGGGTGATAGAGAACTAACCTTAATTTACAATAAAATCTCATAGAAAATGTACTTTTACCAAAACCAATTTTTGGTGCAAATGTTTTAGAACTGTAGAGCTCATTAAGGTCGTCGATTTGGACCCTTCAATGACGATTTTGATATTTTGGGTGCAAAATAGGGCCTTTGAAAGTTTAAAGGCAACCTCTAATGGTACGTGGAAAACGTAGCTACTTGTACACGTTTCGTTGTTGTACACATATCAATGTCGTATATGTATCACTATAGTTATATTTATGCAGCAATGAATCATCAATACAAACATGGAACTCGAGTCACGGTACATACCACTATGTTGTATTTACACGACAATGAATTATCAATACGTACATGGAAGTCCAGTGTTTGTACTCAATATGTTTGTGGCAAAAGGAATTGGCACGCCTGTGGCACTATATCAATATGTTCGTTCCACCACGTTAGTTCATATGTGTGTATACCATTGCATTGGTACGTGATGGTATGGTAGTACTACGTTCCAATATAATGACACATTCAAGGCACTTAGGCATCCTGACAATGACCTATTATTGGTACGCACACAACATACATGGCAATAGATCATTGGCTCGTGTGTACCAGTGTATTGGTACGTTGGTTAAATCAGAGTCAATGAGCCCGGTCACATGGGAACAACGAACCAGTCTTAAGTAGGCAGTAGGTCGCATGCTGCACCGACATCTTGCTTTTCAAGGCAAGCTCCTGCCTTTGTGATGAAGGTGAAATGGGTGCTTGTGAAGAGAGCAGGAACCCTGCTTTAAGCAAATAGCCAGTCAAAACGTTACAAATTTAATGGGTTGCGGGCTTTCTCGAGAAGCAGGTTGCAGGTTGTGTTTTTTTTCAGGATGTTATTTATTTATTTATTCAAAGAAAGGCACTGTCCATGCCACCACCAACACTTCGGGCCGCCTTACTTTTTGCCCTGCCCACCCTGCCCGACTGAGTAACTGGTTCGCAGTCCCATGTCAATCTCCCTGCCCTTTCTGTCTTTTGAACTTTTGTGAAGTTGGCCAAGCAAGTGTGTAACCCTTGCTAACTTGGTGCCCTTCTGAGAAGCCACACTAAGCGATGTGGCCACATGGCACGCTGCTGTGTGAAATCCAACCACCATTTGGAGATCTAGCAAGCGAAAGACCTTGGGCGTGGAGGCAGGCAGGATGCGCCGCAAACGCTCCTTTTCTCTGTCGTCGAGGGGTTCTGAGGAGGTGGAAACCCTAAGCGACGACGATGCCAACGCTGACCTCAGCATGTCCATACTCGCCAAGGTCGGCCATCGCCGGTCTCACTCCGGGCCTCTCCTCGACGGCCTCATCCTGGTCTCGGACGACGACGTGGGCGATGATCCGCACGGCCACCCGCACCCGAAGAGCAGAGATGCAGTGCCCTCATCGCCCACAAAGGCCTCTCCTTCAGACGACCGCATAATTGCAGTGGGGAAATCTCATGGCTTCAAACAAACCCAATTCGGCAAGAAGAAGAAGCAGAAGAAGAAGGAAAGGAAAAAAAAGGTAAGACTTGTTATTGCTTTTTTGCTGTGGACTATTAATTTGGTTTTTTGACTGTGCAATAGTTGTAGTTTACTCATTCAATTGGAGACAGGATGCCTGTTTTGATCACATGGGACTAGCCATGTGTCATGATTGAGGGTGTCTATTTTGATCACATGGCACTTGTCTTCCAGTCATGGTTTATTTGAAGGCACACAGAAAGATCTGTGCCCCAGAAGTATGTAAGGCTGAATGCTGATATAGCTAAAAGGAAAAGTGGGCAGGTTATAAACAAGGCAGAAACCGCAACTGGTGCCACAAGGCACTTAACAGAGACAACTCCATGGGAGACCATTGCATGTGTAATTATGGAAAGTCCTTTACCGTAAGGCTACCTTTGCACTTCTAGTTTGAGAGAGAACAGGATGACTTTACACTATTGGAAGCCGCTGCTCTGAGTGCCCCCACTTCTGAAAAGACGGAATGCAGAATCGAGGGCAAGGGGCTCCTTTTTTATAGTGTGAGTTATATTGGAGGACAAACTATTTGCAAGCTGAGTAGCACTTCTGACCTACAAAGGGATCCCTAAGTCCCTTTAGGCTCAATTTCAGAGTTTCAACCATACATTTATTTGTTGGACAAGTCCCAGGACCTTTTAGCCCTTTTCCACGATGTTTAATTGTGTAAACTGCTGCTGTTTTCTCCTGCTGCATAAATTTCTTTGCTTCAACTGCAGTGCTTGGCCTCCATGAACTTTGTGGGCTCTTATTCCAGGTTTTCCTTTTTCGTCTTTGCCTTCTGTTGCAGCATGGTTATTGGGAGACCCTTCACGCAGAGTTGAGATTGCATGATGCATTACTGCATAGTGCCACTAGTGTTTGCATTTGCAGCTGTATTAAAAAAAACTTGCGAGTATGAAGTAAAGAGTTGAGCAACCCAATTAGGCAAATGGCACATAAGATCTCCTCACAAGGAAGCGAGCAAGCAAAGCTTTAGTGCTGATATATAATTGCAAACTCCTTGCTGAATGCTAGCGAGTCTGCATGTGTGGGATATTAAGAGTATGATTGTATAGTCTCAAGGACTTCAAAAACCTTAGACAAGATTTTGGAGGCCAAGGAAGATCAAAAGTAATCAAGAATTTCATGATTAAATTTAATCACCAAAGACTAGCTTACATACTGATTAATGGTGCACTAATCAATGTACCTACATTGCTAATCAACATCTTAAAATGAGCAAAGAGTTCACATTTGTATAGCTCTCAAAAGACCATTTAAACCCACTCTCTCTCCATGATTCACTCCCTTGATTTTCTCCATCAAATCTCCTAATTCTCTCCATTAGTTAGAAGGGAAGAGAGAGAGAGAGTTGAGTTTCAGTATATTCATATAGTACAAAAAGGTGTACAGCTAGGCAAGCCTTTGGCTGCCCCTCAGAAGGTGGAAAACACCTAATCTAAGCCTAGACTAATGACTCAATCCATGAAGGACTGATTACCCAACAAGGAGCCATGCGATTGCTATAAATAGCACTTGAAAACATTTGTGGACTGGCCAACCTGTTGTCGGCCAAATCCTTGGACACATAAATATTCCCATATAGCCGACACCTTGTGATAAGCTCCTCCTATGTTACTGGTCCCACCACAAAGTCTTCCATGCCCATGCTCGCTGCACATGCTCTTGAATCTGTTACCAAACTGTTCTTTATCTCTTGCCCTTCAAGGATCGGCCCTGGGAATGAGCATGCACATGACAAAAGATCACTGGTATGTGCAACGAATTTTGTGTTCTACTCCAATGGCACTAAGATTGGCTTACAACTTGTCATCCCATAGCCTTGCATCTCCGGAGGTTTGACAGAAACTCAGTACGAAGGGCTTTGTGTGAATATATGCTCTTATGTGTGTGTGTGTGTGTGTGTGTGTGTGTGCGCGCGCGCGCGCGCGCGTGTGAGAGCATATCTTGTAACAGAGTTCTACACCCACTATTGGGCACTGATGACGTTAGTGGGGATGTCGTAGTATTTAGTCCATACTATGCATAATGGAGTTGATAGTTATATAGTCTTGTGGGTTGACTACCATTAGTATATATATCAACTACTTATTTGCTGAACTAATTCTTTCTATTTGCTACTTCCCTTAGTGCTAGGCTTCATTATGGCCGAGTCTGCCTTGCATCTCCGGAGGTTTGACAAAAACTCAGTACGAAGACCTTTGTGTGAATATATGCTCTTATGTGTGTGTGTGTGTATGTGTGTGGAGTGTGTGTGTGAGAGCATATCTTGATACAGAGTTCTACACCCACTATTGGGCATTGATGACATTAGTGGGGATGTCGTAGTATCTAGTCCATGCTATGCATAATGGAGTTGATAGTTATATAGTCTTGTGGGTTGACTACCATGAGTATATAACATGCACGTTTCTAAAAGGTGAATTTGGGCATGTTCTTGGATTCATCTAGGTATATAATTCAGCCGTATTAGCGGATTGTGAATTTTTCGACCGAGGTGCGGCCAATTGATATTGTGCTTAGTCTTTCTATCTTTGGTGGTGCATTTGCCCCATCAACTACTTATTTGTTGTACCAATTCTTTCTATTTGCTACTTCCCTTAGTGCTAGGCTTCATTATGGCTGAGTCTGCCTTGCATCTCCGTGTGAGTGAGAGACGGTGTGGAGCACGCGAAGAAACAGAAGAAAAACGTGTGGAGACCTGGAGCAAAACGATGGAGCTCAAAATATGAAGATAAGTTTGTTACAAAACTTAGGGCATATAATAACCCTAACTGGTGCCCGTTTCACATAACGGTAAGTTGGGCGCCTTATTGGGCGCGGGGAAAAAACCTCACTTAAAGTGAGTAAAAAGTGCCCGGCCGGTCCTAATACATTGGCCACTGCCCATAATAATGTCAGGACATTATTTCTAACACCCCCCTGCAGTGCCAATGTGGGTACAAGGCATGATGTCAATCACCAAAAGGAAGTAAGCCTAAAGCTTTGCGGAAAGCTTCAAACTTTTCTCGAGGTAAAGCTTTGGTGAAAATGTCTGCGACATTGTCATGTGTTGGACAATAGATCATGTTGATCTCCCCTGCATGAAGTCTTTCTCTGACATAATGATAATGTATCTCTATGTGTTTCGTTCGTGCATGAAACACAGGATTCCGTGCTACTGCAATAGCACTCTGACTGTCAGTGAGAATCGGAGTAGGCTCCTCCAATAAAGGATGAAGATCTGCCAAGAGTCTGCGTAGCCAAACACATTCCACTGTCGTTGTGAAAGCTGCTCTGTACTCAGCCTCACAAGACGAGGTAGCTACTGTAGATTGTTTCTTGCTCAACCATGAAATGCATGAGTGTCCCAAAAAGAAACAATTACCACTGGTAGACTGCCTTGTGTCGAAGTCACCAGCCCAATCTGAATCACTGTATGCATGTAAATGCAAGTCACCCCCCCTGGGAAACATCAAGCCATAAGACTTGGTGCCTTGCAAGTAACGAAACACACGCTTTACAGCTTGCCAATGAAGCATCCGTGGGCTGTGCATATATCTGCTCACCTGGGATACTGCATACTGAATATCCGGTCTGGTGTTGCACAAGTAAATCAGGCACCCAACAGCCTGACAATAGAGAATAGCATCAAAAGATTCACTGCCATCATGTACTGTAAGTTTCAGCCCTGGTTCCATAGGAGTGGAAATAGGCTTACAATCTTGAAATTTGAATCTTTCTAACAGTCTCTGTACATACTTCGACTGTAACATAAAGATACCCTTCTCACTTTGTATGAACTGCATGCCCAAGTAATAGTGCAACATACCCATATCTGACATCTCAAAAGCAGATTTGAGTTCGGACTTAAAATCTGAAATTTTATCCGCATCAGTACCTGTGAGCAACATATCATCTACATAAAGAATGATTATCAAAATATCCCCCCCATCTCTCTTGATGTAGAGGGTGCTTTCAGTTGGACTGTTGGTGAACCCCTGGCTAGTCAAAAATGCATCAATCTTTGCATACCAGGCACGCGGTGCTTGTTTTAAGCCATACAAAGCTTTCCTCAACTTGCACACCTTGTGTTCTTGACCAGACATAGCAAAACCAAGAGGTTGAATCACATAAACCTCTTCCTCAAGATCACCATTCAAAAAGGCTGTTTTTATGTCCAACTGATGTACAAACCAGCCATAATGTGCAGCCATAGCAACAACAACACGGATGGTGGTCATCCGAGAAGTGGGGGCAAAAGTTTCTTCATAATCTATGCCCTTTTTCTGAGCATAGCCCTTAGCAACCAGCCTTGCTTTGTACCTGTCAATGGTACCATCTGGTTTGCGTTTAACCTTATAAACCCACTTTGTACCAATTGCCTTCTTGCCAGGAGGCAAATCCACCAAATCCCATGTATGATTCTTATCAATAGAATCCAATTCAGCTTGCATGGCTTGCATCCAATGCTGATTTTCACTTGCATCTTCAAAACTCTCAGGTTCCTCTTCATCCATAATAGAACTCACCCAAGCTGACTCTGAAAAGTGAGAGCTTTCAGCCTCACGTGTACTCCTACGTGTCCTACCTGGTAATGGAGCTTCAAGTCTACTCTCTTGAAGAGTCTGTATAGCCCAACGAGGAATGGTTCTAGCTTCTTGCAAAGCTGTCCTCTCTTGTACAACAATATCCTCTTCTGCTTGCTGTATGTCAGGCTCAGCCTGGGGCTGATTTAAAGCATCAAACACACGAGGTGGTGGCTGCAAATTCTGAAATTCAGCCGGTATATCAGCTGTGGTTCCTATGCCAATGGGTATCAACCCTTCAAATACATCAAAAGACTCCTGAGGTTGCTGAAATTTAAATTCAGCAATGGGTTGTGCTGAATTCTCTGCAAAAACAACATCTCTGCTCACAAAAATCCTCCGTGTGACATGATTATAGAGACGGTACCCTTTACTTTGACTGCTGTAGCCAACAAATATGCACTTTATGGCTTTATCATCAAGCTTCCCACGAAGCTCCTGTGGTACATGTGCATAAGCCAAGCAACCAAACACACGAAAATAATCAACACTAGGTTTCCGATCAAACCAAGCTTCATAGGGTGTAACAGATCTGAGTGCCTTTGTAGGGCACCTGTTCAACACATGAGTGGCACACATAAGAGCTTCCACCCAAAACTTATGTGGCAATCCCTTTGCTTTCAGCATACACCTGGCCATCTCCATGAGTGACCTATTCTTTCGTTCGGCGACACCATTCTGTTGAGGTGTATATGGTGTAGTACACTGGTGTACTATGCCCTTCTCAAAACAAAAAGCATCAAATGCTTTAGATAAGTATTCCCCCCCTCTGTCAGTTCTGAGAGTCTGCACTTTTTGTCCTGTTGCATTTTCAACCATGTTGACATAATGTCGGAAATGCATAAAGACATCAGATTTGTTCTTCAAAGCATACACCCAGGCATATCTGGAAAAGTCATCAATAAAAGTAACAAAATACCAATGACCTCCCAAGGATTGTGTCCTCATTGGACCACATACATCACTGTGAATGAGCTGCAATTTGCGGACAGCTCTAACAACTCTATCCTTTTTGAAAGCCTGACGATGCATCTTTCCCAAAATACATCCCTCACACACATGTCTGGGAGGAGTCTCTAAATTAGGTAGGGCATCTACCATTTTCAGCTTCTGAAGTGCCATGAGACTGCCATAATTTACATGCCCAAACCTGGCATGCCACAACTCTGCATCCTGCATAGCAGATGTAGAGGTAGAAACAACACATGCACTATGCCTCTCATAAGGATCAAGACGGTACAAACCGCGACATAAGGTCCCTGTAGCAACCAAAGCAAAGTCACTTTCCCTATCACGGACCATACATTTAGTATCCTCAAAGGAAACAACCAGCCCTCTCTTTGCAAAAGAAGACACTGAGAGAAGATTCTTCTTTATCCCAGGCACATACAATACATCCTGAAGGAGAAATTCTGAGAAGCATTATTTGCACACGTAACCTTTCTGCCACATGAAGAAGGTACCATCTTGCCAAACAAATCCTTTCTGGACGTGATGTGCCTTGAGGCACCACTGTCAAAGAACCATACATCACCACTCTCACTCACACTGAGTGAATGAACCTCATTTGAGGGATCATAGCTGCAAGTAAAGAAGCACCAATCCTCTTCCACAAGGTTGACTGTGGCATCATCTTTCTTGTTATCCACATCTGAAGAGTCTTCAACTGAATTACCAGACTCTTTCTTCTTTTCCTTGGCTATCCTCTTATGACATTCATGAATATAGTGACCTGGCTTCTTGCAGTAATGGCACTTACCCTTCTTTTTAGGTTTCTGTGCATCATCCTTCTCTTTACTAGATGGCTGTCCTGATTCTGACTTAGGCTTATATGCACCAGATTTTCCTTTACCCTTGTTCTTGGCAAAGAATGCTTGCTCACCACCTCTTTGCATGACATTTTTCCGAGTCTGCTCTTCCTGCAGCAAAAGTCCAACCAAATCCTGAAAGGATAGAGGGACTGGATTACCCCTCATGGACAAGTGAAGAGATGTATGAAAACCCAAATAAGAGCTCGGTAAAGAGTTAAGTGTAGTGGTGACCATCTCAGCATCAGAAATGATTTCATCAATATTCAAGAGCTGTTCCCTCAAATCCTGAATCTTCGTAAGATGATCCTGCATAGAATCACCCTCATCCATGCACAAGTGTGATAGTTCCCGCTTCAAAAAGGCAACTCTAGCCTCATTGCGAGCCTGATACATGTGCTCCAAAGTATCCCATGCAGCCTGAGATGTCCTGCATGAACGGATATGCGGAATAATGGACCTCTTAACTGAAAGTGCAATCAAAGAGAGTGCCTGAGCATCCCTGGAATCCCACCTAGTTTGTTCCTGTGTAGGTGCCTGAGGAGCTGGTAGTACAACCTGCTGCCTGCCATGTTGTGGAGGGGTAGCGGGGGCCACATGCATAGGCCTTGCCTCAGCTCCACTTACATAATTCCACAAATTCTTTGCAACTAGCAGATTCCTGAGCATAAAGCTCCACAGGGAATAGTTGGTTCCATCCAATTTATCTTCCTGGGCTAAAAACCCAAACACATCAGCAGTGTTCTGTGCCATGAGAGCAAACTGTAACCCGCAAAAGAGACTGACTACACAAGAGTCCACAAATATTGCTCGAGACTGTCTGTTTCACACAGATAGACAGCACAGCAACAAAAGCCCCAAATTTCTGATGGCTCAAATTTCTCTGATTCCCACAAAAAACCTGTGGGAGCTGTCACAGATTGTGCAGCAACATAAAAACAGCAAAAGCCCCAAATTTCGGACTTGATTTGCTGACAAAATTCACAGTTAAGCTCCAAAATACAGCAGGTAGACTCACCCGAGTTGCTGCTGCAGATTGCTGAGTACGAACTGATGCAGAAGACGGTACAATGCTGTACGGAAGGCTGTACGGACAGCAAACAGCAACCAGCAGGTGCTGTACAGAACTGTACGGACAGAAAACAGCAGATAGAGCTGTACGACAGCTGTACGGCTGCTGTACGATCAGAAAACAGCAGCAAAACTGGTCGTACAGACCTGTACGAACAGAAAAACAGCAACCAGCAGCCACACGTGCTGCACAGATGCTGTACGGCCTGTAGAAAAACGACCAGCACTGCTTTTTGCACCAGAACAGTGCCCGAGACACACAGAAAGCAGTCGCCCAGGTCTGTAGAAGGAGGGCGACCTGTTTTTCAGCACCAGAAGCAGGCGACCAGCACAATAGAGAGTGTTTCTTCGCGACGAAAGTGCTTCACCAGCAGTAGGGAAGGCGGGAGCAGGAACAACCACCTGCTTTGATACCAATTGTGAGTGAGAGACGGTGTGGAGCACGCGAAGAAACAGAAGAAAAACGTGTGGAGACCTGGAGCAAAACGATGGAGCTCAAAATATGAAGATAAGTTTGTTACAAAACTTAGGGCATATAATAACCCTAACTGGTGCCCGTTTCACATAACGGTAAGTTGGGCGCCTTATTGGGCGCGGGGAAAAAACCTCACTTAAAGTGAGTAAAAAGTGCCCGGCCGGTCCTAATACATTGGCCACTGCCCATAATAATGTCAGGACATTATTTCTAACACTCCGGAGGTTTGACAGAAACTCAATACGAAGGCCTTTGTGTGAATATATGCTCTTATGTGTGTGTGGAGTGCGTGTGTGAGAGCATATCTTGATACAGAGTTCTACACCCACTATTGGGCACTGATGACATTAGTGGGGATGTCGTAGTATCTAGTCCATACTATGCATAATGGAGTTGATAGTTATATAGTCTTGTGGGTTGACTACCATGAGTATATAACATGCACGTTCCTAAAAGATGAATTTGGCCATGTTCCTAGATTCATCTAGGTATATTATGTCCAAAGCATACTACCTCTGTAATAGCCAAATCTAATCATGTGATCTAATCACTTGTATTGCAGCTCACCCAAATCCTTCATCTTAAACTTCTTCTTGAGGAGAATCTTCACCTCATGAACATCAACATCATTGTCCTTTGTGACAATCTTTGGGTATTGTGGATTGCCGTGCATCTCTTCAATTTGGTTGCCTTACATGGGTGCCCATTGTGGGGATACCCTTAGTTGTGTGAAGTGTTTTATAGTGTCAAATCCCCACGGATCTCCTCGTGATCGATCTTGGTTCGAGACTCAAATCTTGCAAACAAACGAACAAACAAACAACAAGGGGGTGCAGGCCTAACTCACCTCCTATCATGTGCATCACAGACGCCATGAACATTCTCAGGGCTAGATCCAGAAGAGGCAAACAGATAAAGATTATGAACCAGTAGAAGATGGACATGGAGCAGGACTTGGAGCAAAACATAGAGCACTCTTGGCAGTGTAGATTGAAGCAAGGCTTGGAGAAGAACCAAAGGGGTGCTATCGGCTGCTCCCAGAACCAGTCGGCTGAGTCAGAGGACATGGGCAGCATCAGGCGCATCAAGGACAAGTAGATCCTCCAGTCGGGCAGCGTTTGCTAGTATGCATGGACATGGAACTGGCCGACCAGCAGTCGGCCAGCACAAAAAGGGGTCCAAGACCCATATAAAAAGGCCCCCTTGCTCCTTGTTTTATTCATTCTCTCCCACTAGGGGATTGGATCATTAGAGATCCCATAGGGGATAGATTTTAGGGTTAACAACCTTTTTATGAAGGCAGCCCATGGCTGCAAAGATATGTACCTTTTTGTACCATAGTATATACTGAATTTCCAACACTTCTTGCTCTCTCTCTCTACTCTCTCTCTACTTGCGTTTTTGCATCAGATGGTGCGTTTTTGCATCAGAAGGTTTCCAAGAGTGTTTAGGGCTGAAAGAAGACTACCCAGAGCTTCCGCGCGTTACATTGGTATCAGAGCATCAGGCCCAGCCCGACTAAACGCTGATTCAGTCCAAATGATGGTGTACAGGTCCAAGGTACAGGAAAGTACACGGATTCGAAGCCCAAGGCGGGAACACAGATTGGGAAGAACTCCCAGGAGGTTTGTTGGTGGTTTTCCACAGTGCCAGATGGGGATGGCAGTTTCGTGAGCCAGATAGGTTCTAAGGGAACGGTCCCAAGGGAGGTTGATCCTCCAAGGGTGATGTGAGAGTGCCAGACTCAGTTCCAGGAACGAAGACCAAGACGGTGTTCAGAGTCAGGGCAGGAATGGATTGTGGACTAGAGGAAGACCAGATGCATAGATCTTCATCAGAGACAGAGTGGTTTGGAGAACAGATCGGATTTTCAGGGAAAAAGGTTTGCCAGGGATGGACGATGACAGAGGGACTTCGGGACAGGATTGGGATGATGACAGTCATCCAAGAGCAGGTTGGATTCCCGTCATCAAGTTTAGCAGAGGGGGATGTCATGTGCATCACAGACGCCATGAACATTCTCAGGGCTAGATCCAGAAGAGGCAAACAGATAAAGATTATGAACCAGTAGAAGATGGACATGGAGCAGGACTTGGAGCAAAACATAGAGCACTCTTGGCAGTGTAGATTGAAGCAAGGCTCGGAGAAGAACCAAAGGGATGCTGTCGGCTGCTCCCAGAACCAGTCGGCTGAGTCAGAGGACATGGGCTGCATCAGGCGCATCAAGGACAAGTAGATCCTCCAGTCGGGCAGCGTTTGCTAGTATGTGTGGACATGGAACAGGCCGAGTCGGCCAGCACAAAAAGGGGTCCAAGACCCATATAAAAAGGCCCCCTTGCTCCTTGTTTTATTCATTCTCTCCCACTAGGGGATTGGATCATTAGAGGTCCCATAGGGGACAGAGGGTTAACAACCTTTTTATGAAGGCAGCCCATGGTTGCAAAGATATGTACCTTTTTGTACCATAGTATATACTGAATTTCCAACACTTCTTACTCTCTCTCTCTACTCTCTCTCTACCTGCGTTTTTGCATCAGATGGTGCGTTTTTGCATCAAAAGGTTTCCAAGAGTGTTTAGGGCTGAAAGAAGACTACCCAGAGCTTCCGCGCGTTACACCTCCCAACCATGACAGCCGTGGGCAAGCCCACAGTCTTGGCTGTCTCCACCGAGCCACGAGCTGAGCTAACTAGGATGACGTTCCGACCAATCTCCTCCTCGCGACGTCCCATAACGCCACGAAGCTGCCCTCGCGGGCCTCGAGATTGCTGCCGGCCTCGGCTGCGTAAAGCAGGTGCATGTCTGCACTAGATCCAAGCTCCAAGACCATAGAGCTCTCACAAACTCGCGAGACTCTCTATGTCTCAATAACTAACCCCTGCCACCTATTTAT
This sequence comes from Cibotium barometz, assembly GCF_041138505.1. Lineage (NCBI taxonomy): Eukaryota > Viridiplantae > Streptophyta > Polypodiopsida > Cyatheales > Cibotiaceae > Cibotium > Cibotium barometz. The sequence continues at coordinate 18,172,103 of NC_141064.1, forward strand.
AGGCTCCTGGCCGGTCATCGGGCGTCCACACTTGGACGCCCGCCCGTCCATACTTGGGTGCCCGCCCGTTAGTATATCCCTAACTCAGCTCGTGAATCAGCCTGCCTAGTTCCAAGCTTCCCCAAGCTTCGAAACTAGTCTTGCGTGCATGTAGCACACGGTAGATACACACTGTGCACATGACATACTCCCCTTCCTCTAAGAGCTCACTCCTGAGCTCACTAAAAAGCGAGGGTAATCTCTGTGAAGAGTAGTCAATGTCTCCCATGTAGCGTCCTCCTCAACACGATCCTTCCACTTGATCTTGTATTCCGTGATAAGCGTATTACGCAATCTTCTTTCACGAAATCCAAGAATCTTTTCAAGTTCGTGCGGAACAAATGTCATGTCCTCGACATCTATAATTTCTTGAGGATTAACTAACTGATCTGCTCCACCCAGTACTTCCTTTAGTCTACTGACATGAAATACCGGATGAACTTTCACATCAGAAGGCAAATCCAATTTATATGCAACTGAACCAATCCGTCGTGTAACACGAAATGGTCCACAGTATCTAGGGGATAATTTCGGAGATCTACTTGTCCGTAAAGTCTCGGAATCTTTTGGAACTCGCAAATACACCATCGTTCCTTCAGAGAACCCTCTGGGTGAACGATGTCTATTAGAATAAAACCTGTCTCGGTCTTGAGCACTTCTAATAGATTCCTTTGCAACTTGTAACATTTCCTGCATATCTTGCAAAAAATTACGTGGTGCATCATGCTGAAGTCCTGAGAATCCTATTGTAACAGGTGATCTAGGTTGAAAACCATACATAAGCATGAAAGGACTAAACCCTGTACTCGTATGCTTAGTACTGTTATATGCAAATTCTAACATAGGAAGATAATCCTCCCATGAACTCTGTCTTTTGGATACATATGCTCAAAGCATATCCTCCAAAATCTGATTCACTCTTTCAGTCCGGCCATCAGATTGAGGATGATCAGAGGAACTCAAATTCAAAGTTGTTTCCAACTTCTCAAAAACAAGTTTCCAAAAATCACTCGTAAACTTAGAGTCCTTATCACTGACTATGTCTTGCGGTAACCCGTACAGTCTAAACAATTGCTCGATAAACTGCCGTGCTAATTGCGTAGCTGCCTTGATGTGTTCTTGGCAATCCGGTAATAAAATCCATGGAAATACTTTCCCATTTATTACCTGGGATTTGCAAAGGATGCAACAACCCAGCCTGTCTAAAGCGTTCAGCTTTATTTGCCTGACAAATTTGACACTTGAGAACATAATCTTCTACATGCCCTGTCATGACCCTGTGTTTTTCTCTGGACAAGATGCAGATGTGCACGGGGACATGGTGGACAGTGTGAATGGCATCAGGTGGGAGTGAAGATGGAAGCCCATGTGTGGATAACCCCATGTGTGAAAGGGGGCAAAGGAATTTTAACTTAAAAGGTTTTAAAAAACCTTTAAAGTAATTTTTAATGCCATTTAGGAAGAAAACGTGGCCCATAAGCTATTTTTGGGGCCACGTGTGCTTTTTGGGAAAGAGGAGGGGCTGGCAGGCAAGGAGGCGCCTAACTCTTGTGGAGGGCTGTGTTTTTTCGCTGAGAAGGGCTGGTCGCCTGTAGACCCATGTGCTGGCTTTTTCGTTGGAAAGCGGGCTGCTTATCTGGATATACAGGGGCCTATCACTCTTGAGGAAACGTGTGCTTTTCTGGGGAGAGGTGGACTGCATGCTGGCTGCGCATGGATGGGCCTGTGCAGGTAGTGTACGGCTGCTGTCTGCAGGTACAGCCCACGTGGCAGGTCTGACTGCTGCAGGTGCAGATTCAGGCGATGCAGGTACAGGTGGCGCAGTCAGGTACAGCTACAGGAAGTCTGGGCTACTGGTCATATCATGCTTTTTGGAAGGACTGCAGGCGGGCTATGCTACAGAAGCTACAGGCGCAAGTGAATAGCTCATTAGGCATGCTTTTTGGAGACTAAAGGGCTGGCTGCTGTGCTGTGCTTCAGAACAGAGACACAAGCCTCCTTTCTCTCTCTCTCTCTCTCTCCCTCTGCTGAAAAGTAGACAGGGGCTGTTTTCTTTGGACACAAAGGTGAACAGGGGCTGGATTTCCATGAACATAGACATCATGTCGATGGCGTTCATCTGATGGAATTTTCAGTTTCTCTTTGCTTTTGGTTCGGGACTGTTTTGGGACAGTTTACGGGCTGTTTTTGCTTGGCTGCAAATTCAGCTATGTGCTTGGGTTTTTGACTGCAAGTACAAGGTCATTTGGTTATGTTTCTTGGCATGGGAGTGATGCAAGCTCGCATGGCTGCGTGCTCATGGAGCAGATTGTTTTCTTCCTGCTAGAAAGGAACAGTGGGACCTACAGTTATGGGCATCTCTATGTTGCCAGATGTTTCATGAGGGAACAGGTAACTAGATGTATGCCGTTGTTGGCGAGGAAACATGTTTTTGGGTTTCTCCAGGAGATAGGTCACATGCAGGCAGAAGGTACAGGAATGGACACATGTTTGGTACAGCCTTGCTACTGATAGGACAAGGGACAGGGAATCCATGACAGAGATGGATAGTACCCTTGGAAGGTAGAGAGGGTTTGTACAGGTGTGTCAACTGTATAGTATGCTGTGCTGTGATGCGAGTTCTCTTCTGAGAGACAGTTTGGGAGTTTGTGTTGTGATGCAGAAGCACTGGATGTGTCAGGGTGTGATGCTGTTCATAGTGTGAGAGGCTATGGATGGTTGTGGCAGCCTTGATCATGGGAGAAAGCTTCTGTATGCAGACTCAATGTGAGAAGAGTCTTTCGATATGAACAATGGCTGGACTTGTTTGTGGATGCCGTGTGGACAAGAAGCCAGATGCAGGTTCTTTGCAGGCTTCAGGAGTTCTACTGGGACGGCTGAATTACCAGCCTTATATTGTAATCAAAGATCTTATATTCAATTAAAGAAATACCGCAAGGGGCGCCACTGCGATTTGGGGCCAATCGGTGTCCGTGTACTATTTGCAGGAGCACTCTAGCTCCCCCTGTTTGTTTTCCTTTTCTAGGTTCTCAATGGTGTTGAAGTGTTTTATGTGCGAGTGTTTGTTTCACCGCCCTTTGCTTTCTGAAGGCCGGTTTACAAGGTTCCGTTTGCCGGGACACATCGTCGACTTTCTCAAGGAGGCGAGTCCGTGGTTGCTTTGGTCGGGACAATCGCCAACTTTCCTAAGGGGGCGAGCTCGTGGTTGTCTCATGAGAGTCACATCAGAAGCTTCAACATGAGGAAAGTGAAAAGGAAGTGCAGGACACCGTATAGGATTTTGTGTCTTTGCCTATATGAGGTGAAGAGCAAGAGCTGAAGATGAAGCTCAGGAGAAAAGATACCAAGGACAAGAAGTAGTCGGCCAGGAACAAGAAGCAGCTGAAGTGTTATGGTGCAGGAGATGCGTTGAAGGCTATGGCTTTCGACAGTTTGTCACCGGTGGTATTTTCATAAAGGCTTCATGGGTTCGGAAGACAGTTTCCTTCTATGTTTAGCAGTGGTGATCTACTATGCTTCATCGAGGACTTGTGCTTACCACTTGGGTGGAGTGCAAGCAGGTTTTGGGTGCCTGAGGATGTATCAGATGAGGCTCAGATGGAAGTGGGGAACTTGACGAGGTTCTTATTCTTGAGCATATACTGGCACATAAGGAAAGAAAGGTACAGGGTAAGGTTTCCCGTCGCTATCCTGTGAAGTTCAAGAGCTGTTCACTGATGGATACGAAGTGGATGGAGGAGGTTCACTGATGGATGCGAAGTGGATGGAGGAGGGTGACTTAGCAGATTCACCTCAGGATTTGCAGCTTTATCTTGATGCCTTTGAGTTAGAGCCGACTCTTATTGTGGCTCATTCAGGTTCAGCAGAGCATGGGTCTGGAGCATTACCTGATGCTCAAGAGGGGGGTAGCACCTCCGCTCCCTTGTTGTTACAGACAGGCTCATTTGTTATCTAGGAGTCGCTTGGTGACATCTTTGTATTCACCCGAAGGTACTGAGGCTGACAGTACATCTGCTTATGGGACTTCTATGATATTGTGTACTAGTCACAAGAGATGGTGGTTGAGTATGGTTCACAGTCGCGCGCACCTTGAACTATAACTGCAACTATGGATAACTCTATGGAGGACATAAGTCTTGCGAGCAGTCCTAGAGCTAGTTTGGTTCATGGAAATATGGATCGAACTCTATTTGTGCATGTATGCATACACTTTCTGAGGTAGAGGTATTTTTGTATTCTGGTGCCATTGGATCCTGGTACCATTGAGAATACATTGGGAAATACTCTGCATTGTGTCATGTGCTGCATGTATGTTGGCATGATACATCAAGTGCTTTATTATGTCATGGATGCACCACTGGGTGTAACTCCTGCGGGATGGCCATGAGACATATGTGGGAAAGTACTTGGTAGATGTAGTGTTTGGATGCATTGAGTGCTTTCATATGCTCATGTCTTACCATCAGTCGTGGGTCCTGCGGGATGCCCATGGGCGTAAGGCTTGCGAGCAGCCCTTAGACTGTTATTTTGGAGTAGGTAGAGCATTTTGAGGAGCATATTGTTTGCGAATGCATATGTGTGTCATGCATATGTGTGCCATATGTAGAATGATGCATGGTTTTGTTTTTGGCTAACACAGTTAACGTGTTTCCATTTGGTTTTAGACTTTTGCAGTAGGTTCTGAAGGAACAAGCAAGAGGACAGTGTGGCTTATTGTGCAGGATGATTGTTCTATCATCCAGATGCATTGGAAGGCCATTGTTTCTGCCATATGGGGTATCTTTGCTCATGAGATGCTTTACTGTGCCATTGAGTGCAATCGAGGACGCTTGCCATTTTTCAAGAGGGGGGTATGTCATGACCCTGTGTTTTTCTCTGGACAAGATGCAGATGTGCACGGGGACATGGTGGACAGTGTGAATGGCATCAGGTGGGAGTGAAGATGGAAGCCCATGTGTGGATAACCCCATGTGTGAAAGGGGGCAAAGGAATTTTAACTTAAAAGGTTTTAAAAAACCTTTAAAGTAATTTTTAATGCCATTTAGGAAGAAAACGTGGCCCATAAGCTATTTTTGGGGCCACGTGTGCTTTTTGGGAAAGAGGAGGGGCTGGCAGGCAAGGAGGCGCCTAACTCTTGTGGAGGGCTGTGTTTTTTCGCTGAGAAGGGCTGGTCGCCTGTAGACCCATGTGCTGGCTTTTTCGTTGGAAAGCGGGCTGCTTATCTGGATATACAGGGGCCTATCACTCTTGAGGAAACGTGTGCTTTTCTGGGGAGAGGTGGACTGCATGCTGGCTGCGCATGGATGGGCCTGTGCAGGTAGTGTACGGCTGCTGTCTGCAGGTACAGCCCACGTGGCAGGTCTGACTGCTGCAGGTGCAGATTCAGGCGATGCAGGTACAGGTGGCGCAGTCAGGTACAGCTACAGGAAGTCTGGGCTACTGGTCATATCATGCTTTTTGGAAGGACTGCAGGCGGGCTATGCTACAGAAGCTACAGGCGCAAGTGAATAGCTCATTAGGCATGCTTTTTGGAGACTAAAGGGCTGGCTGCTGTGCTGTGCTTCAGAACAGAGACACAAGCCTCCTTTCTCTCTCTCTCTCTCTCTCCCTCTGCTGAAAAGTAGACAGGGGCTGTTTTCTTTGGACACAAAGGTGAACAGGGGCTGGATTTCCATGAACATAGACATCATGTCGATGGCGTTCATCTGATGGAATTTTCAGTTTCTCTTTGCTTTTGGTTCGGGACTGTTTTGGGACAGTTTACGGGCTGTTTTTGCTTGGCTGCAAATTCAGCTATGTGCTTGGGTTTTTGACTGCAAGTACAAGGTCATTTGGTTATGTTTCTTGGCATGGGAGTGATGCAAGCTCGCATGGCTGCGTGCTCATGGAGCAGATTGTTTTCTTCCTGCTAGAAAGGAACAGTGGGACCTACAGTTATGGGCATCTCTATGTTGCCAGATGTTTCATGAGGGAACAGGTAACTAGATGTATGCCGTTGTTGGCGAGGAAACATGTTTTTGGGTTTCTCCAGGAGATAGGTCACATGCAGGCAGAAGGTACAGGAATGGACACATGTTTGGTACAGCCTTGCTACTGATAGGACAAGGGACAGGGAATCCATGACAGAGATGGATAGTACCCTTGGAAGGTAGAGAGGGTTTGTACAGGTGTGTCAACTGTATAGTATGCTGTGCTGTGATGCGAGTTCTCATCTGAGAGACAGTTTGGGAGTTTGTGTTGTGATGCAGAAGCACTGGATGTGTCAGGGTGTGATGCTGTTCATAGTGTGAGAGGCTATGGATGGTTGTGGCAGCCTTGATCATGGGAGAAAGCTTCTGTATGCAGACTCAATGTGAGAAGAGTCTTTCGATATGAACAATGGCTGGACTTGTTTGTGGATGCCGTGTGGACAAGAAGCCAGATGCAGGTTCTTTGCAGGCTTCAGGAGTTCTACTGGGACGGCTGAATTACCAGCCTTATATTGTAATCAAAGATCTTATATTCAATTAAAGAAATACCGCAAGGGGCGCCACTGCGATTTGGGGCCAATCGGTGTCCGTGTACTATTTGCAGGAGCACTCTAGCTCCCCCTGTTTGTTTTCCTTTTCTAGGTTCTCAATGGTGTTGAAGTGTTTTATGTGCGAGTGTTTGTTTCACCGCCCTTTGCTTTCTGAAGGCCGGTTTACAAGGTTCCGTTTGCCGGGACACATCGTCGACTTTCTCAAGGAGGCGAGTCCGTGGTTGCTTTGGTCGGGACAATCGCCAACTTTCCTAAGGGGGCGAGCTCGTGGTTGTCTCATGAGAGTCACATCAGAAGCTTCAACATGAGGAAAGTGAAAAGGAAGTGCAGGACACCGTATAGGATTTTGTGTCTTTGCCTATATGAGGTGAAGAGCAAGAGCTGAAGATGAAGCTCAGGAGAAAAGATACCAAGGACAAGAAGTAGTCGGCCAGGAACAAGAAGCAGCTGAAGTGTTATGGTGCAGGAGATGCGTTGAAGGCTATGGCTTTCGACAGTTTGTCACCGGTGGTATTTTCATAAAGGCTTCATGGGTTCGGAAGACAGTTTCCTTCTATGTTTAGCAGTGGTGATCTACTATGCTTCATCGAGGACTTGTGCTTACCACTTGGGTGGAGTGCAAGCAGGTTTTGGGTGCCTGAGGATGTATCAGATGAGGCTCAGATGGAAGTGGGGAACTTGACGAGGTTCTTATTCTTGAGCATATACTGGCACATAAGGAAAGAAAGGTACAGGGTAAGGTTTCCCGTCGCTATCCTGTGAAGTTCAAGAGCTGTTCACTGATGGATACGAAGTGGATGGAGGAGGTTCACTGATGGATGCGAAGTGGATGGAGGAGGGTGACTTAGCAGATTCACCTCAGGATTTGCAGCTTTATCTTGATGCCTTTGAGTTAGAGCCGACTCTTATTGTGGCTCATTCAGGTTCAGCAGAGCATGGGTCTGGAGCATTACCTGATGCTCAAGAGGGGGGTAGCACCTCCGCTCCCTTGTTGTTACAGACAGGCTCATTTGTTATCTAGGAGTCGCTTGGTGACATCTTTGTATTCACCCGAAGGTACTGAGGCTGACAGTACATCTGCTTATGGGACTTCTATGATATTGTGTACTAGTCACAAGAGATGGTGGTTGAGTATGGTTCACAGTCGCGCGCACCTTGAACTATAACTGCAACTATGGATAACTCTATGGAGGACATAAGTCTTGCGAGCAGTCCTAGAGCTAGTTTGGTTCATGGAAATATGGATCGAACTCTATTTGTGCATGTATGCATACACTTTCTGAGGTAGAGGTATTTTTGTATTCTGGTGCCATTGGATCCTGGTACCATTGAGAATACATTGGGAAATACTCTGCATTGTGTCATGTGCTGCATGTATGTTGGCATGATACATCAAGTGCTTTATTATGTCATGGATGCACCACTGGGTGTAACTCCTGCGGGATGGCCATGAGACATATGTGGGAAAGTACTTGGTAGATGTAGTGTTTGGATGCATTGAGTGCTTTCATATGCTCATGTCTTACCATCAGTCGTGGGTCCTGCGGGATGCCCATGGGCGTAAGGCTTGCGAGCAGCCCTTAGACTGTTATTTTGGAGTAGGTAGAGCATTTTGAGGAGCATATTGTTTGCGAATGCATATGTGTGTCATGCATATGTGTGCCATATGTAGAATGATGCATGGTTTTGTTTTTGGCTAACACAGTTAACGTGTTTCCATTTGGTTTTAGACTTTTGCAGTAGGTTCTGAAGGAACAAGCAAGAGGACAGTGTGGCTTATTGTGCAGGATGATTGTTCTATCATCCAGATGCATTGGAAGGCCATTGTTTCTGCCATATGGGGTATCTTTGCTCATGAGATGCTTTACTGTGCCATTGAGTGCAATCGAGGACGCTTGCCATTTTTCAAGAGGGGGGTATGTCATGACCCTGTGTTTTTCTCTGGACAAGATGCAGATGTGCACGGGGACATGGTGGACAGTGTGAATGGCATCAGGTGGGAGTGAAGATGGAAGCCCATGTGTGGATAACCCCATGTGTGAAAGGGGGCAAAGGAATTTTAACTTAAAAGGTTTTAAAAAACCTTTAAAGTAATTTTTAATGCCATTTAGGAAGAAAACGTGGCCCATAAGCTATTTTTGGGGCCACGTGTGCTTTTTGGGAAAGAGGAGGGGCTGGCAGGCAAGGAGGCGCCTAACTCTTGTGGAGGGCTGTGTTTTTTCGCTGAGAAGGGCTGGTCGCCTGTAGACCCATGTGCTGGCTTTTTCGTTGGAAAGCGGGCTGCTTATCTGGATATACAGGGGCCTATCACTCTTGAGGAAACGTGTGCTTTTCTGGGGAGAGGTGGACTGCATGCTGGCTGCGCATGGATGGGCCTGTGCAGGTAGTGTACGGCTGCTGTCTGCAGGTACAGCCCACGTGGCAGGTCTGACTGCTGCAGGTGCAGATTCAGGCGATGCAGGTACAGGTGGCGCAGTCAGGTACAGCTACAGGAAGTCTGGGCTACTGGTCATATCATGCTTTTTGGAAGGACTGCAGGCGGGCTATGCTACAGAAGCTACAGGCGCAAGTGAATAGCTCATTAGGCATGCTTTTTGGAGACTAAAGGGCTGGCTGCTGTGCTGTGCTTCAGAACAGAGACACAAGCCTCCTTTCTCTCTCTCTCTCTCTCTCCCTCTGCTGAAAAGTAGACAGGGGCTGTTTTCTTTGGACACAAAGGTGAACAGGGGCTGGATTTCCATGAACATAGACATCATGTCGATGGCGTTCATCTGATGGAATTTTCAGTTTCTCTTTGCTTTTGGTTCGGGACTGTTTTGGGACAGTTTACGGGCTGTTTTTGCTTGGCTGCAAATTCAGCTATGTGCTTGGGTTTTTGACTGCAAGTACAAGGTCATTTGGTTATGTTTCTTGGCATGGGAGTGATGCAAGCTCGCATGGCTGCGTGCTCATGGAGCAGATTGTTTTCTTCCTGCTAGAAAGGAACAGTGGGACCTACAGTTATGGGCATCTCTATGTTGCCAGATGTTTCATGAGGGAACAGGTAACTAGATGTATGCCGTTGTTGGCGAGGAAACATGTTTTTGGGTTTCTCCAGGAGATAGGTCACATGCAGGCAGAAGGTACAGGAATGGACACATGTTTGGTACAGCCTTGCTACTGATAGGACAAGGGACAGGGAATCCATGACAGAGATGGATAGTACCCTTGGAAGGTAGAGAGGGTTTGTACAGGTGTGTCAACTGTATAGTATGCTGTGCTGTGATGCGAGTTCTCTTCTGAGAGACAGTTTGGGAGTTTGTGTTGTGATGCAGAAGCACTGGATGTGTCAGGGTGTGATGCTGTTCATAGTGTGAGAGGCTATGGATGGTTGTGGCAGCCTTGATCATGGGAGAAAGCTTCTGTATGCAGACTCAATGTGAGAAGAGTCTTTCGATATGAACAATGGCTGGACTTGTTTGTGGATGCCGTGTGGACAAGAAGCCAGATGCAGGTTCTTTGCAGGCTTCAGGAGTTCTACTGGGACGGCTGAATTACCAGCCTTATATTGTAATCAAAGCTCTTATATTCAATTAAAGAAATACCGCAAGGGGCGCCACTGCGATTTGGGGCCAATCGGTGTCCGTGTACTATTTGCAGGAGCACTCTAGCTCCCCCTGTTTGTTTTCCTTTTCTAGGTTCTCAATGGTGTTGAAGTGTTTTATGTGCGAGTGTTTGTTTCACCGCCCTTTGCTTTCTGAAGGCCGGTTTACATGCCCTTTCATCTTTGGCCAATAAAAAGTGTGTTTCACTAACGATAGTGTCCTGTGTACCCCATGTTGGGTGTTGGACTCACACACTCACACACACAAACCTGCACATTAGGGTTAGGTGCAGGGTAGAGAAGCTCACACACACAGAAATGAGAGAGAGAGAGGGAGAGCCAAAAGTGTGGTATCCACAAAATGCAAGTCAACCCTTGCATGTGTGCCACATGAATTTGCTCAACAAAGACACCCCAAAAGATATGTCTGGCCTCGTGTTACACAAGTAAATGAGGCATCCGACTGCCTGGTTGTAAATGTCGGCCTCAGAAGGCTCTCCAATATCATGCATAGTAAGCCGTACACCTGGTTCTACCGGAGTAGAAATGGGCTTACATTCATCCATGTGAAACCTTTTTAGCAAACTTTTTATGTACTTAGTTTGCTGCATAACAATGCCATCATCTGTATGCATAAACTGTATGCCGAGATAGTAATGTAAAGGCCCCAAATCTGACATATCAAATTCAGCTTTCAAATCAGCTTTGAAATCTGAAATTTGTGCTTTGCTTGTACCTGTAATGAGCATGTCATCTACATACAAGATGACTATGAGAATATCGGAATCGGTTTTCTTCACATACAATGTGCTTTCAGCTAGACTATTCTCATAACCTTGGCTGGTTAGATGAGCATGTATCTTATCATACCAAGCTCTTGGAGCTTGCTTTAACCCATACAATGCTTTGTGCAACCTGCATACTTTATGTTTCTCACCAGGAACTACAAAACCAATGGGCTGATTTACATATACTTCCTCCTGTAAATCCCCATTTAAGAATGCAGTTTTGATGTCCAATTGATGCACTTTCCATCCTTTATGTGCAGCCAATGCAATTACAGATCTTATTGTGGTTATTCTCGAAGTAGGAGCAAAAGTCTCTTCATAATCTATTCCCTTTTTTTTGGGAGTAGCCTTTAGCCACAAGTCTTGCTTTGTACCTGTCAATAGTACCATCATATTTTCTTTTGACTTTGTACACCCACGTTGTTCCAATTACATGCTTGCCCTTAGGCAATTCCACAAGATCCCATGTATTGTTCTTCATGACAGAAGAAATTTCAGCTTGCATAGCTTGCAACCAATGCTCATTCTCATGTGCTTCTTCATAAGAAGAAGGTTCTTCTGAATCAAAGAGACCACCCATTGCGAATGCAGACTCCCCACTATGTACATTCAAAGCATGGCTGGAACTAGCCCTTGTTCTACCTGTGAGTGGAGCTGCAAGTTTGCTTTCTTGCAAAGTTTTCAGCAACCATCTTGGCACTGACTTGTGCTCTTCCCTGACAAGATCTTCCACTTCTTCCATAGAAGGGGGCTGAATGGCTGGCTGTTCCACATGTTCTACATGAGGATTTTCTTGTGTAGGGGCTGGTTGATCTGAATCCCCCCTAATTGCAATGGGTAAAAGTCCATCAAACATTTCCTGTATGCTTGCATCATTGCTTTTATACAAGCTGTACATGGGCTGTTCTGAATTTTCAGCAAATACCACATCTCTACTGACAAAAATCCTTCGTGTAGTTGGATTATAAAGACGGTATCCTTTGCTCTCATTGCTGTAGCCCACAAAAATGCATTTGATTGCTTTGTCATCTAGCTTTGTTCGGAGTTGTTCTGGCACATGTGCATATGCCAAACACCTAAATGTACGCATATAATCCACTGTTGGCTTCGGCTATACCAAGCCTCAAATGGTGTTATGGTTTTCAAAGCTTTTGTTGGACACCTGTTCAACACATGAGTTGCACACATTATAGCTTCCATCCAAAATTTATGAGGCAACTTTTGTGCTTTCCCCATGCATCTTGCCATCTCCATGAGAGATTTATTTTTCCTTTCAGCTACACCATTCTGCTGCGGTGTATAAGGCACAGTACATTGGTGTTTGATGTCCTTTTGAAGCATATAATCCTTGAATGCATTTGACATGTATTCTCCACCTCTATCTGAGCGGAGTGTTTGGACTTTACATCCACACATATTTTCAGCCATTGCTACAAAGTGTCGAAAGCATGTAAACACATCTGCTTTCGCTTTCAAAGGGTAAGCCCAAGCAAACCTGGAGTAGTCATCAATGAATGTGACAAAGTAAAGATGCCCCCCTATGGATGGTGTCCGCATCGGACCACATACATCACTATGTATGAGCTGTAATTTACTTTCAGCTCTAACAGCTCCATCTCTGGGGAATTGTTTTCGTTGCATCTTTCCCAAAATACACCCCTCACATACATGTCTTGGTGGAGACTCAAGAGGCGGCATATTATCAACCATATGATGCTTGTGCAAAAGCATCAAACTCTGAAAATTTACATGCCCAAAACGAGCATGCCATAGCTCTGCATCATGCATAGCAGGAGTGTGGGCAGCCACTGTATTTGCATCATAAGTGCGCTTGTCATAGCTGTCCAGCTTATACAAGCCTTTGTATCGTGTTCCAGAAGTGACTATTTCATAACCCTTTGATGGGTCTTTTACCAAACACTTCCCACCTTCAAATTCAACCTTTAAACCTTGGTCGTTTATGGCTGAGACGGAGAGCAGATTTTTCTTTATTCCTTGAACATACAATACATTTTTCATACATGTATGACATTACCAATTCCCTTTACTGGATATGTGGTATGATCTGCACATGATACAGTGCGGCCTTTTGAAACATAAACTAAGTGGTGAAATACATCTTTGGATGAAGTGATGTGGCTCGAAGCACCACTATCAAAATACCATTATGCATTCTGTCTGTCAGATGCAATGCAAGACATATCAGTGTCTGAAGCACTTGGTGTGTCACTAGTGCATGTGACCAAAAAAGTGTACTCTTCCTGGATTACATTAGCTGATTGCTGTGCTTTGTCATCAGAAGAGTCTGCTACTACTGCATTGCCTGCTTCTTTCCTTTTCTCTTTTGCAATCCGCATCCTACATTCACTGATGTAGTGTCCAGGCTTATGACAGGAGTGACATTTGTCCTTCTTTTTGGGCTTGTTTGCATCCCCTTTGTCAGACTTTTCACCACTAGAAGAGGGCTGGCCATGACCAGCCTTGCTAGACTGTTGTTCCCCATGCCTAAAGCTCTTTGTTGGTTGTAAATGCCTTTTCTCCACCACGGTTGCTTGATAAGTTTGCTCTTGTTTGCTCTTCCTGCAAGAGTAAACCCACGAGCTCTTCAAAAGTGACGGAATCAGCACCTCCTCTCATTGAGAGGTTGAGAGAGGTGTGAAAGCCCAAGTAGGAAGGCGGTAAAGAATGAAGAGTGTTGGTGACCATCTGTCTGTCTGGGATAACCTCATCAATGTTGAGCAATTGTTCTTGCAAATCTTTCACTTTGGTGAGATGATCTGCCATGGAGTCACCCTCATCCATAGAAAGAAGATCCAATTGCCTCTTCAAGTAGGCAACTCTTGCCTCGTTGCATACCTGATACATTGCTTCCAATGTGTCCCATGCAAGCTTCGATGTCTTGCATGAACGAATTTGCGGAATAATAGTCCTTTTCACTGAAAGGGCTATCAATGACATGGCCTGTGCATCTCTAGAGTCCCATCTCTTCTGCTCTTGTGTGGGAGCAGGATCTACATCAAGAGCTCTTTGAGCACCTCCCCTTTGAGGCGTGGCTAGCTGTATGGTAAGTGGGCGTGTGTCATCACCACACACGATGCCCCAAAGCCCTTTGGCTACCAGCAAATTACGGATCATGAAACTCCATAGGGAGTAGTTAGATCCATCCAGCTTGTCCTCCTAGGTGAGCACACCAAATACATCTGTAGTATTCTGTGCCATGTCAACAAAGTATAACTGCAAGCTAACCAAGCACCACTGTGCACTGCCACGCAACCACATGTCTTGTGCAAATGTATGCCTGCAAATCAAAGCAAGTGTAAACCTGCACCAAATTGTCCAATTACACACAATGTGTATACATACGCGACAAATAGCAGCTGTAATGCCCAATTACATGCTCCAATCAGAAAATCCCCAATTTTTATGCACTCCAATCGCTTCAATGTGCATCTAATTGGCCAATTTCCGCAAAAGCCCCAAATTTTTGCAAGTGAAAGAGGTTCAATTTGCTGATTTTGACCTCAATTTTGAAAACCCCCAAATTTCTACAAATGAAAGAGGTTCAATTTGCTGATTTTGACCTCAATTTCGAAAACCCCCAATTTTTCAAAATCAAAATCTTGCATCAACTCCGCCCAACGAGCTTTCCTTCCTCTCAAATCATCCGCATCACACACATACTTGATTGACTGATGATCAGTCAATACCACAAACTTGGAGCCATATAAATAATGTCTCCAAACCTTGAGAGCATGAATCACAGCATAAAGCTCCTTGTCAAGGGTTGGCCAACGAGATTGAGTGTCGTCTAGTTTTTTACTTTCAAAAGCAACCGGTCTACCATCTTGAAATAGAGCAGCCTCGATAGCTTAGTCACTGGCATCAGTTTCAAGAACATAAGGCTGACTAGGATCAGGTAATGCTAAGATAGGTGCTTCCTTGACTTTATCTTTCAAAAGTCTGAAGGCCATATCCAAATCGTTATTCCAAGTGATAGGCTGATTTGACTTACGTCCATGACCTTTCAATAAGTCGGTCATCGGTAGTGTGAGCTAAGAGTACTCCCGCACAGATTTCCGAAGAAAAACTACAAAACCGAGAAAAGAACGAAGTTGTTTCAGTGTTCGCGGTATAGGCCAGTCCAAAACCTTCTGAACTCGGTCATAGTCAATGCTCAATCCATCTCGAGTGATCTTGTGTCCCAAGTAAATGATTTCTGTCATAAAGAACTCACATTTACTTAACTTAGCATATAGTCGATTCTGTCTTAAAATAGATAAGACAATCGTAAGGTGTCTGATATGATCCTCAAGAGTACGACTATATATCAAAATATCATCGAGGAACACCACCACAAATTTTCCCAAATGTTCACGAAAAAGATCGTTCATCATTTGCTGGAAAGTGGCTGGAGCATTGGTTAACCCAAAAGGTAATACGAGAAACTCGTAATGGCCATACCTAGTCCGAAAGGCGGTTCTTTCGACATGCCTTTCATGAATACGTATCTGGTGATAGCCAATACGTAAATCTATCTTCGTGAAATATTTCGCTCCTGCTAACCGGTCAATCATGTCATTTGATCTAGGGAGAGGATAACGGTTCTTAATGGTCAGCTTGTTCAATCTCTTGTAATCTATACACATTCTCCGGGTATTGTCCTTCTTTCTCCTAAGCAACACAGGTGCACCCCAAGGTGATTTACTTGGACGGATCTGGCCCATCCTCAAATAATCTTCGAGTTGTTTAGCCAACTCATCTTCCTCAGCTTGGCTCATCCTATAAGGTGGAATACTGACAGGATGAGCACCAGGGATCAAGTCAATACGATGATCTACTGCCCGTTCAAGTGGTAAACCCAATGCCAGTTCCTTAGGAAATACATCTCGAAACGAATCAAGTTTCTTCTTTAATTCTTTGCTTTCAAACACACTTAATTCATTTACATCCATGAAAGGGATGAGAAAAGAAGAAAGTGGAATCAATACACAATGGAAAGCGGTATACAAAGAAGAATCCATTATATTTCCAAAATCAATTGTATTTACAAGAGGTCCCTGAGAGGGATAAATACAATCACCTAAAATACTATACGTGGTGTCCTTATGCTAAAAAGAAAAAATATGACTAGACCAATCTATCTGGACTTCAAGAGTCTTAAACCACTCAATCCCTAATAACAAGTCTACATTTTCCAGATGCATTACATAGCATCCCAGAGTATCTTTGTAGTCCTGAATCTGGATTGGAAGCATCTCCAATGTGTCCTTTTTCTTCGCAGATAAAACAATGTCCTTTCTTCTTGAGCTTTAAAGCCCTAAGGAGTCGTTGCTTCTTCGCTGGTGTCGAACTGGAACTCTTCGAAGGTTGGTCCGAAGACTTTCCTTCTGTCGTGTTAGCCATAGGTGCGGAGAACTTTCTTTTATGCTTGTTCCCCTGCTCGGTAACGGGTTTCGACTTGGAAGAGACCATTGTATCATCATAGATACGAGCTGAATGAATGGTCTCGTCCAAAGTTTTACATTTGTTATTTTTAACCTGTAATCGGTACGAGTTTGGTAAACCAGCTACAAAAAACCCCAAAAGAGTAGTGGGATCCATCTTTGTAGCTTTCATCTGCAAGTCACGAAACTTCTGGAGGTAGACCTCATAAGTGAGGTGCGGCGAGGTCATGGTCAAAGCTGAAAACCGGGCAACAACATCATAATCATCCTCTTTTTTGAGGAATTCTTTCTTGAAGACGTCTTCGAATTGTGCCCAAGTCGTTGGCTTAGGGTTGAGTTCCTTCCACCAAAGCAAAGCTTTGCCGGACAGGAAACCTGCTGCTAACTGTATCTTCTTTCCGTCATCATATGGATGAAACTGAAAGTGAACTTGCCACTTATGTAGCCACATGTCCACTATCTCCTTGGTGCGCTGCTTTTGCTCGCCTCCGAACGGTTCCGGAGTAATGTTGGGGCCTAAAGCTGAAGCCAAGGTATCCATACCCGAGAAAGTAGAGAGGGTAGTGGTCAATAGAGCAATGGAGTTCTGCAAAGCTTGCATCTGGGCTGCGATTTGTGCCTGACGTTCCGTCGAAGAAGCTTCGAGAACTACTTTGAACTCTTGGAAATCTGATTTTGACACAAAATCGTCAAAAAGATCGGCATCGGTACCTTCCGTAGCCGGCAAGCCTGCGCGTTCCACAAGGGGCTCCAACTCTGATTCTTGGGTCGACATCGTGAAGAGGGTACGTGGAGAGAAAATTCGATCTTTGCACAACAAAAGTGTGAGTGAACTTGAGAGCTTGAGAGCTTGAAAACTTGAGAGATGTGTGGCAAGAAGCCCACTTAAGGGGTTTATAAAGATAGCCCCAAAAGCTAGGCTTAGCTTTTGCTTTGCTTTTGTGTTTATATATATATATATATATATATATATATATATATATAAATATATATATAGATATATATGGATATATATATTCTAGGTTCTTAAAAAAATAAAACACCTTTGAAACCTTGGAGGAGTTTTTAAACCTTTTAAAAAAAAAATTTAACTAAAAAAAAAAACGAAAGCCCCCAAAAAAACGTAGGCTTTCCTTGTTTTTTTTTCTCCTCCTGGATTAGCCCGCCGGTTGAAGCTGCCGTCGATTGAAGTTGCCGTCGCCAGCTTTCCTGTCGACGGATGCTGTCGTCAGTTGTGTCTGGAGTACCTTCGTGCCAGCCTACGCTTGTGCCAGCCTGTGTAGGCGTGGCCACAAAGCCACGTAGGCCTGGGCGCCTGCATCGTTGGGCCTGGGCGCCTGCTTGGCCTGGCCTGGCCTGGGCGCTGCCTGGGTTGGCTGCGCAAGCCTGGCCGCCTAGCTACGCAGGCACATGCGCCCGCCTGCCAGCCTCTGATAGCCAACCAACGTCTCCCGCCAGCGCACAAACCTGCCAGCATATCCACCTTCTCACACGTGCTCTCTCGCTCATTCGTTCAACGAAAAGCAAACTTGCTTTTTTCTTGTTTTCTCTCTCTACGTTCATGCGACTGCAGAAACGAGTCTCTCCTCTTCTTTGCAAAGCAAACGACCCTACGTAGACTACCACCTCCCATCAACATGGGTTTCTTTGATGGAGAAAAAGCACATACTATTCTGAAAACAGCAGTATGCACAGAAAAAACAGCAAGCTTTTTAACACATACCTTTCTTCGACCTCATCTTCTCTACCTACCGACTTGCTCGTTCACGAGGTATGCTCTGATACCACTGTCAAATCCCCACGGATCTCCTCGTGGTCGATCTTGGTTTGAGACTCGAATCCTGCAAACAAACGAACAAACAAACAACAAGGGGGTGCAGGCCTGACTCACCTCCCAACCAAAGTTGTTTCTCGTACGCGTATGAACAGGTTCGTACGGTATGATACCGTACGAATTCGTACGATATCGTACGGTACGAGGTTTGTTTGTTTGCTTTGTTTTGTTTTTTTTTTTCCAAAAAATTTTTTCCTTGGAAAAAAAAATTCCAAATGCTTAAAAAAAATATAGAAACCCTGCTTTACGAAGATCCCAAATGCTCGCAATACTTCGCAACTTTCGTGTCCACTCAGTATTCCATATGGGGTTATTGAGAGACCTAAAAAATCTGGCGAGGTAGACTGGTAGTGTACACTTGATTGGTAGGATGAGAGAATCTTGCTACATCACTTGGGGATCCCTGGTATAGGTAGGCTAGACAATTAGATTCTCAAGTTATGTACGAGGGAGAAGATTTGGACATGGCCATTTTGATCTAGAGAGGAGTCCCTAAACTTATCACCCTAGATGCACTCCTCGTATCTGTGCAAGGACGGTCCCTTAGTCATAAACGCTACATTGGGAGACCTTTGGTATTGCATTACCCATCCAGGTTCTTTTTTGGAGACAATCGGGAGATCCAACCAGGAGAGACACATATCCATGTTCTGGTTCCTCAAGCATTGTAGACTCCTCCCCTCCCAACCTTCCCTCACATTCAAGCTTGAAGCTCCATAGGTTGTAAGTGCAAAAAATAAAAACCGTATTTTATCGTACGGTATCCGAAAATTTCATATCGTACCAAAAATTTCCGTACGGTATCGTATTTTCGTACCGTGACAACCATGCTCCCTACCATGACAGCTGTGGGCAAGCCCACAGTCTTGCCTGTCCCCACCGAGCCACGAGCTGAGCTAACTAGGATGACGTACCGACCAATCTCCTCCTCGCGACGTCCCATACCGCCACGAAGCTGCCCTCGCGGGCCTCGAGATTGCTGCCGGCCTTGGCTGCGTAAAGCAGGTGCACGTCTGCACTAGATCCGGGCTCCAAGACCATAGAGCTCTCACAAACTCGCGAGACTCTCTATGTCTCAATAACTAACCTTGGCCACCCTTTTATAGGCTCTTGTCCCCACCGAGCCACGAGCTGAGCTAACATTTATGAGCATTTATTGTCAGCATTCATTGCAATAGCATCTAGGTCTGATATGCCTTTGCATATGTTGGTTTATGTGGGTAGCACCCTTATAACTGTTGTTCACACTCACATTCGAGATTCAAAAGGTTCAAGAATAATATTCTTTGCTTGTAGCTCACACTATGCATGGAAAGGCTTGCTAAGTAGGGACATATATTTGTGCCCATGATGCTATGTTGCATTTTTCGCCAAGCAGACATGCTTATAGTAGGTGGTGTGCAAGTAAAGGCAGCAAATGCATGCCTTGCTTTTGTAAATGATAAATGTGAGAATAAGTACAGGCATTTTGTGAACTTTCTCTCTGTTATTTGTTATTTGTGTAAGTATGGTTGCATCATTTCTGCAGGTGACAGAAGCCAATGTGAGTCAACTTGGAGATGCAAATGTGGGTCAGTCTAAGAATGCTGAAGGAGATGTACTTTTTAAACTTATTGCAGATGATGGGGAAGACAATCTTGAGATGCGGAAGCTTTTGGTGAGAATTGTTGATTGGGCTTGCTTTCAATTTTCTGCAGACAATGGTATATATAAGCAGTAGCTGGTGCATTTGTGAATTTCTCGCATTCAGTACTTCTAGTTTAGGTGATAACAAATCAAAGTTTTTTAAATAATATATATGCTGACTCAGGGCTAGTTAAGTCAGTCATCTTTTTGTTCCCTTTTTTGGTTATCCAGAGAGGCCCTCGATATTTTGATCTTCCAGAGCAGGAAACCAAAACCTGTTTCCGTTGTGGCAATGCTGGGCATTCTGCTGTGGATTGCACAGAGGAGGCACGGAAAAAGGCATGCTATGTGTGTGGCTGTCTTGACCATGAAGCAAAGGAGTGCCCACAGGTTTGTGCAGCACATTTGATTCACCTTCAATACTCCTTGTAATATCTGCATATCAGTGGTTACATTTTCAATTTAGAGACCTCTCTCTTTGTTCAAGTTAAGTTAGGAATAAAGTCACCCTTTGAGCCTTAGGTCAAGTTGCTACTCCTTTTAATTTGCGTATTGTCAAGAGTTGACTTCAAACTGAGATATTGTAAAGAGAAGTTCAATGTGGTAGTCAACCTGTTAGTTGAATGGTAATATGGTAAAGGAATTGAGTTTTACTCAATCTCATAATTACTGTTAGATGTGAGCATAATATTCTCTACATTGAGGCTTGGAAAGCCCTTAAAAAGAGGGGCCTCATAAGAGAAGCATTGGGGATGGACTGAAGGTGCATTGAGGATGAATCTGAATGAAGATGCTTTTGAAAGAGGAAATAAAGTTGCATGAAGGACCATTGGAAGGCGCTGAGGAAGGACTCAAATGGAAGATGTGTATCATATATCCACTCTACAAAGATAAGAGTATGTATATACTATACCAAGAGGTCAAGACCTCAAACCCCAACTTCTTTATGAGTATCATAATAATCGTAGCACTGGATACCCCAAAATATAGAAGACATGCGCTCTTGCGAAGAGGCAAAATTTTTGGGTAAATTATGAATAAGGACGCCCAAGATTATGTGTGAAAGTGTAAAAAATGTCAAGTGACGAAGGGAGAAGGTCTTAAGGTATGCGGTATGCTAAATTTGTTGAAGATCCCAGGTGGCAGATGCGAGAGTATTTTCATAGATTTTGTTATAGGACTACGAAAGAGTAGAGAGAGGACATGTGGGTGATAGTTGATCAACTGACAAAAGTGACTCATTTTGTTCGAACAAAAAAGTTATCTTGTGTATTCATTGAGTGTCTCTTTAGAATTTATGGGGTACCATCGGCATGGTTACTGACCAAGATAGTAGATTTGACAGTCACCTTTCAAGGATTGGCTTTTAGGGGTTGGATATGAGGTTGCACATGAGCATGGCTAAGTATGCTCAGATGGCTCATTACATGGAGAGGGTCAGTTAGATCATCGAGAATACGTCTCATGCATATCTTACTAAGAGGCAAACCATGCATATGAGCACAGCTAACTATCCTTAGAGGGTCGTTACATTGAGAGGGTCAGATAGATCATCGAGAATATGTGTCATGCATATGTTACCAAGAGGCAAACCAATTGGGAAGAGTATATATTCTCCTAGGTGAAACGCATACGGTTTACACCTGGAGGAGTGATTGGCCATATGGCAATCATTGGGCAAGGGGGTGTGTGGCCTAGCATGTGAGAAGAAGCCACGAATTAAGGAAATTCCAATTGGAGTGTCTAGGAGAGTGTCGTCCATGAAGAAATAGCTGCATTATGGTTGGGTGGAGAAATGAGAAGACGACCTCTGCTGATTAGGATTCCTTTGGATTAAACATGTCTTCTGCTAATCGCTTTATTACTGAAATTAGGGTTTATTAGTCAGTCTGCATACCTGTGAGCAGAAGATGCTTTTGATATATGTACTGCCTAGAGTGGGCCACCAGATTGGAGAAGCTGTGGCAACAAGTAAAGAAACGAGGAGATGGGCTAATTGAGCTGGTTTATGGATTGATGGAGTTGGTGAGCTCTTGAGAACCGAAAACATGATTTTGCTTCAGTTCAAATGATGTAGTTGAGGGGATCAAAATGAGGAGTTGCCATGTCAACAAGGGGGGCCTTGAGATTGTGGTAAGAGGCCTGCCCTCATTCTTCAGCCAGGGGTAATCAATGTTGGTGGATGCCGGCAGATCAATATACTAGATCTACCATGTTGTTCAAGTACTTTGATGGCATGCATGTGAGCATGCTTAATTAGGCAACGTTTGTCTGTACTGTCTCTGTGGAAGTTTTGCATGGTGTAAACAATTGATGAATGCTTCTTTTTTCAGGGCTCTTGCTTTATATGCAAAGGGATTGGTCATTTTGCTAGATCATGCCCCAACAAGGGCAATGACATGGACAGAGGTCGGGAAAGAAATAAAATCTGCCTACGTTGTGGTCATGTAGGGCATGAGATGTCTGCATGTAACAGAGAGTATCATCCAGAAGATCTTGAGGTATTGCATACATTCCACAACCAGGGTGTGTACTTCTATTCATAGAAAAATAGACATCTTCTGTCGATTGAATCGGTAACTGTAACTAAAGCATATTGGTTTAGATCTTATCTATTTGCTTTGACTCCTACAGGTCATTCAGTGCTATGTATGCAAAGAGTATGGTCATCTATGCTGTGTTGATGTGGCTTTGACTTCAGAAAGGCAAGACTCGTGCTACAATTGTGGTGAACTTGGTCACACTGGAGTGGTATGGGGGAATAAGACTCCATTTATCTTAATTCTGTTGCAAACTTGGCAGCAAGACGCTTAAGGAACTCATGAGCTGAGTGGTGACATGGAGTAGACTTATCATTACAGGCAAGTGTTCTGGTTGGGTGTATGTGTAGGGTTGTGCAAAGAGCAGAGCAGATATTGAAGGTGATAAAAGGCCCCCAAAGGTCTGCTACAGATGTGGAGAAGAAGGCCACTATGCGCGGGGTTGCAGCAAGCATGACGAGGTTTGCTTTTCTATCAGGTGTGGCATGCAGTCCTTCAGCTTATCGAGCATTCATGTAGAAAATTCTTTGGTTCTTGTTGCAGGACAACTTGTGGGCTGATCCCCGAACACCCATTATGGGAAACCAACAATTTGAGAGCGAGTTTCAAGGCTTCCGATCTGTCCCAGCTGTAGTAGGAGCACAATCTCGCTGGCCAGATATGCCCTTCGATGAGAGGCGTGTAAGCACGCCACCTTTACCAAGGTGGCCAGAACGTTGGAATATGAATGAGACCGAAAGATGGCGTGGAGATGGGATGTATCATGAGCAGTACAGGTCTTTGGGAAATAGGTCTCAAGATTACAGAGAGGATCAGGCTAGCACTCACTACCTTTGGAGAAGGCAGAGGCGGGCAGTCAATAAACAAGGTAAGCATTCGGGGTTCCATGATCATGGCAAATCAGGAAGCTCGGGCAGTGGCATGAAGAATTGGAGGAAAAAGCACTATGGTCATTAGCCTAAAAAGCGTTATGG
The DNA here is from genome assembly GCF_041138505.1 of Cibotium barometz. NCBI lineage: Eukaryota > Viridiplantae > Streptophyta > Polypodiopsida > Cyatheales > Cibotiaceae > Cibotium > Cibotium barometz. The sequence goes on from NC_141064.1 coordinate 18,195,451, forward strand.
TCATTAGCTTCGTTTAGCCATGGGATCCGGGTGCTTCAGTTGTATTACTTTCATTGTCCAGCCTCAAAATGTCAGTGACAACCACTCTGGTTACCGCGGTATTATGACACACTGTATCACATGAAATGGCCTTCACCCATGGATACATCCGGTGCCCAAGGTTCTCTTTGATTGGTGATCAAAATGCTTGAAATCTTGGTGGGCTTAATAGATGCCTGGGTGTTATGATGCCCTGGAAAGTCTGGGCTTGGCATCCAATGAGGGTTGACTTTTGTATGTTGACATTTTCTGGCCGGGTTATAGTAGCAAGTTTTGGATGCCTTTTGCAAGCTCTCCTATCTGCATATTATATTGCTCGGTCATGTGATCCTAAAGTTTTTTGTTATAAAGTGCTCGGCAGCAGAGGCATGCAATTTTAGTAATAGCCAATATTTTTCCCACAACTGGCAGATTAAAACGATCAATCAACTGTGGTTTCATTTATGGCATCTGATGAAAACTTCAGCTCATGCTTCCAGTGAACTTGGGTCATCAATCCCATCATGAACTTGGGTCATTAATCCCATTAGTGTGAATTCTAAGAGTGTGGTCTTTACTTAAAGAGTAGTATATTGCCAACAAATGTTTCTACCAGTGGCTTAGATGAACTTTGGCGACGGCATCTATTTGTCCATAGTGATATGTAACATTGGCCTTGTACACACGCTAGTGCTGGTAAATATGAATACAGAAAGTTATCGCACCGTGAGTAATAGAATGTAGACATTAGGCACCTCTCTCAAATAAACTTTGTTGTGATCTGTCTAAAATTTTGCCATCTCGTGTTTTGGTCTGTACACTTTTGCCAAGGTTAAACAAGGCCCATCTAATAAGTTTGTAGAAAGTCTATAGGTGATCAACAAACGTTTTTTTAGTGTTTTGATCTTTGAAAGTAATGGAGGTCATATTACCTTGTGATCACCGTTGTGATCTTGTGCTGGTTTGGGCTTTGTCAATGAGAAGGTATGATAGTCGGTGGATGTCACTTACATATATTTGCATTTAGTGTTTTGATCTTTGAAAGTAATGGAGGTCATATTACCTTGTGATCACCGTTGTGATCTTGTGCTGGTTTGGGCTTTGTCAATGAGAAGGTATGATAGTCGGTGGATGTCACTTACATATATTTGCATAAACTCCACACCAAAAAATGAAACAAATTATTTGCATAAATGCAACTCAATGTCCGTGTGCGCGCACGCATAGGATGGATAGGATATGGAAAGCTTGACAATTTGGACTCAATTGTTTTTAAAAAGATCTTTCAAATGAATCCTAGCTCATGATGAAAGTCCAGACAACATTTGCATGAGTCCATTTTTAGGGTCTTATTATTATATCCACTCTTAGACATACCAGACAACGTTTGCATGAGTCCATTTTTAGGGTCTTATTATTATATCCACTCTTAGACATACCAGACAATGTTTGCATGAGTCCATTTTTTGGGTCTTATTATTATATCCACTCTTAGACATACCAGACAATGTTTGCAGGAGTCCATTTTTAGGGTCTTATTATTGTATCCACTCTAGACATACCTCCTTTGCATGTCATTTAAGATTTTCATGTAGCATCAGAGAAAAAGTTGATATTTAGGTTTAATCCCAAGAATTGGTACTCTGGAGATGATATGGTGCTATAAGATATTTTACATCAACAAATAGGGATACCTTGCTATTTGAATACAAGACTGACTTGATTGAGTCTTCACAATATCCAAATTTTGACATCCATGCTTGAACCCGGGCTGTGGCTCAAGTGATGATAATGGTAGTAGGGACTCTAGGTTGCATATACAAAATGATGAGTAAGAATGATTAATCAGTGAACCCTCTTTATTAACATTGAAACGTTAACCACTTTAAATGACAAGGCCCGTTGCCTCACCAACCACCTTTCCACAAGGCTAAACTCTTGTTTGACATTGAAACAATCCCCAATTTTAATGTAAAATCCCTTCATCTAATCTCTCCACAAGGCTACCCTTGTAATAATGACATATCCCGCAAGAAATCTCTTGTAGGCTCGAGTTCACAAAATGGGTGGTTCAAGACAATCTATAACAGGTGGTATGATGAGTTCAAGACAATCCATATGCCCATATGGCATCCCTGAATGCATCGAATGAAAAAAGCATACACCATAAGAAGCGCTTATTTCTACAACCCATAGTTTTCTAAGAATATAGTAATTATAAGTGTAACATGAAGAATTTCCGGATAAGCTTTCTATAGTGCAAATTAAAATATCCCCTTAAATATAACTCGAATATTGGGGGAATGCCAAAGTGAACCCTTAACAGCATACCAATCCAGCCCATACACGATTTCTCCACTATCTAGCACCCTACCATATCTCTATTGTCCACCACAGTTGTCACTAAAGCTATTCATAGTTGAAAAATGGAAGCTGCGGACCACAAACAGCTTCAATTGAAACTTCTTTTCTCTTTGGTACATATCAATAGATTATGAGACTGAATGGACCCACACACACTACAATCACTCGAGATCTATGGAGCAAAAAAGGCTTGAATGATCGGATTGAGAGAGGACTTAGAGCTGTTGATCAAAGGCCAGGATCACAAAACATACTTTTACAGAGTCCACTATTGTTAGGTGCACTCATACACTCTCCAACTACTCTTTGGACTCTAAATGGATGACTCGAGTCATCTGGGAGTACCTTTGTTTTTTCATCCTTTTTTATGTAGACAATGTATTAATCTCAATCAAGGGACTCTGAACGAACATACACTCTCCCAATACTCTTTAAACTACACATGGATGTGGATGATTTAACTATTTTATTACTCCTTGGGGTAGCAAAATTCTTGTAGCGACAAGACATCAAGGTCCTTGCATGGCATAAAAGTACATATACGTGTGCATGATTCTATAAGAAAATGCACATATAAGATTCAAATATTCGCTTTCCTATAGCTTTGAAACACAAAGCAAGCATGAAAATGTCATTAGCTCATGAGACACATTTTCTCTCATTACTTATCTCCAAATTCCTTCATAGTATGTGTATAACTTCTTCTAACTTAGGTACACCCATAGTGGGCGTATAACTTCTTCTAACTTGTACACTCTACAGCTTCCACCTAGCATAGAATATACAGCTCCAGCATCCCACATTATGAGACTCTAGGCTTTTCAGTCTTCAAAACCCACCTCTGCTCCTTGGTTTACTGCCATTGACACCGTCTTGTCAGTTCAATTCTTCTATATGCACTTCACAACAGATGGAAACTTAAAATTTCTTTAAATATGTTTCATGAAGAACAGGATACAAACCCCTCGTGCATACATGCACAAGCACAAAACGCCTTGCCTTGGGTATTTTATTTAAGGAAACATGAATGTTTGAAAGCACCTTTTTCTTGGGTATTTTTATCTAAGGTAACAAAGATAAACATTCCTCTGGATTCATACAATTTTCAAGACGACCACCTGTGGATTCTTACTCAACTTCACGAGAGAATCCATGCCCTCAGCATTCATTTTGAACTCAACTTGTTTTACAAATGCCCACTATAAATGAAAAGAACTGACTGAGAATCTACACAGACTGCCTGCCTTGATTTTAAAATATAAATATGACCTTTGCCTCTTGCAACTTCACTTCTTGACAAACTTGCACAAAGAACCTTTCCTAATATGGTACAAAATAAACTTCTTGTTACAAAATCAAGAAGCCACAGATCCTAGAGTATTCAGATCTCACCAATAGAATCTATTATTATGTACATAACTAGGCCAAAGCTGTACCCCTCCTGTACAACACCTCGCCCAGCTCCTTATAAAGTTTTGCTTGTTGCTCCAGCGTTAATGTTTGCAGAATCTGTCATTCCAAGCCGCAGTTTTGAATGTTACAGAACCAGGCTGTTATGCATGTGCACAAGCAGTTACAACTAGGAAACAAGCTCTTACACTACGAGGTTTAGGTTTGCATGAAGTAAGCATCATACAATCTCCTCTAAACTAGCCACAGACAGTATGCGAGAGATGATGGTCTTATTATTCATCAGTCTGACAAACATGCACACCACCGTGTTGCCCAAGCATTCGCAACAGTGATCACACCCATCAGATGCACGAATATGTATACCTACCCTTTCAATTGGCGGAGCCTTACCTGGTCCAATATATCAGCTACAGTCGTGTTGAGGGGAGCAATGAATGACTGGTAATATATGTACGAAAAGACAGCCATTACCATCTGTCAGAACAATCAAAACACATTCAATGCAGAGGGGATGTCAACAAGGGTACAGAGCTGCCAATCAGCTGAAATCTGCTATGGTCAAGCAACGCATTAACTAAACTACAACGTAATAATTCCCAAAATATAAAAAGAAACTGATCTGAAAAGATTTTTACTAAGTATGTGCTTGTCTTGTCTAATCATCCTTTGCTATGTGAAAAAAGAAAAACATTTTTGGTGTCCAACTTTCAAAAAGAACTTCCTATAGCTTGACTCACACTACTCATACTGCCTACAAGCAATGGAGAACGTTTACCTGACAGTCCATGCGGTCTGTAATTCCTCCATGTCCAGGGATGCTATCTCCAAAGTCCTACAGTAAAAAGGTGGTTGACTTTGTAAGCTTCCGTGTAAAACTCCGAACAGACCTTATGAGAGAGAGATGTATAAATAGGGCAGCCCTACACACCTTGATTTTAAATGCACGCTTAAAACCACTGGCAAAAAATCCTCCAAATGGAGCAATGATAGATGCAAACAGCCCATATGCTAATGCATGTTTTTGCACTGGTAAAATGCTCAATTCTTGCAATGGAAACTGCAAAACACAGATTAATTAGAAGTTTGTTCAATTTACAAATACAAACCCAGCAGAGCACTTCCCAGTAAGACAACAACCAAAGAGCATTTAGCAAACAGAAAGAAGACCAAAGGTTTAACTTGTTTGTGATTCAGGCTAGAACTGAACTGTCTTATGATTTGTCAGCTACTCAATTGCAGAAACTGTACTCTGTAAGCAGTTGCTAAGCTAGCTATCTTCAAGAACTCCTACACAACTGTGGAGTGGTTTACATGAGTGATCTAGAAATAAAAATTTCGCCTCGTGCCCGCTCGCTGAAGCTCCCCGCCTCACCCTGCTCTGCGCACCCTCGCCCCCCCCCCCCTCCTCGCTCCTGTTTTTCCTTCCGCCCCCCGCTTGCTTCCCTCTGCTCGCCGCTGCGCCCCCCCTCTCCTTCCTCGCTGCTGCGCCGCCCCCCCCTCCTTCCTCGCCGCTGCGCCCCCCTCTTCGCCATTTCGCCACCCCCCCCCCGCTGCCGCCTGTTCGTCATCCCCCCCCCCCGCTGCCGCCTGGTCGCCCCCCCGCCTGCTCTCGCCGCCTCCATTCAGCAGCGCCCCGCCTCCCTCCTTCTCGCGTTGTCGCCGCCCCCCCCCCCCTCTGGGCCTCTCCTCTTTTCGCCGCCCCCCCTTCCCTCCTTTGTCGTGCTGCTCTTCACCCCTTGGGGGTTTTTGTTTTTTTCTCCTCTTCGTCTTCCGTCCTTCCGCCTCTTGGTGTGCAGCCCGCTTCTTGCAGGTTTTCCGCTTTCGCCTCGCCTTCGCTTGAGCTTCAGACTCTGATGGAGACTCCTCCCGCCTCGTCTCAGAGGGACTCTTCCGCAGCCCCCTCGCCCGCCACCGAGGTCCTCCCCATCAGGCTTTCTCTTTCGCCGGAAGAGGAAGCGAGCCTCACCGCAGAGGTGGAACGCCTTCAGGCTCACTCCACCATCTGCCGTATAGTCGGCACTCGCCCCAGCAGAGGGGAGATCAGGGATCTACTTCAGGCTCGCCTTCTTGCAGATGTGGGCAAGATCCTTGATGTACAGCTCTTGGGCCGGGGACATTATCAGATCGAGTTCGAGGCCGCCCAGAGCGTTGCCAAGGTCCTTGCCATGAGTCCTCTGGATATCAGGGGTGCTCGGGCTTTCTTCAGGCCTTGGCAGCATGGATTTGACCCAGCTGCGGCGGAGCAGGGAGAGCGCCTCTTCCATATTACAGTTTGTTTCCCTGGTCTCCGCCGGGAGTATCTTCCGCTCCTCTCCAGGCTCGGAGCACTGGTGGGCTCGGTTCTTGAGACGGGCCCCTCAGCAGCTTCAGTGGTGGCCAGAGCAGCTGGGCTACCTTCGGTCAGAGTGTTAGTATCTGACATCTCCTCCCTTCCTAAGGTCATTCAGCTACCTAGGATAGGGGGGGGGGTGGATAGATCAGAGAGTGGAGTTCTCGGGGCTCCCGAACCAGTGCTTCATTTGCAGGCAGGTCGGTCATTTGGCCAAGGCCTGCCCTCGCAGGAGACCTCGGCCCTCACCACAGCAGCAGGCCACGGATGGCCCGCCCACAGATTCGGCTCGGCAGGCTGCCTCAGGGACACCTGCTCAGGCCACAGAGACCTCGGAGTGGCAGCCTGGACAGGGGCGCCGTCGAGGGAGACAGCCACAGCAGCACGCCCAGGTACCGCTGCAGCAGCAGCCATAGTCTCAGCCTCACTGGGTTCCCGTGAGGAACAGATTTGCTCCCCTTCAGGAGGAGACCCCTGCAGCGACCGAGGACCAGGAGATGCCAGCTCCCCCTCCTTCACCTCCCCCACACCCATCCCCTCCCACCGCCTCGCTTCCACCATCGCCTCCTCCCGCCCCCGCTCCGGTCTCGGCAGCGGCTCCCTCTCCTCCTCCCTCGCCTCCCCCTCCTCCCCCTCCGCCCGCCTCGCCTTCCCGGGAGGTCCTGGCAGCTCCCTGGCGCTCACCTGCAGTCCGGAGGGCGCTGAGCACTGACCTCGCTCGAGCATCACAGAGGAGACCTATGCCGATTAGGGCCTCACGGATTTCATCTATTCGTAGTCGGCTGAGTCGCCTCGGCATTCGACAGCGCCGCTCGGCGGCGTTTGATTATACCTTCACACGGCTTTTTGGAGCAGAGGGCCCCCATGAGCCAGCACCCATCCGAGTGCATGTAGTGATACCTCCGGCCCGCGGGGAGGAGGCACTAGACTCAGCAGTGGCCTTCTCGTTCCCTCTATGTGGACCTTGTGACCGGGAGTGGACTCTAGAGCTCGCTCTCAGCACGTTGAAGACTCAGGCAGTTGAGTTTTCTCATCACATGAGCGATTTGGAGGTTACAGATGTGCTAGGCCGACTTTGGGAGTTGGCTCATTTTGTCTTGGATCCCGGGGGTGTGGATACATCCGGGATTCGGCATTTGGTCGTGCGCATAGTTGCAGATTTGGCGCGCGACCCAGGATATGTGAGCATTCACGAGGTTACTATGTCAGAGCAGGAGGCAGTCGCCATGGGTCACAGCCACTGGCGCCTGATCCGGGATTCTTGCAGTACACCGGGTGGGCAGACTCGCAGCCGTTCGGATGGGGACTACTCTCCATCCAAGCCGCTTGCGAAGGCCCGCCGTACGGCTGAGACAGCATCCACCTCAGTAGGACATCCATGAGGATCATCTCATGGAATGTACAGGGCCTTGGCGGAGCACACTTTATACGCTATCGAGGCTGCTTGAGGCAGGAGCTACAGAGATGTCTGGTTGGTGGCAGCATTGACATTCTGATGATGCAGGAGCACCACTTGGGTGAGAGCAGGATCCGGAGATATGGTTCGGTGATGCCTGGTAGATGGGACACTTTCTGGTCTGCAGGGTTTGGTCCGTTGGGTGGACAGGGAGGAGTATGCATGGTTATTGCAGATGCATGGCGGCAGGCCATTGTGGACCGAGGGATCATTGTGCCTGGTAGAGCACAGTATGTCATTCTGAGGATGCATGATGAGCTATTGGGTGTGCTCAACATCTATGCGCCCAATCATGCTAGTGCCAGAGCAGAGTTCTGGACTCAGGTTACAGATGCATTGCCAGAGGCCGCACATTGGTGTGTTGGGGGAGACTTCAACATGCTTGAGGACCCGGCAGATAGGGTGGGAGGCAGTCATGTTACAGTGCACGGCACGGAGCTTGCAGCTTGGGACCGGTTTTGTATGACACTGAGGATCACTGATGCATGGCAGCATGGGGCTTTCTCCCGGTCTCAGGACAGTCTTAGTTTCTCTCGGTCGGATCGCCGGCAGGGAGGGACTAATCTATCTCGGATTGATCGCTTTTATGTGGGCGATTGGTTGGGGGAGCGAGGGGGCTCCGTCGGCATTCTTGCTGGCACCTCATTTTCAGATCATGCGCCAGTTATACTGACTTTGGAGGAGGGGACACGGGAGCCCAGCTTGCAGTTGAGGATCCCAGAGAGGGTACTTGCAGACCCCAGTCTCGCTGAGGACATTGAGAGGATCTGGCATGATAGTCAGTGCTCTGACCAGGATGCAGCGGGCCAGTGTGCCCAGGGACTCATTGATCTTAGCTCTTTTCTACACGCTGCAGCTTTGACACGACTGGGAGAGATTCGCGAGCGGGAGCAACGGCTGAGACGCAGCCTTGCTTCGCTACAGCGCCTTCAGGAGCAGCAGCCTGCATGTGAGTGGGTGGCGTCCCAGCTGAGCCAGGCACGCCAGGAGGTTAGAGAGGCAGAGGAGCAGAGACATGAGTTTTACTATCGTCGTCAGGCCTCTCAGTGGACGCAGCTTGGTGATAGAGTGACTGGGGAGTTTTTTGAGATCACTGGACCCCGTCATGCGCGAGCAGGGGTTCGCCAGCTTGCTAGACCGGATGGATCGATAGCTACTGAGCTCGGGGAGATCAGAGCCATTGCCACTGCTTTTTATCGTGACTTGCTTTCAGCGGAGCCAGCCACTGAGGATCGAGATGTATGCAGACAGACTGTGTGGGCCCATGTGCAGAGGAGGGTCACAGACCATATGCGCACAGTTCTAGGTGCGCCTCTGTCAGAGATTGAGCTTGCCGAGGCCTTGAGGGTCCTGCCGCGACATAGTTGCCCAGGGGAGGACGGACTGACGCCGGCCTTTTTTATGCGCTATTGGGACCTTTTGGGGCCAGGCCTCCGCAGAGGCTTTCAGCATGTTTTGGACACTGGGGTGATGCCGCAGAGCTTTTCAGAGGGCTTGATCTATCTTATCCCCAAGGGGGAGGGAGTATCGGATGACATTCGGCATTGGAGGCCTATTACGATCCTCAATACTGTATACAAGGTCTTGGCAAAGGCCTTGAGTTTGAGGATCCAGCCCTTCCTGGGGGAGTTGATTCATGCTACTCAGACAGGATTTGTCAAGGAGCGCAGCATCCTTGACAACATCTTTACTTTCTGGGAGGCGACGGCCCGAGCTAGGTTTCTTGGCGAGGACTTGGTCGTGATGCTTCTCGATTTTGAGAAGGCATACAATAGAGTTGATTGGGGATTCTTAGAGGGCACTATGCTACGCCTGGGCTTTGAGCCAGGATGGATCAGAGGGGTGGCAGCTTTGTATTCCACAGCTCGCAGCCAGGTGCTGATTGCAGGAGGTCGGGGGCCGAGTTTTGAGCTGACCAGATCAGTCCGTCAGGGGTGTCCTCTCGCCCCTTTCCTTTTTCTCTTCTTTGCGGAGGCTATGAGTATGTATTTGACGGCAGAGGAGGTTGGTTTGAGAGGACTTCAGCTCCCAGTCCGGGGGGAGGATTTGCTTGATGCTGAGTTTGCAGACGACACGGGCTTATTTTTGCATGGCCAAGAGGCCAATCTTATTCGGGCAAAGCAGTCGCTCCAGGTTTTTAGTGCAGCTTCGGGAGCATTGATCAATTGGCGCAAGACAGTGGCCTTTTGGATCAGTAGTGCTCCCACTCCGGCATGGAGTCCGGACCCCGGTTTTAGATGGATTCCTCCCGGCACAGCAGTGCGGTATTTGGGATGCCAGATTGGCCTCGATTTGTCACCTGAGCAGCAGATTGCCCCGCTTCTTCTGAGCATTCGGAAGAAGCTATTGTATTGGAGTACAGCTCGACTATCCTTGGCTGGGAGGGTGGTGGTGGCAAATCAGGTGCTGTTAGCGACTATGTGGTACATTACGTCTTGCTGGATTTTTTCGAGCTCTTGCATCAGCCAGGTACAGAGGCTGATCAGGAACTTTCTGTGGTCTGGGCGGGACGGTCAGCCAGCTCGGGCAAAGGTTGCATGGGCAGTTATTACACTCCCGCTGGCTCAGGGCGGTTTGGGCATTATAGATCCAGTCGATCAGAGTAGAGCCTTATTGGGGAAGCTTATTGTTCGGGGGTTGCTTCCAGGCGCTGAGCCTTGGAAAGAGCTCCTCTTGCAGCGATTGCAGGCCCGGGCGCCTCCTGCAGGGGGTACTTGGGCACCAGAGATTCGCTGGATATTCATAGAGATGAGGAGGACAGGCCTCAGTAGAGGATGGGAGGACAGATTTGCTTTGAGTATCCTGAGAGCTTGGGAGCTGCTGAGACCGGGGCTCTCTCAGCGGCCTCCGTCTTGTGTTGAGGAGCGGGCCAGGCAGCCGCTCATCTGGAGCCCAGCGGTTCGTACAGAGCAGGGTCATATGCTGGGTTCTCGGCCTCGTCTAGCCTGGGGACCTTTAGCGGCAGGCCCAGCTCGTAGTTTTGGAGACTGGCAGGCTTTCTGCAGTCTACCAGAGGAGACCCAGGTGGAGAGGCTGAGTCACTTCAGAGGGGGGTTGATTATGAGGGATGATATTCAGGAGGCACTTTCAGAGGAGTGGTTCACACCTCTCGAGCCAGTGGCCCCACGGTGGATGGGTGCCTTCACACAGTTGGAGATCCTGATTGCTGTCAGAGCTAGCACTGAGGATGGCAGATGCCTCTATTATGAGATTCAGGATGAGGGCCGACTCCAGAGAGTGGAGGTGGAGTCGCCTTTGGTTGCAGAGTGCACCTTTCAGAGGATTCGGGTAGTGGCTGCCGCTTCTCGGAAGTGGCATATTGACCCCGACCCTGCTGACGTGCTCCCGGATTGGCGTATATGGGCATATGCAGCGCGCCCCTTGGCCCGGCTACAGTGGGACCCCGGAGAGTACGAGTGGCATGATCCTTATGCATCCCTTGAGGCCACAGAGATCACATTTTTCCAGTATACTGTTCGGCTGGGACGGCATATTTTGACGGCGAGGAGGACGGTTTCTCCAGCAGCAGCGGGGCATTGGCGATTGCAGGGACTATCACAGGAGTTCTTGGAGGATTTCTGGGCTCGACTCTGGGCTAGTCGACAGGCCCGCAGGATCTCGGCTTTTCAGTGGCTGGTCGCCCACAGGGGCTCAGCAGTTGGCACTTGGCTTGTTTATAGCGGTCTTCCGGCGGCCTGCGTCCGATGCGGCCACCCTATGGAGACACAGAGACATTGCCTTTGGGACTGCCCTCAAGCACAGCAGATTTGGCTGCGGATGCTGCGTATTCTAGCCCCCCTCTCTCCAGAGGGTATGTTTACGTGGGGTGCCGCTGCTTGGTCGACTTCGTCAGGGCCTGCTATGGGCTATGAGATGGAGCAGGGCAGTCAGGCCATCAGATTTATTAGGGGCCAGCCTCGCCTGGTTCCGGCACCGGATTTCTCGTCCGACAGCTGGACACAGGAGAGGGATTTACGATGGGAGCTCCTCAGCAGCCTCACCATCTGGTTCACCTGGAGGGCCCGGTGCTTCACGGCCTTTGAGGGGAGATTAGAGCCACCAGCAGAGACTGTTCGGGGGATTTGGCAGGAGTTGATCCACACCCTGCGAGGACAGTACGACCGCATCCGGGGAGACTCGGATGAGGCGATTTTACGGCGCCAGGCCTTTCATACCACTTGGCGCTGCGGCCCGTTCTACACCCTACACACGGGATCCCCCCGTTGGCACTACAGGCCACCTGTTTGGCTCTTCCCCCCCCCCCATTGTATGATTTAGCCGCTCAGTCCTTTAGACTGATGCTTGTATTTTGCAGCACCTAGGGAGAGTCTCCCGGGCTGCCATGATGTATTCACTGCTCTTCTCTCTGTTAGGAGCAGGAGAGATCTCTTTTGTAGCCCTACGGGTGTTTTTTTTACATAACTAATGAAAGGATCTTTTCTCGGGAAAAAAAAAAAAAAAAAATTCGCCTCGTAAACATTCCATGAATTCAGCAACATTATAAAACCCTACAAGTTGTGCAAAGGATCAAGGACACGGACTGAGACATGCAAACTAACAGCATTGAGGTTTATGCTTCAGAAGGGTTCGCTATCACAGGAGGAAATGAAGCATTTAAGTAGGAGCAAATGATTACAAGTTGTGTAAGATCATTCAAGTTGAAAAAAGACATTATACACGAAAAACAGCTTTACCACCGTAGACAACTCTCTTTTGCATGCTTCTCGTTTTTTCCATCTACCACGGAAAGTATTTTATCTTTAATATGCGTTGGCCATAAATTATGCTCGGACATTGTACTTTTTGGGTCTCAGGAGCCCATTTACATTTGTCAGACCTCTCTCTCTCTCTCTCTCTCTCTCTCTCTCTCTCTCGGACTCACGCTCGGTGATAATTTGGACCTCACCCATGAAGGTGCCCAACTTTCTAGAGTATAATGTCTTGGCTTGAACAGAGGACCAGGGTCACAATGTAAAGGGCCTGTCGATAAATCCTGCAATAACAAGCCCAATCAGCTGCTGTATGCGATAAAGCACAAGGTGCATAATTGATTACCAGCTCCATCTGAAACTGGAAGAATGCCAAGACAAACAAGCAGCCCAATAGTACCACAGAATGAACAAAAAAAACTTGCATGTTCACTCCACTTCATACATTGTTTTGTGAAATATATCATCTATAACTCTTAGCAAATTCTTTAAGGAAATGATTGGGTTGATTATGTGAATTCCCGTGCTCTCTTCATACCGTTCGAGGACATGTCAGCCACAAAGACTGCCCCATCCAGTTGGCTAGCTGCAGCACAGATCCAGGATTAGCATACAAGTTGAGATATGATAAATGAAAAACCCTTCAACCACAACATTGAAAAAGAAAAAAAAAACTCCAGCTTCAAATTTAACAACAGATGAGACCAACCAAGAAAGCAGAGATCACTGTGGCTACTGATGCTCCAATAAAACCTTCCCATGTCTTCTTGGGTGACAGTTTGATAAGAGGTGTACGACCAAAAAAGAACCCAAATATATATGCAGCAATGTCATTGATGACAATCAAGGATGCTGGCAATAAAAACCTGCAAGACAAACAAAACAAAAAACTTCATAAGCTTGGAATGTATCCAACCTTACAATTTGAGAGAATACTTGCATTTCTTTGACAATATAAGAGTAGCCACTTAAACAAAAACTTAGCAAGTTATGAATTGAATCAAACAAATTAGATGTGTGTGTGTGTGTGTGTGGGGAGAGAGAGAGAGAGAGAGAGAGAGAGAGAGAGATGGGGGGGGACTCTCAGTTAGCCAAATAATACTTACATTCTCATCATCACCAGAGCATAAGTTGATCGGTGGGTTCAGTGCTTACTAAGAAGTACATCAAAGAGTGAAAGATAAAAGTAAATATATAAGATTCCAAAAAGAGAGGAGGGGGGGGGGAGAGAGAGAGAGAGAGAGAGAGAGAGAGAGAGAGAGAGAGAGAGAAGAATGAAAGAAAGAAAGGTTTTATTATCATCTACAAAAGACCCAGTGGGTCTATGACACCAACATGTGTTACAAAAGTTCCATGTGTAAACTCTGAGAGAGAGAGAGAGAGAGAGAGAGAGAGAGAGAGAGAGAGAGAAATGAAATGTTATATTAATGTCTTCAAAAGGCCAAAGTGACCTATGAGACCAAAGTTACAACCATGTGACATCTGATACACTGTCTGTAAAAGAAAAGAGATAGCCCCACAATACATCAGTAGGGGGGAAGCTAATGCTACTAGTCAAAATGGGGTACATGAGTACATGGATACATGAATACATGAATATGGGGGAGTACAAAAGTGACAGTGAGTACAACAGTATATGGCTAGAGTCGTAATCATCCTAGGAGCTCTAGCATGGGTCTCTGCCGGATGGCCTCGATATCTACCATAGTGAGATGCCTGGTCGGACGAGCCCGATGCCTCCCAATGATGCTCTGAATCCTCCGGTGTAGGCACCGGCTCCGATGTGAGGATCCGCGAACCCTCGGGCGTCTAGATCTGCCCAACTGGATAGCTCTCTCAACTAGAGTCCCACGGGGTGCCCACTGCTGGGCTGTCGGCTGTGTGTCCTCCCGGGTAGTCCCTCTAAAGAAGTCAGTAATCTGTCTCTCTGTGGACTCCCTGCCAGTCGGGCGTCTACTCCTGATAATGGACTCTCTGAGCCTGCGGATCTCCAGGGGATAAAAACCCAAGCATCGCTGATCACAATAGTCCATGACTCTAGCCAGTGGTCCAAATCCCTCTCTGAAAAGGCAATGGCAGCGCCCTCGAATCTCATAATATGCTGTGCAACGACAGATGTAGTGCTCCTCCGTCTCTGGCTCTATCCAACAAATCTAACAAATCCTGTCCCCTGGAGGTATGCCTCTAAATCTGCCTATCTCTATCTCTAACTGATGTGAAGAGGTGCGGATCTGCCCAATGGCGCACCTCAATCCATGAGACAGATGGGTATCCATGTAGCTCGGTCTAAGTATGTATTACCCAGCATGGTTTGTTGCAGGATGTCCCGCACTCACATTATACACCCCCCAGACAACGGATTGACACCAGTTGGGAGATTGTTGCCAGTATTACAACATGGCAGATCTGCAGAGCTAGATGCACAGAGGCTATTGAGGGTGTCCAGATTTTTGAGTCTCAATGCATTAGCACTATATGGGGTGATATCATCCATACTCTCATGGTTACTTGGGCTCATATTCAGGGGTCCTCTCGTTCCAACCAGGCAAAGCGCGTTGTATTTATGCGGGAGTGGGACCGTGGCATTTTCTTTTCATCTCGTCCCACAGGTCTTTCATGGCACCATGACACTCCTCTCACCTTACATATTGGGGTGATTCTATTCTATTCCATCTTATAGCTGTGATTGTTGTATGCCTTTTTCATACTTAATAGAAGTCTCTTTCTTGAAAAGAAAAAAATAAGTAGCCAAAGTTTGAAAAAAACTTTTAAAAACATTTGAAACGTTTCGAAGTCTCGTAAGGGTACTCATAAGGTACGAAACGCATTTTGGCAACTACGATTGAAATCAAGTTTACCAAATGTCACCTTTTTGAGGAACACAATGACATGTCTTGAAAAAGGTGTGAAGTCGTGGTGCGGTCGAGAGTACAAAGGAGTGTGTGCGCGCCTCCTTATGACAATCCTCTTCCACCATGTGATGGTCCACCAAAAGTTGCCAGCAAAAATCATTCTCAGCCCAAACTCCCTCTTGTCATCGCTAAAGATCTTTTTGTCAAGCATTTTCTGCTGATTCAAACTCAAAGCGCATCTTTAACATAGCTCATATGTGCATGTGCTCTTGTTGCTCTCTTCGCATTCCAAAGCCACTCCGTGATCAGAGATCAGGATTCTTGTGGCGGGAAGATGTTGAGGTGCGGGAGGTGGTTGGGTAAGCATCAGCATTGCCAAACTTGCTTGCATCATATTCATCATCATTTTCTTGCATATGTGCCATAGAGAAGGATTCCATCACGACAACCAGGTTCTGGAGCATCATCGTCATAAGTGATGCAAGTCTCCTCTCATGTCTCATGTTCTCTAATCTCCTCTTGCAAAGTCATAGCGGGAGGCTCGACGGTTTTCCCAGAGCACAAGTAAACCATCCACTGGGATGTGTGTGCAGCTCTTACGGAGTTTCCCCACAACTCAGACAAACCATGCACACTAGAAAGAAGAAAAAAAGGTCATCTCTGCAACCCATACAAGCCCAAAGCTTTGATATCAATGTTACATGTGGAAGCTTGAAGGAACTTTTACTTCCTAGATTGCAGAGATGACATTCACTTCAAATCTTTGATGCAAGAGAGAGAAGAACCCTGTGAAGGGTCCCCACCTGATGCTTCTTATTGTTGTAGACGAATGTGTACAAACTTGAGCTGAATCTGGGCCTGATAGACTGACCTGAATCTGTGCATTTCTCCTTGCAGAAGTTAGAACTCGCCTATGGCCTGGACTAAAGCTGCCCAAGAATGCTCTTCCTTGTTGTTTGTTTAGAGGCTGTCTTGGACTGGTTTGATGCTTGTGTTACGCTTCACTGTGGGCTGACCTAGAACATTAGGAACTCAGGAGTTGGAGCACACCATGTGCCTGCCCTGCTCTTTCCCCAGTCTCCTCTAACCCACCCCTTCTTCACCTCCTCCCCCTATCTTCTCCTTATCTCTTACAAATCTGGCTCATATCCTTCTCTACCACTTCACCCTCCCCTTCTCAGTCCTTACGAACTTAAGACAAGTAAATATGCTAAAGACCTCAAACTTCGTCAACTTTTGAGTAGCAAAAAGGTAAAATGAAGGCACCTGACTAGGTGCCCTTCATTGACCATATCCTTTTACAGAATCAAGATATTTACTTATTTTAAACCTTTACTGGATAAGCAATGATGCTCATTGTACAAGAGAAACATTTGGGGATCTCCATGGTGCCCTATCATGCTAAACAGTTTCATACTACTTGATATTGTTGATTCTTGAAATGCCTCGTCGTCATGCAAGAAAGGAGTATGGTCCCATCAAAACCCCTTTGGCCAATGGAAGTAGGACATCTTGTCACGGTCCACGCTTTCGATTGAAAGACACCAGCACCATGCCTTTCAAACCCCTAGGCACCTTGTACTACCAACCCTTACTAAAAAGGGAATTGAGCACTCCTATCAAAGATTATTCAAGACACAACCAAGAAATGGCTCAACCAATGGTCTTGGGTTTGAAGTTTTAACCCGCCCTTAATCGTTATGAAAGATAGCTTGCCGCAACCAATTTTCCCTGATAAAGTCAAACTCACAGTGTAGGTCATTAGGCAAAGAAGCTTGAGAGGCACAAAATTTGTTTTGCATAACAATTTACTGATTTAATGTTTGTTTGCATTTGACAAGCCAACTCCTTAAAGAGAAAGCCAACTCCTTAAAGAGAAAGACTGCATAAGGATTCATTTGGTAACTTCAACATAATGAAACTCAGCAAACAAAAGTTGGGTAGTTTGAAAGAGGGCGGTGTCTCTTTATCGAAAAAGAAAAGCGTAGGGATTGAAGCTCCCACTTTGATATGAAAACACTAAGCAAATGAAAGCAGGGAAATTGAAAGAAAAATATATCTATAATGAACCCTATGTATTTCACAAGGTCATAAAACTTGGATTTTATTATTTTTAAAGTGATTTCCTCACCATATTATGCCCTCGAAAATGTTTGCAACAGTGAAAGCTGATTGAGTAAAGACAACGAACAGAATCATGTGTGTCCAAGCATACTGTCCAAATTGATATTGATAATTCCCTTTCTGCAAAGTCAAAATGAACCAAACAAAACCTGCAAGACATGATCAATAAGAATCAATATATTAAAAAACAATAGTAATGTGGACAAGACAAATAAATAGAAAAGGATTTGCAAGCTTCAGTTGAACAGCTTTTTTTGGTTAAACTCAATAGGATCGTACAGCCTCATGACACTTTTTAAAATAATAGCAACTACTATTTAGACACAAGTTTTGAACCTTTAATGGCAACATCTTTTTACAGTAAAGATTCAAACCAACAACTTTTTAGACTAAAGATTCAAACCTAGAACAAACATTTTCAAGACTCCACTTTCCAGCAACAAAACAATGCTTAGTACTACTAAAACAATCAAGAAAGTAACCGAATTGAGAAGAATGAGGACAAAGGGTGACCTTGAGCTTCTTGCAAACATGCACACACAAGTAGACAAGCACACAAGAGAAATGGATGGCTAAATTTTCCTCTTTCTTCTTACTTCTCTACAACCATAACATAAAGATAAGACTACATACTATAAGAGAAAGTACTCTACTACTAAAACATAGAATGTCCATAGTGTGAACTCGACTATATGAGCCAGCGCGATAACTATAGTCTATAACATAACTCTAGTAATGAAAGTGGCTATCATACAACCTCTAAACCACTAGCGACATATCAACCATAGTCCCACCAACCATGCCAGTGGCATAAGTGCACAGATGTTATCCTAGCCATCCATATCCGCACTAGTTGAGCTCGATCACTCAACACTCCCCCTCGAGCTCCTCCATACCCTGCACTCCAAGCAAGCTTTTAAACATGTGAAGCTTCACCGTAGGAGCTACTCCATGATGCTCATGGTGGTGGGCCTCAACTGGCGAGAGGTGGTCCCCCTATGGTGGGAGATGATGGCCGTAATTTTCTTGAAGTATCGGGGTCATGGACGAGGGTGTCAAGCTCTGCAAATCTCAGTGGCTCTATCTAATCACATGTTGGGTGTTGGACTCACACACTCACACACACAAACCTGCACATTAGGGTTAGGTGCAGGGTAGAATAGCTCACACACAGAAATGAGAGAGAGAGAGAGAGAGAGAGAGAGAGAGAGAGCCAAAAGTGTGGTATCTACAAAATGCAAGTCAACCCTTGCATGTGTGCCACATCCATATAATATAGAAGTGCAAAATATTATATGTTAGAGTGTCCTTTCACACTTGATGTCCAAGGGGAAAAACCACATGGGAAAAAGTGCCCTTGGTTAAGCCCTGTTCACACATAGCACTACCATAAGTGAGCATATGCCTATCTACTGTAGCTGTAAAGACTGCCCTGTACTCAGCCTCACAAGTAGATGTAGCAACAGTGGGTTGCTTTTTACTCAACCAAGATATGCATGAATTGCCAAGAAAAAAACAATTCCCACTGGTGGATTGCCTGGTATCATAATCACCAACCCAATCTGAATCACTGTATGCATAAAGCTGCAAGCTGCCCCCCCTGGGATAGAGCAAACCAAGATCCAGGGTACCCTTAAGATAACGAAAAATGCGTCTGACTGCTTGCCAATGCTTTGTGCCTGGGCTGTGCATGAATTTGCTCAACAAAGACACCCCAAAAGATATGTCTGGCCTCGTGTTACACAAGTAAATGAGGCATCCCACTGCCTGGCTATAAATGTTGGCCTCAAAAGGTTCTCCAATATCATGCATAGTAAGCCGTACACCTGGTTCTACCGGAGTAAAAATGGGCTTACATTCATCCATGTGAAACCTTTTTAGCAAACTTTTTATGTACTTGGTTTGCTGCATAACAATGCCATCATCTGTATGCATAAACTGTATGCCGAGATAGTAGAGTAAAGGCCCCAAATCTGACATATCAAATTCAACTTTCAAATCAGCTTTGAAATCTGAAATTTGTGCTTTGCTTGTACCTGTAATGAGCATGTCATCTACATACAAGATGACTATGAGAATATCGGCATCGGTTTTCTTCACATACAATGTGCTTTCAGCTGGACTATTCTCATAACCTTGGCTGGTTAGATGAGCATGTATCTTATCATACCAAGCTCTTGGAGCTTGCTTTAACCCATACAATGCTTTGTGCAACCTGCATACTTTATGTTCCTCACCAGGAACTACAAAACCAATGGGCTGATTTACATATACTTCCTCCTGTAAATCCCCATTTAAGAATGCAGTTTTGATGTCCAATTGATGCACTTTCCATCCTTTATGGACAGCCAATGCAATCACTGATCTTATTGTGGTCATTCTCGAAGTAGGAGCAAAAGTCTCTTCATAGTCTATTCCCTTTTTCTGGGAGTAGCCTTTAGCCACAAGTCTTGCTTTGTACCTGTCAATAGTACCATCAGACTTTCTTTGGACTTTGTACACCCACTTTGTTCCAATTACATACTTGTCTTTAGGCAATTCCACAAGATCCCATGTATTGTTCTTCATGATAGAAGAAATTTCAGCTTGCATAGCTTGCAACCAATGCTCATTCTCATGTGCTTCTTCATAAGAAGAAGGCTCTTCTGAATCAAAGAGACCACCCATTGCGAATGCAGACTCCCCACGATGTACATTCAAAGCATGGCTGGAACTAGCCCTTGTTCTACCTGTGAGTGGAGCTGCAAGTTTGCTTTCTTGCTAAGTTTTCAGCAACCATCTTGGCACTGACTTGGCTGTGTCTATGGCTGTTTGCTCTTCCCTGACAAGATCTTCCACTTCTTCCATAGAAGGGGGCTGAATGGCTGGCTGTTCCACATGTTCTACATGTGGATTTTCTTGTGTAGGGGCTAGCTGATTTGAATCCCCCCTAATTGCAATGGGTAAAAGTCCATCAAACATGTCCTGTATGCCTGTATCATTGCTTTTATACAAGCTGTACATGGGCTGTTCTGAATTTTCAGCAAATACCACATCTCTACTGACAAAAATCCTTCGTGTAGTTGGATTATAAAGACGGTATCCTTTGCTTTCATTGCTGTAGCCCACAAAAATGCATTTCATTGCTTTGTCATCTAGCTTTGTTCGGAGTTGTTCTCGCACATGTGCATATGCCAAACACCCAAATGTACGCATATAATCCACTGTTGGCTTTCGGCTATACCAAGCCTCAAATGGTGTTATGGTTTTCAAAGCTTTTGTTGGACACCTGTTCAACACATGAGTTGCACACATTATAGCTTCCATCCAAAATTTGTGAGGCAACTTTTGTGCTTTCACCATGCATCTTGCCATCTCCATGAGAGATCTATTTTTCCTTTCAGCTACACCATTCTGCTGCGGTGTTTGATGCCCTTTTGAAGCATATAATCCTTGAATGCATTTGACATGTATTCTCCACCTCTATCTGAGCGGAGTGTTTGGACTTTAAATCCACACATATTTTCAGCCATTGCTACAAAGTGTTGAAAGCATGTAAACACATCTGCTTTCGCTTTCAAAGGGTAAGCCCAAGCAAACCTGGAGTAGTCATCAATGAATGTGACGAAGTAAAGATGCCACCCTATGGATGGTGTCCGCATTGGACCACATACATCACTATGTATGAGCTGTAATTTACTTTCAGCTCTAACAGCTCCATCTTTGGGGAATGGTTTTCGTTGCATCTTTCCCAAAATACACCCCTCACATACGTGTCTTGGTGGAGACTCAAGAGGCGGCATATTATCAACCATATGATGCTTCTGCAAAAGCATCAAACTTTGAAAATTTACATGCCCAAAACGAGCATGCCATAGCTCTGCATCATGCATAGCAGGAGTGTGGGCAGTGTCACCAATTGGCCGACCATTTGGTCCATTCCTAGTTTTTGCGTCTCGTTCACTTGTTGAGGCCAGGCCAGTGTCTCGTGTGAAGAGGCCAGTATTTTGCTGACATGGACGGGAGCCAGACTGGTGCCACCCGTGTGTTAGCAGGATGGTGTCGTATGGACGGGAGCCAGATCAGTGCCACCCGTGTATGACCTGGACTGTGTTCGATCCATGGGACTGTCACGCCATGGAAGAGCCAGTATTCGTGCCGTGTTTTGCCTATGGGACTGTCAGACCATAGGGAGACTCGTGCCTGGAACTGTGTCTTACCTATGGGACTGTCACTCCATAGGAAGACCAGGTTTTTATGTTTTATGTCGTGCCAGTTTTGTGCCGACAGATATTTTGTACTTGTTCCATGAACGGGAGATATATCCATGTTACTATTTGCACATGCACACATGATTTGCATGCTTGAAACTGTTTTCGCATGACATGTATTTGTGTGTTTGCCTGCTTAACGTGTTACTTACTGAGCGGGGACGCCTGCCAGTGAGTCGTGAAGTCTGCTCTGTATTCTGACGAGTTTTAGTGCATGTGAACAGGTGGTAAGTATGTTGCACATGTAGTTTTTAATATTTAATTCTAACCCTTTTGTTTTATAAGGTTAGGTGTTCACATTTATAAAGTGGGCACCCCCTTTGGGCACCCACTTTGGGGCCAAGGTGGGGAGCCCCACTTTTAAGTGAGTGTGGGGGTGGGCATGGTCACCAACCCCCACTAGTTCCCTTTCATGCATGCGTGGGAAATCTCTAGTGGTATCTTCACTTAAATTTTATTAAAAAAAAAAGGGCCCCCTTCAAGCGTAGAATCCATCGCTTCCCTCTTACGTAGAGAACCGGCGACCACCATCTCTGCGCATGTTCCTCTGAGGCGGCTGTTTACTCCACGCTGCTCCCTCTCTCCCAGGCGGCTGGCTGCAACTGCTTCTGTACCCCCTGTACTGCAGGCTGTACCTTCTGTACTGCAGGCTGTACTTTCTGTACTGCAGGCTGTGTACCTTTTGCTCTGCTGGCTGCGCTTACTACCCTACCAGGCGGCTGATGTACTGCTGCTCCTTCAGGCGGTTGCTACTGCTCTCAGACGTGGGCCATCTTCACAAGGCACTGCTGCGCATGTTTACCCCAGGCGGCTGCTGAATCTGCTGTGCATAGTCGGCTACTGTGCTGCAGCCGGCTGCCATCATCTGAAGGCTACCTGCCTCTGTGCTACTACAGTCGGCTGCCCCACCACAACTCTTCTTCATGCAGACGCCAAAGCTCTAAACCTCTGCTGGTAGCTGTGTATTCTCTCTCTCCTCCCTTGCAAGTGGATGTTTCTCTCTCACAGCAGGCGGCTGTGTCCTTTGTGGTGGTACATCCTCTCCACTGGTGTTCTACAAGGAGACTTCGCATCATCTGGGTGACTTCATCATACCACAAGTATTGGTTTTCCATCAACCAACTACAAGTAAGTGAATTTTCAGATTTGAGTAAAGCATTTTATGTTTAAATCTGAGAAGGGATTCATCCTTCTACGGCCACACCCGTTCGGTGCCGGGTTGTCCAAGCTTTGTTGGAGAACCTCGGTCCAAAGGTGCTGAGATCGGGAGAGCCAGGCGTTAGTACGAGAGCGCCTGTTTGTGCGTGGTCTCGGAACACCAGTGAGGCGCTCTCCGCGGAGTCCAGTGAAAGCACAGGACCGTAGAGATTGGACCACACTAGTGGTCGTTCTGCTTCGAGTTTTCTACATCGAAATTCGAGCCTATTTGTTTGGTACTGTTTTCATATGTACATGGACATTATCTGGTTCTCAGAACCCATGGAGCATTGTATTCATTAAATACTCCCAATAAATATATCATATATTGAGGGGGGGGTCCGCCCGTTCCGGCCCCAGTGCTGGTGTCCATCTTTCCATTTCTGTTCATTTAAATTTCAAGTTGTTTTAAGTTGTCCATTTCAAATTTGTGGTTTTAAAGTTGTGCTATTAAGCGTGTGGGTGTCCAACGGAGTCCTTCCCACTTGACGGGATCGGTTTCAGGCAGCCACTGTATTTGCATCATAAGTGCGCTTGTCATAGCTGTCCAGCTTATACAAGCCTTTGTATCGTGTTCCAGAAGTGACTATTTCATAACCCTTTGATGGGTCTTTTACCAAACACTTCCCATCTTCAAATTCAACCTTTAAACCCTGGTCGTTTATGGCTGAGACGGAGAGCAGATTTTTCTTTATCCCTGGAACATACAATACATTTTTCATACATATATTGGCACCATTGGCTGCAATCATCTGCACATGATAAAGTGCGGCCATTTGAAGCATAAACCAAGTGCTAAAATACATCTTTGCATGAAGTGATGTGGCTCAAAGCACCACTATCAAAATACCATGATGCATTCTGTCTGTCAGATGCAATGCAAGACATATCAGTGTCTGAAGCACTTGGTGTGTCACTGGTGCATGTGACCAAAAAAGTGTACTCTTCTTGGATTACATTAGCTGATTGCTGTGCTTTGTCATCAGAAGAGTCTGCTACTGCATTGCCTGCTTCTTTCCTTTTCTCTTTTGCAATCCCCTTCCTACATTCACTCATGTAGTGTCCAGACTTATGGCAGTAGTGACATTTGCCCTTATTTTTGGGCTTGTTTGCATCCCCTTTGTCAGACTTTTCACCACTAGAAGAGGGCTGTCCATGACCAACCTTGCTAGACTGTTGTCCCCCATGCCTAAAGCTCTTTGCTTTACCTTTATCCTTGGCTGTAAATGCCTTTTCTCCACCACGGTTGCTCGATAAGTTTGCTCTTGTTTGCTCTTCCTACAAGAGTAAACCCACGAGCTCTTCAAAAGTGACGGGATCAGCACCTCCTCTCATTGAGAGGTTGAGAGAGGTGTGAAAGCACAAGTAGGAAGGCGGTAAAGAATGAAGAGTGTTGGTGACCATCTGTCTGTCTGGGATAACCTCATCAATGTTGAGCAATTGTTCCTGCAAATCTTTCACTTTGGTGAGATGATCTGCCATGGAGTCACCCTCATCCATAGAAAGAAGATCCAATTGCCTCTTCAAGTAGGCAACTCTTGCCTCGTTTCGTACCTGATACATTGCTTCCAATGTGTCCCATGCAAGCTTCGATGTCTTGCAAGAACGAATGTGCGGAATAATAGTCTTTTCACTGAAAGGGCTATCAATGACATGGCCTGTGCATCTCTAGAGTCCCATCTCTTCTGCTCTTGTGTGGGAGCAGGATCTACATCAGGAGCTCTTTGAGCACCTCCCCTTTGAGGCGTGGCTGGCTGTATGGTAAGTGGGCGTGTGTCATCACCACACACGATGCCCCAAAGCCCTTTGGCTACCAGCAAATTACGGATCATGAAACTCCAGAGGGAGTAGTTAGATCCATCCAGCTTGTCCTCCTGGGTGAGCACACCAAATACATCTGTAGCATTTTGAGCCATGTCAACAAAATATATCTGCAAGCAAATGTGCACTGCCAGGCAACCAAATGTCCTGTGCAAATGTATGCCTGCAAATCAAAGCAAGTGTAAACCTGCACCAAATTATCCAATTACACCCAATGTGTATACATACGCGACAAATCGCAGTTGTAATGCCCAATTACATGCTCCAATCAGAAAATCCCCAATTTTTATGCACTCCAATTGCTTCAATGTGCATCTAATTGGCCAATTTTCACAGAAGCCCTAAATTTCTGCAAGTGAAAGAGGTTCAATTTGCTGATTTTGACCTCGATTTCGAAAACCCCTAAATTGCAATTTTCAATTTTGCCTCAAATTGAGAAATCCCCCAAATTGCACCTGCAATTTTCCTTTGAATTTGACCTGCACAAAAGTGTCTGCAAAATCTACATATTTTCACCACATGCACTGCAGTGTCTGCAAAATTGTAGGTGACCTGCACTGAAATGGCTGCAGAATTTTACGTGAGCACAATTTTGTGTAAATTTGTATGTCTACCTGTAGTACGGTCAGCTGGGAGCGTTGCTGGCCACGAGAGGCACTGGTCGGGCGTTGCTGGCCACGGGAGGCACTGGTCATGCGGAGGCGTTCGAGCAGCAGCAGGTAGACGCTTCTGTCGACGGGCAGCAGCCAGGCGAAAGTGAAGGTGGAGCGCACACAGGCGGAAGTGAAGGTGGAGCGCACACGTTGACGGGCAGGTGAATGCATTGACGGTCAGGCAGCGTGGCGCAAGAGTTAGGCGGTGAGCACACGCGCGCGTTTGTCAATGGGCCAATAGGGAGGCGCAGTTCTTGGAGGGAGCCGCCAAAGCTGGAAAGTCGGCGAGGAGTTGGCGGTTGAGCGCAGGGTCGACAGTCGGGCAGGCGGAGTCGGAGGCTCGTGCGGAAGACCTAGCGGTGGAGGCGACAACCGTCTGCTGGGCGACGGCCGTGACGGATGCCGGCTCTGGGCGGTGGCGGAGCAGCAGAGGCGCCGGCTGAGAGGGGCGACGGGAGCAGTAGGGCCACCGAGGCAGGGGCGGAGGTGGTCGCCTGCGCACTACTGCTGCCGGCTGGGCTGGGCTGCGGTGGCCCACTGCATAGTAGAAGCGCTGGCGCGGCTGGGCGGCGGCGGTGAGCAGAGGAGCGAAAGTGGCGGAGCTGGGCGGCGGCGACGGCGACGGCGGCTGGGCGGCGAAAACCAGTGAACGCCCCAGAGCTCAGAATTGAACGGAATTTCGCCAGCTTTTCTGCAGATTCTCCACAGGCACTACTCTAGAGCCAACTCCCAGCTCTGATACCAAATGTTGGGTGTTGGACTCACACACTCACACACACAAACCTGCACATTAGGGTTAGGTGCAGGGTAGAATAGCTCACACACAGAAATGAGAGAGAGAGAGAGAGAGAGAGAGAGAGAGAGAGAGAGAGAGAGAGAGAGAGAGAGCCAAAAGTGTGGTATCCACAAAATGCAAGTCAATCCTTGCATGTGTGCCACATCCATATAATATAGAAGTACAAAATATTATATGTTAGAGTGTCCTTTCACACTTGATGTCCAAGGGGAAAAACCACATGGGAAAAAGTACCCTTGGTTAAGCCATGTTCACACATAGCACTACCATAAGTGAGTATATGCCTACATCACACTCCTCTTGATCCAACTCAAATAGCTTCCGCCTCGGGTTGCTATAGAGGTCTCTGCATGGGATCCGGATTGGGGGGGGGGGGGGGGGCTGCTCTAAAAGTCTCTGCCTGGAAGAAGTATGCAAGTGCCCTCTGCCTCGATCCTCTCGTTGCTATTGGCATGTGGTGTCGTAGGACTCCCTGTGTCTACGGAGCTCCAAGAGGAAAAGTCCTAGGCATCTTTGATCATGGTAGTCCATGACCCTACTAGAAGAGACAATGGAATCTCCCCCTGATCTCGTAATATATCGAGCACCTGCAGATGTAATGCTCCCGCAACCGATGGGAGGATGTGTGGATCTAGCCAATCGCACACCTCACTCCAAAAGATAGGTGTGTATCTCGGCCGTGTGATGAAGCCATCCTCTATCAAGTGAAGCATGTGGTCACTGTAGAAGCTCATCTTCAACCCCAGTGGTCGTGTGGGTGACCTCCAAGTCCTCTGAGTATCAAGCCTCATGATATCCTGCTAGATCACTCTGTTCCGCTCTGTGTGGCTGACATCATAGGTGGGGGCCTCTATACTATACTGAAATGGCGGCAAAGCGTCCACTTGCATGCCATGAAGTCCAAGACATGTAACCACCTGAGCATACCAACACTGTGTATCCCCATCCTGGGCTGGCTGTCTAGAGGACACAAAAGCTAAGCGAGGGTATCACCGTATCTGTGTAGAGGGAGGTCCCATAATCTATGTAAGACACTGACTAGAAAAGGGCCTCTATTACCATCGGTGGGACTCCCATCTCAGCTCGTACAATCTCATGTGGCACAGATAGCTTTACTCCTGATCCATGAGATCATCATCACAAGAGGTCTCTCCATATGTCCCCATCCATCATATACATCCTCAATCTCTAGGCATGCGGGCTCCTCCTCACCCTCCATTTCTGTTTCTATGAGCTCCTCCTCACCCTCCATTTCTTTGTCATTGGGTTCTTTTTTCTTCTTCTTTCTCTTGTGATATAAGCTTAGCCCCCAAATGGCAGCCCCATACTCGCCCCATATTATAGTGTAGGAGTGACCAATGTGTCAAATAGCCATAGCTTTGTTCTAGGTTCTTACTGTACATGAGCACACTTCTTCTCTAATGATCCCAAGGCTGCATACCCTCATGTCAATCTAGCCTCTGTTGCCCTCCTCATAGAGAATGCTGGACCGATAAAAGTGATTCCCAAGTACACATATGAAGTGACATACTCCACTCTCACTCCTCTGTATGTAAACTATGGGGCAGACCTACCAATTCACTCTCGTGTGGTGTTAAAGATCATAACCTTGGTCTTGCCAAGGTTCACAGTAAGGTTCCGTGCCTCACAGAAGGCCTGCAAAGCATCCAAATGTCTCTATAGCCCTTCTGGTGAATCCGAGAGAGAGAGAGAGAGAGAGAGAGAGAGAGAGAGATTAAGCGTCTACTAAAGACCCAATGGGCCTATGAGACCAAAGTGATACATGGCATATCTCATGATGGAATGGAAAATAAAACAGAAAGAAAACATAAATATAGCTATCTCACTGGGGTGATACAAAACTGTCCATGGAAACTTGTCATGGAATACTAAGAACATAGAAACATGGGAGCAACATCAGCTCCGAGTAGATGGTATAACACCCTCCAAAATGTCACGAGTATGGCCGAGAGGTCTCCCTCAGCTATGTCGCGTGGAAAGGTAGCTCGATGGCGGCGGAGCATGTCCTGGATCTGGAGCTGATGAGGTGATCGTGGCCGACGGGGGGGTCGAGGGAGTCGCGCATGCTGGAATGCAGAGGCTCGGTTCGAGGTAACTCCTCTCGGGTGGGGTAGGTCCAGAGCAGAGGGCTTTCCCCTTCAGGAGACCCTTCACCATCTGTATCTTCCAGGCTTCTAAGAATCGGTGGAACTCGAAGTGTACATTCCAACGGTTGAGCAAAAAATCAACCACTTCTTGGTTCCTCTCCTTTTTTCCACGCCCAAAATCCTTAGGTGCAAAAGAAGGAGCTACTGCTGCCAGCCCTGCATGAGTTGTTGCACCAATCACTACCCGCTGAAGTAAAATCACTTGATCCCTCATAACCTCAATATCTTCTTGAAACTCAGCCCGGAGTTTTGCCATCTAGTCCTCGAAGTAAGTTTTCTCTACCACTTCTACCTTCTCCTGCTACACCTCCATGTTTCCCCCGTGACCCCTAAGGACGATCTTCCTCATGGTTGGAAACCTCATCAATGAATTGGAGTCGCGCCGCCATCATAAAGCGAGAGATAGAAATAAAGAGGTTTGCTGCTGCAAGATACCTATATATCGGATTCTAAAAATCAGAAAAGTGGGAGAAAAACATACACTTGATGCGAGAAACTAGAGAAAAGTATGCAAAACAAGGTGACCCACCTGTGCCCCATGCATGAAAGATGAAGAACCCGCTAAGAATCCTTGCAACAGGCTTTCTTCAATCGATCTTGTCACGCATGGAGGACAAGTGGTCTATGGCCTCCCCTTTTATGGGCTTAAAAAACACCCAAGTGCTTTTCATTTTTTGTTTTTACTAGGCCCCCTTTTACTAGCTGTGCATTAAAACTAGCCCTCCCTTGCATTTTATAAAAAACAACCCAAACTTTTTTTATAACAAAAATGGCTTCAGATTTTTCAATTAAAAAATGCCCCCCTTAAATGGCTAAAGCGCCCTTTCTGCCTGACTGCAGATCGTCAACAGCTTGCCATCACCTTCTCTCTCTACCTGTCCGCCGCCCACCCTTGGCCACCAACCTGCTTTTCGACACATACCTGCTGCATGGCTCTGTACGGCCTGATCAGATCCTATATGACCTGCTTCATGGCTGCTGTGCACCAGTCTGTACCTGCACAGCTCCTTTGCGCACCTGTTGCCAGCTGCCTAACCTGCACATAACTGCTGTTTGGCTGCCAACGCTCCTGTTTACGCTCAGGTTTGTGCACAACAACAGCCCACCTCCTGCCTTGTCTGCCCCCATGCAAACTGTACATGGCTGCCTTCTATGCACACCTGGCTGCAACCAACACCTAGATGTTTGCCCTTGCTAAGCACGCACACATCATGGAAAACAAACATGAACCTGCTGCAGCACTGACATATGAGAGAGAGAGAGAGAGAGAGAGAGAGAGAGAGAGAGAACGAGGGTTTTCTTCCAAAAGAGGGATTTCCAAGACAAGTATCATCTACGCACCCATGCATATAAACCCCCCTTTCTGCCCCTTCTCTCAAAATCCACATGAACCCTATCCTGCCAGCAAAACCTAAAAAAGCACCTACACTTTGCAAATCAAAACACAAATATGGTGACTGAGACTTTTGAAAAACACGAATGACATGTAAACCTAGTCCAAGGAGCTCCCCATTGATTTAGACCAGGACTCAGGGATCATTCCACCTATTAGGGTGGAAGTTAATCAGTACCATTTTTCTTGGTTGTCGTTCTCTGATGATACAATCTGTGTACCGGATTGTGCTGAGATTAGGGGGGAGATCACTTATGATTGTTGCAACGCTCCTACAGCATGTCATCCGGAGATTCAACAAACTTGTGCTTTTTTCTAATCATCCTCACTTTGATGGGCAGACGGAGAGGGTGGAATCATGTTTTGGAGGTTATGCTTTGGGCATACGGTTCCAAGCGACCGTTTTTTTGGAAGAGGTGCATACATATGCTCAAGTTTGCCTATGATAGTTGTTATTCCCGAGGTACGAGAATTACCAAATGTCATAGCTAGCAAACCGTTGTCTCAGTGATTTCAAGTGAGGAATTGGAGGATTGAAGAATGGTTTATGTTTCTTCAAGGACCTAAGAAGGTTCTGCTTTTTTTGTCTTGTTCCCTCGGTCATATGCTAAAGGAACAATAGCTTTAGTTGAGCTCGTTCCTTGATACGTGGTTACGTGGATTTGATAGACAGGTATAAACCTAATTTCGAAGACAGATGATGCAGGTAGCTAGATTCTCCTTCATTTATTTACAAGAATGGAAATATCCTAAGTGGGGAGGAACGTTACGTACCTAGCACTAACCCTAGGGGTTAGGAACTAATCCGGCATGGCTAGGGGAGCCTTGGAATTAGGAAAAGCAGCAGGAATCATGTCGCTAAAGTTCAAATTCAATAATCCAAAGTTATTGGTTGTTTATGACTAGACTGTTATGATGTTGATGATGATGATGAGGATGATGATATCCTAAATGCTGTCCTAGCTACTATCCTAATCAGGGATTATGATGTTCATGCGGTTGGAGAATGCACAAGCAGAAGCATAAAGTGAACGAGAGAGAGTAGAGAGAGCTTGTGGACAAGATTACCTTTTATATTAGCAATAGGCTTTACGATGGCAATTAGCCAGCAAGAGATGTTGAACTTGTGCAAAGGAATGGATGAATACAAGTGAAGATGAGAGGCCCTTATATAGTGATATGAGGAACTGGCGGACTGCTCGTAGAGCTAGCCGACTGCTCCATGACCAACTAAACCAAGGGAAAATAGATAAATGCCCAATAAATAGGCAGAGTCCCATAACATTGAGATGCACAATTCTAACACCCCCTCTGCAGCTCAAGTGTGCAAGAGTCTGAAGAAGATAAGTTGATGAAGATGCAGCCATGGACCCTCTAGCACCGCGAATACTGGAATCACCTCAGAGAGAGCACCCGCCAACATGTTTCTTCAAAACAAAATGCCACCACGAACAGCAAGGAACTTTGCTTGGCTACGAATTCCCACACAAGTGTGCAGTGAACTCCAAGAATAAATGATGAGCTGCTAGACACACCGTGCCCATAATCCCCAATAGTGGACGGAAAACACATCACGTCCCAAAAGCCTCCAACAATGAACTCGGAACAGATCCAGTTCATAGTCGCTCCCAGGACGCTTCCGGTTCAGGAGGACCCAAATGGTGTACTTCTCTAGTATACATGCAGTTTCCCCCATGTGCTTCTAGCCACAGGAGGCTTGTGAGCGAGAGAGGGGGCTGATTCCAGCTCTACTTACTTGTGCATGGGGACCGTGATTCGGAGTTCTGAGCATTAGACATATGGCAAGACACGGTTATCTTTCCTAGAAGTGGTACTAGAAGAATCTGTATCACTACCGTGTGTCATGTCTTTGCCCTTTCTCTGAGATGAAGACTTGCCCTTGGTCTTGTCCGTCTCTCTTCTTGGACAAATAATCCTTGGACAAATGTCCTCTCTTCTCCCCAGAAGAGAAGCAGCGACCCCAACCTTTCTTCTAAACTGTGGAAAGTGCCTGGTCAGAACTGTTGAGAGACACCTTCAACTTACCCTGTGAAATGAGGATGGACTCTTTCTCCAAGAGTAGGGAGCTAAGATCATAAATATCCAACTGAGTGGATGTCACCTAGCACCGCAAAGAAGCTTGGCGAGGATAAGTGCAGCCAGCTGAGCAGAGGACAAAGCAGCACCCATTGCCAGTAACTAGTCATGGATAACCTTGGCCTTCATGAGGAACGATTGCATGGAACTTTCCTGCAAGGAATAACAAACAGTAGAGTTGCCCTTGCAAGGTAGCTGCCCTTATCAACGAATCTCAAGCAAAGAGATCCTCCAATCTAGACCATACCTGATGCCGGATGAGCATTGGTTAGAGTTTGCACGGCCGGTGAGACCTCCTCTGTGATGGTCCGCACAAGCATTGGATGCACCTTCGAATCCTGATTCTCCCAGTCTTGTAATTCTGCAACGAATTCATCCTCTTGATCCTGAGTCCACCGCCTAGAGTTCTGAGGGAGCTCGGGCTTCTTCTCATTGCCCTGAACAATATCCCACAAACCCTTGTGGATGAACCAAATCCGCATTTGCAGCTTCCAATGGGCATAGTTGGGTCCTTTCAACTTGTCATCCTGGGAGGAGCCATATCCACAACAACAAAGAACACAAATCTCAGCTCTCCAAGACTCCTCTCAAGTACTTTGAAACGACGCGAGACTCCACAACCAATCAATCCCCTCTCAAACCTGAGAGACAGAGGCTGGACAGCAGCAAAACAATCCAAGAACCACCGGGAACCTCCTACCGGAAGGGCAGGGACTCCCCGAGGAAGAAGAAACAATAGTGCCACTTGTCTGGCAACACCATATGCAAGAGAACTCACCGAGAACCGATGCCGGAGCAAAAAACGCAGCCAAAACTCCAATGCTTGCCTCTATAGAAGAAAACGCAGCCAAGAACCTTCACAGATTGCCTCTGTAGAAGAAAACACAACCAAGAAGGCTGGCCGACAGCAAACAGAGGGCTGGCTGGACCAGAAAATGCAGCATAGTGAAACACAGTTGCTGTTAGGGACTGATCTACAGCCAGGAGGAGTTATGGAAGAAAACACAAGGCACCAGAAAGAGATGGCAGGCAGATTTGTAGAATAGTGGAGCAGCTTGAACCTAAGCGAGTGATACCATTTGGAGAATGCACATGCGGAAGCATAAACTAAACAAGAGAGAGAGTAGAGAGAGCTTGTGGACAAGGATCACCTTTTATATTAGCAATAGGCTTTACAATGGCAATTAGCCAACAAGAGATGTTAAACTTGTGCAAAGGAATTGATGAATACAAGTGAATATAAGAGGCCCTTATATAGTGATATGAGGAACTGGCGGACTGCTCGTAGAGCTAGCCGACTACTCCATGACCAACTAAATCAAGGGAAAAATAGATAAATGCCCAATAAATAGGCAGTCCCATAACACTGAGATACACAATTCTAACACATGACAAGGACTAAGCCATGGCACGACATGTACGTGGCATCATTATAGTTATCTGATCCCGCAGGTCAAGAGTCGGTTCCTTTTGGGTAGGTCGAGGGTCAAGAGTTAGGTCTTTAGAGTACCTTTTTGGAAGGCCAAAGGCCACAAATTTGTACAGTCATCTTTGACACTCTTGTAAAATATACTGAAAATACAACTCTCTCTCTCTCTCTCTCTCTCTCTCTTATCTCTCTATCTTTGTTGGTGATTTGCATCAAGGTTCCTATTCAATTACTTAGGGCTAAAAGAAGACACACAGAGCTTCCGTGCATGTGACATGTGAACTTGCTGTGTAACTATCTGGCCCTCCGAGCTCTTTTCACATGATGAAACTCATGCCTGGACACACGGACAAGTTGATGAACACATGGGAACAGGGTTCAAAAACTGGCACAAGAAAAAGCAAAAAGTCAAATTGTGTTGACCGTGAGCTAAGGGCACCATTGGAAAGAGGACACTGAGCTGGATCAAAAAGCTAAAAGCCGCTTTTCCAAAAAGTAGCTCCAAGGCCAAAAAGCAAGGCCCTAAAGCTACAAAAGCATAAATCAAGAACTTTGGCCATATTTGATTATTATTAAAATATTTAAAAGACAAAAGCAAAGCAAAAAGCAAGGAACCCCCCTTCAAGTATAAAAGAAGTTTGTACCCTCTTGATGAGACATAAAAAAAACATGGTGAAGCTTAACCTTATGGAGAGCAAGAGCAACCTTGTTGAAAAACATCATCATCATCATCATTATCATTAACCTCTCCGCCACCTTACGCTAGAACCACCGGAGAACTCTGCCCTACCTGCAACGCCACCGCCCAAGTTGCGCCCTGATCCGCCACTGCGCCGCTAGGTGATCACCAACTCTGCCCTTCACTGCCGGTTGCACCACCAAAGGACGCCTGCGCTGCCTCGACTGCACCGCCTTGCAAAGCGCCACTTGCTGCCCCTGAGCACTACGCCTCCTGCAGTGCCCATCTTCGCCACACCAATAAGTGCCGATTGTGCCGCCTCCATCGGTTGCTCAGCCAGCGCCGCCGGCAAAGCAGCCCCGCCTGTGGAGCGTTTGTTTCATTGCCGCCTTCTGAAAGTCGCCGCCGGCTCCTCCTAAAATCTCAGCAAGAGGAACTGCCATTCAGGGCCTCATATCTCCCACCCTGGTGTTTACTGTTTCAAGATTGGATAGTAAGGTTCCCTTGGATATCTGTGAGGTTCAGGATTTGGTTCAAAATTTGATTCAGACTTTGGACATTGGTACACATGTGTGAAAATATACCCAAACGGGTATTTAACCCAGCCCAAAAAGGGGCCATTTTCTCATTTACATTATTTATCTGCTGGCCGACCAGCACCCTGCCTTCATATAAATATGAGGCGCCTCCTAATGATCTTCACCAACACACGAGTATTCATCGGCTGGGCGTCTACTTCAGGACTGCACCTCAGCATTTTACTCCTTTCTCCTGCTGGATTGATCGCGTACTTCAAGACTGCACTTCAGCGTTCTTCTGCACCGGCTGCTGCTGCTGTTGGAACAGGCCGCCTACAAAACAGGTGGAACCTTTCCCTGCTGTTGCTGAACTAGACGCCTTCATCTGCAGTGATCTTCTGCGTTTTTCTCACGAGTTGCTGCTGCTGGTACGGGGTGCATATATCTGCGTTTTCACCACAGCTTACTTCTGCATTTTTACATCAGCAGCCATCAGGACATAAGCGCTTACAACTCTGCCCTATATCACGCTTACATCTTAGCCCTACATCAGGCATATATCGGCGCTTACCTCAGGCTTACTTCGGGATTGTTATCTGCGTTTTTTGGGACAACAGCCTTCTATGCTCGTTCGGAGTCTCACATAGAACTCCTGTACTGGACTTCATCATTTATATACATATCACCATTGCATGCTGTGTGATACAAACGGTACCATCAACTACCCTCGATCCATGGCATTTTGTGAACCCAAACAGAGGAGGGTCTAGGAGTATAATTCACTCTCCGACTTCTGGTGTTCAAGGAGGTAACACTGTTTTCTGCTCTGGTTCACTTTCTATTCCTACTCCTAATGTGTTATGGAATACTACTCAAATTCTAGCACAAAACCCTCGCTCCCAACCCATATCTCTTCCTACTAGTGTTGGTATGCAGTCGTCACCGCCTGCACCTCCTTTGGGTCCTGTGTGAAACCGATCCCGTCAAGTGGGAAGACTCCGTTGGACACCCACACGCGTAATAGCACAACTTTAAAACCACAATTTGAAATGGACAACTTAATACAACTTGAAATGAAATGAAATGGAAAGATGGACACTAGCACTGGGGCCGGAATGGGCCGACCCCCCCCTCAATATATGATATATTTATTGGGAGTATTTAACAAATACAATGCTCCATGGGTTCCAAGAACCAAATGATGTCCATGTACATATGAATACAGTACCAAACAAATAAGCTCGAAGTCGACGTTTGAAGTAGAAATTCGAAGTAGAACGACCACTAGCGTGGTCCAGTCTCTACGGTCCTGTGCTTTCACTGGACTCCGCGGAGAGCGCCCAACTGGTGTTCCGAGACCACGCACAAACAGGCGCTCTCGTACTAACGCCTGGCTCTCTCGATCTCAGCACCTTTGGACCGAGGTTCTCCAATAGAGCTTGGACTACCCGACGCCGAATGGGTGTTGCAACTTGCTGTGAATAGAGAGTCCCTTAACATATTTATCACAAAATACTTTATTTAAATCTGAAAATTTCACTTACTTGTGGATAGCAGATGGAAGACCAATACCCGTGGTATTTGTCTGTGTGCAGCTATTAGTGACGGACACCAAGATGCAGCAGCACGTCGACAGGAGTAGCAGCTTGGAGAAAGGTATAGCCTCCTGAAGAAGAGAGAGACCGCCTATGAAAAGAAGGCACAACCTCTTGCCAAAAAGAAGATGGAGCAGCCGCCTTAGGAGAGGTAACGCCTCGCTGACTGGCTGCTGTGCACAGCCACTTGTGCGCAGCCGCCTACTGTGCTGTGGGCAGCCTGTTGCAGCCTGCTGAAGAAAGGGCGCGATGCTTGCTGGAGGTGGCCCACGACTGCCTGCAAGAGGAACAGGCAGCGCAGCCTGCAGGTATGCTGCCGCCTTTAGGAGCAGAGGCAGAACGCTGAAGTTAGGAGCAGCCGCCTCTGTGCTGCTGTAGTTGCCTGGCTGCAGTGCACAGCCGCCTGGCTGTAACCTGAAGAGGGGATGGCCTGGAGGAGCAGCCGGTTGTAGCAGAGCTGAAGCGTAGCCTTCAGGTGGTGGCAGCCGCCTCTGTGTAGGCAGAGCAGCCTGAAGCGTGTACAGCCATCAACAACGACGGAGGGGATGGCCCCACTTGAGAGCATGCGCCGACTGTATGCAGTAGCACCGCCGCCTTTAAAAAAGGTTCCGCCGTCAACAGCAAGCGATGGAGCGCAAGGTGATGGAGGCGCACAAAATCCTCTCTCCAAAGGTGGTCGTCGGCTTCTTTTATTAAGGTTGGAGGAGAAATAAACAAAATGTGCTGGCTGGCTCCCCACGCTTGCATGTGGGCGGCCAGCTCTTTGGGAGTGTGGGTAGGTGACCATGCACCCACCCCCACACACTCACTTAAGTGGGGCTCCCCACCTTGGCCCCTAAGTGGGTGCCCAAAGGGGGTGCCCACTTTTAAGTGAGTGTGAACCAATGACCTTATAAAACAAAGGTTAAAATATGAAATATTAAAACAACATGTGCAATATACTTACCACCTGTTCACATGCACCAGAACTTGTCAGAAGACAGAGCAGACTTCACAACTCATTGGCAAGCGTCCCCGCTCAGTAAGTGACACGTCAAGCAGGCAAACACAAAAATACAAGTCATGCGAAAACAGTTTCAAACATGCAAAACATGTGTGCATGTGCAAATAGTAACATGGACATATCTCCCGTTCATGAGTACAAAATATCTGTCGGCACAAAAATGGCACGACGTAAAACATAAAAACCTGGTCTTCCTATGGAGTGGCAGTCCCATAGGTAAGACAGTTCCAGGCACGAGCCTCCCTATGGAGCGACAGTCCCATAGGTAAGACACGGCACCAATACTGGCTCTTCCATGGCGTGACAATCCCATGGGTCGAACACAGTCCAAGTCATACACGGGTGGCACCAGTCTGGCTCCCGTCCATATGACACCATCCTGCTAACACACGGGTGGCACCAGTCTGGCTCCCGTCTATGTCAGCAATATACTGGCCTCTTCACATGAGACACTGGCCTTGCCTCAAGTGAACGAGACACAAAAGCTGGAGATGGACAGAGCAGACTTCACGACTCACTGGCATATGGACATCTTGTGGCACCACTTGTATCTGGTGATAACCACTCTTCAAATCAAGTCTATTACAAGCTGAGCCATCAAGCTTATCCAAAATATCATCAATTCGCGGAATTGGGAATCTGTTCTTGATGGTAAGCTTGTTCAAAGCTCTATAGTCAAACCACATACGGAATGATCCGTCCTTCTTTTGAACAAGAAGCACAGGAGAGCAGTAAGGTGAGGAACTGGGCTGAACCAAACCTTTCTCTAAAAGCTCATTTACCTGCTTCATGATCTCTTCTTGTTGGCAGCACTCACTCGGTATGCGGGTTTGTTGGGTGGAGAACTACCTGGCACAAGATCTATGCGGTGATCTTCGGGCCTTTGGGGAGGTAATTCTCCTGGCAAAGAGTCAGCAAAACAGTCATTGAATGCATGAAGAAAATTCAGCCTATCATTAGACATAGCATCCACATTTTGATGATTTGGCACAAGGCTATCACGCACAAAATCCAAGTACGCAGAAAGACTCTTTTTCATTGCTTTATTAATTTGGATGTGTGATACAAGTGGGATGGAATCCCCTTCTTTGCCAGCATCAATAAAATGCATGCGGCCTTTATGCATAAAAGAAATCATATTGGACTTGTAGTCTTTGCGGGGCTCAAGCCTATGGTGCCACAGCTTGCCCAACAATACATCACATCCATTTAGTGGAGCAACTAGGAAATGTTCATTATCAAGGTAGCTCTGGATATGGATGCGCAATTTCCCTATCAATGGGGTAACCTGCACCTCTTTACCAATAAATGCAGCTTCGGCTTCAATCTGAGGTCCCATGTTCTCAACCTCAATACCCAATGCAGCTGCCGTTTGCATTGAGATGAAGTTATTGGTTGCATAGTCATCAAACATGAATAGTGCGGGCTGATCCTTGATTTGCCCCCAAGCCTTGCAAACCATACGCTCTTTTGCATCATGACTTGTATTTCCTTGCACATCAGGAACTGCATGTACATTAGCCTTGGTCTGCTTGTCCTCGTGCTTTGGTTTGCGATCTGGGCATTGTCGAAACATGTGGTCTTTGCTCCGGGGTTAAGCCGAATTTGTTCTTCCTTGGGCCCTGATCTTTAGATGTGTTATTTTCGGCTTTACCACCCTTGTAGGTCTCCCGGAAGTTCTTTTTAGGTGGTTGTTCACCCTTTTGCAAATTTGGGACAGCCTTGTCTTTCCCCTTTGAACCTCCTTGATCTTGTTTAATCTTGAGCACCAGGTGCTCCGTAGCAAGAGCAGAAGCTGTGA
This sequence comes from Cibotium barometz, assembly GCF_041138505.1. Taxonomy (NCBI): domain Eukaryota; kingdom Viridiplantae; phylum Streptophyta; class Polypodiopsida; order Cyatheales; family Cibotiaceae; genus Cibotium; species Cibotium barometz. The sequence continues at coordinate 18,234,116 of NC_141064.1, forward strand.
GCTGTTGCAAAGTATGTTTCGGGTGTAATTCAATGCCCGAACGATATGCTGGTTGTAGTCCAGAACGAAACTTCCTCTTTCTTTCATCCTCAGTGATTTGTATAAAGGGAGTTACTTCCAACAACACCTTCCAGAACTTGTTAACATACTGTTGCACGCTTTCATTATCTCTTTGTTCCAGCCTGTCCCACTTTTGAGTGAGAGTTTGCTCCGCATTTGGTGGCAGAAACTGAGCACAGAATCTATCCTTAAATTCCTTCCGGATGCAAACTCAGATGCATGTGACTTACCTGCATATGGCATTATCTCTCCATGAGACAACTCAGAAGGCAAAATTTTTGTAGAAGCAGACCTGTCACCCTTACCAAGAGATACATGTCTTGAATGCATGTGACTTTCATGCCCTCCATGAGCACTGGCGTACATATATCTGTCAAGCTTTGTGCCTTGCGGAGAAGATGCAAGTCATGAGGTGACTGTCACCTCTTCCTTTTGCATAAAAGATTTCAGCCTTTGAGATGCGGGATCTCCATGCTTCAAACGAGGTGGATTTCTGAATTTCAGCTCTCCGTCGTCCCCCTCTTTGATTTCACCCTTGCGGAGGAGGTAGGCAAGTGCCAACTCACTTGGCTTCTTGCCCACTTCCCGTGCCATAGACTCAAAAGTTACATCTACCATTGCATCAGCCTTTCTAGCTTCAATGGCACTTTGCAGATGGGGATCTTCATGTATAAACTTTAACTCTTGCTGTTGAACCTGCAGAAGTTTTCTCATATGTTCCATTTCAGCCCTCATTGCATCAGGCTCTTGTTTGATGGAGTAGAATTAGGGTTAGGGTTTCATGTGAGAGACAAACACACATGGAGAAGGAAGAGAGAGAGTTGTGGGGATAAGTCAACTCATGATATGAGTGTGTGACTCCCCTATCCCACATGTATATTGCACTAGTACACATAGTACACTTAGTACATTAAAAGTACTAAGTGTACTATGTACTATAACTTATGGGCTTGTACACACTACAAGGGTGGACATAATGCCTTTACCCCAACAACCTCCCACTTAAAGGCAAAGTGCCCTTAAATGAAGGAAAAGAAAAATCAGCCATGATAATATACAAGGCCATATCAAGGCTGAAACTGGCCTCATCCAATGCCCATCAAGTGTTTGCAATGAGCAAACCGCTCCGGAGGCAAACTCTTTGTCAACAGATCAGCCGGGTTGTCATCCGTATGAATCTTAACAAGCTGAATTTGCTTGTTCTCTATCACCTCTCTGATGAAGTGATACTTCACATCCACATGCTTCGTCTTTGCATGAAAGACAGGGTTCTTTGCCAACTGGATGGCACTCTGACTGTCACAATGCAACAATGGAATATCCCCTGTATAACCCAAATCAACCACTAACCGAGATAGCCATAATGCCTCCTTGCAAGCCTTTGTGGCTACAATATACTCGGCCTCTGTAGTAGATAAGGCAGTGCACTTCTGCATCCTGGATATCCATGACACAGCACCTCCTGTGAATGTAAACACATAACCGGTAGTAGACTTCCGGTTATCTGGATGACCGGCATAATCCAAATCCGTGTAACCATGCACTAATGCATCCTGTTTGCCAAAACAAATGCACATATCCTGTGTGCCCTTCAGGTATCTCATGACACCTTTCACTGCTTCCCAATGCTTCTTGCCAGGTTTGGCCATGTATCTAGAAACCACTCCCACTGCAAATGCAATGTCCGGCCTAGTAGCAACCATACATGAGACTGCCACAAGCTGAAGCATACGGAATCTTGGCCATATCAGCCCTATCACTTTATCCGACTGTGGGCTGTCCATAGCACTGAGTTTCACATATGGAGGCAAAGGAGTACTAGTCTTCTTCCCCCCGTCCATAGCACTGAGTTCCACATATGGAGGCAAAGGAGTACTAGTCTTCTTCCCCCCATCCATATTGAACCTCTGCAAAACTTTGCCAATGTATTCCTTCTGAGACAAATACAACACATGCTGATTTCTGTCCCGAAGTATCCGCATACGCAAAATGTGATTTGCATCACCCAAATCCTTCATATCAAAGGTTTGATGCAGCGTCTTCTTCAAGGCATCCATCTCTTTACGAGATTTCCCGGCAATCAACATATCATCAACATACAAGATGAGTATCAATAGACTGCCATCCAAAGCTTTCTTGGTGTATAAGCAATGATCTATGTCACTTCTCCTGAAATCCTGGGATTTCATGAATGTATCAAATTTATGATACCATTCCCTTGGTGCCTGTTTGAGCCCATAAAGACTCTTTTTCAGCTTGCATACAAGCAGTCTTCACATCCATCTGAATCAAATCCAGATCATCATGAGCAACCAAAGCTAATACAGCTCTAAGTGTGGTCATTTTGACCACTGGAGAGAAGATCTCATCAAAGTCCACACCATATTCCTGCTTGAAGCCCTTAGCCACTAACCTGGCTTTGTATCTTGGCTTTGCATCAGGTGCAAAATGCTCTCCTGGCTGTCCAAACGAGTGAAAATCAGACTTTTACAGTCCCGATCACTATATACAACAGTCCCGAACAGAAATTGGGCAAAAGCCCCTTGAGTGCAAGCTGATTTCTGAGGATTCAAGGCATAAAAGTCTTGCCTGCTGCTTTGCCAAGCTCAGCAAGCATAAAATCTTGAAAAGCCCTTTGATTTAAGATCAATTGCTGATCATACATGGTACATTGACGCACATGAAGGCATCCAGAGTCTTCACTTCCCCCTGGCCACATATACATCCAGTACATAAAAGCCCCTTGATTTACAGGCACATTGAGTGCTTGACAGGCATCAACACATTGCCCAAAGCATCAAATGCGAGTGCCTGCATGCAAATCAACCCAATCGGCACAAAAGCCCTTTGATTTTCACTGCAATTTCCTGCAATTTTGGGATTGCTCACATCATATAGCATGTATGAATGCCCAATTGCACAATTACATCAAAAGCCCCAAATTTTGACATCCAATTTCCTGCAAATTGATCCTGAATGTGACCAATGTCACCCAATTTTGCCAATTTTGCTCAAAAATTGAGCAATTTGGCACCTGTACCTGCTCAATTGATGATTGTACTTGCTCAATTGCAAATCCCAAAAAAAAAATGAAGCAAATACCTCGTAAATTTCTGATTTCTGATGCAGGAAAAGGGAAAGGGCTTCGTATTTGCTGCTGTGCAGGTGGGCAATAGCTGAGGAGCTCTGAAACCAACGACCCAGGTCGCTGGGGCCCAACGCGTTTATGCAAGCGCACGAGCTCAGCTGCGGAGGACTGCCGCTCGTCGTCGCCTATGTTTACGCTTCGAGAAAATCACCTGCCAGCTGGCGGCGTTTAGCTCTGGGCACCTCACCTGCTGCGAGCGCTGCTGCCCTGTGGTGTGACGCCTTGTGGCCAGGAGTCTAACGCCTTGCTGCAACTGCTCACGCTGCCTTACGCCTTGTGGCCACCAACAAGGGGCAACTGCTCACGCCGCCTTACAACTTGCTGAAGAAGCAAGGCAACCAGGGCTACCAGGTCTGCACACGCAACACATAGGTCCGTACAGCACAGTTGAGAACAAAACCCTAAAACCAGGGCTCTGATACCAGTTGATGGAGTAGAATTAGGGTTAGGGTTTCATGTGAGAGACAAACACACAGGGAGAAGGAAGAGAGAGTTGTGGGGATATGTCAACTCATGATATGAGTGTGTGACTCCCCTATCACACATGTATATTGCACTAGTACACATAGTGCACTTAGTACATTAAAAGTACTAAGTGTACTATGTACTATAACTTATGGGCTTGTACACACTACAAGGGTGGGCATAATGCCATAAGTTATAGTACATGGTACACTTAGTACTTTTAATGTACTAAGTGTACTATGTGTACTAGTGCAATATACATGTGTGATAGGGGAGTCACACACTCATATCATGAGTTGACTTATCCCCACAACTCTCTCTCTTCCTTCTCCCTGGGTGTTTGTCTCCCACATGAAACCCTAATTCAATTCTCCCATGAACGGCAGCACGAGCCATTCATAGCTACCATACCTTGTCCTGAATGCTGTCTTCTGGACGTCCCCTTCTGCGATACGAATTTGATGGTACCCTGATCGGAGATCGATACGTGTGAAGTATTGAGCTCCAGCTAGTCTGTCCATCAAATCGTCCATGACCGGAATGGGGTATTTGTTCTTGATAGTGACTATATTGAGTGCCCGGTAATCTGTACAAAGCCTAGCTGTGCCATCCTTTTTGGTCACAAAAAGGACTGGTGCGCCGTATGGAGATTTGCTCGGCCTAATCAATCCTTGTTGCATAAGCTCACCTAGCTGCCTTTTGAGCTCTTTGAGTTTGGTGGCGTCCATTCTGTACGGCGGCTGTGCCGGCGAGGTGTGTCCAGGAAGTAAGTCAATCTTGTGGTCCACTGACCGCTGCGGCGGCAGATCGGGTGGCAATTGGTTCGGTAGACGTCCTTGAATTGCTCAAGAACCTCTTTAATCTCTGGTTGCCCAACCACCACTTTGGCTGTGCCGTCGTCACTGTCCACTCGCATAATGCATAAGTGTACTTGGGCTCCATGCCTCATGTCCTTTTCCACTTGCTTAGCTGAGTACCAGTACCAGTCAGGAGTCATGTCGTCCCACGACAACGGCTTACTCCGGGCATCTTGACTCTGCTTTGTTGCATTTTCTGGTTTACTGCCGAGCACCCCCAGCCCCTGCAACTCTCGCCATGCATTCTCTTGCCTCTGCAGGGTTGCATTGACTGGCTTGATATTCTCTATGATTACCCTTTTCCCTTTGTCGCTGATGGCAGGGTTCACCTGATTGCTTGGGGGCCTTCTGCCACTAGGCCACTGCGTTTTGATCGGAGCCTTTTTGTCCATGTGGCCGTGCCTCGGCATCTCCTTTGTCCTTGGTGGGGTCCTCTTCGTTGAGCGGGGTGGGGTGGACCTGACGCATGGCACCAGCACCCCGGTCCCTTGCATGTCAATGAGAAGATTATTGACCCCTTTTCCCAACAGTGCTAGGAGATATTTATCGATCCATGCAAGTCCCACAATGGCTTCGAAGGCATCCATCGGAACCACAAGGAAGTCCATTTTGGCCTTCCATGTGCCCGCTTGGACCGGCACGGAGTACGCCATGAGCACATTGGAGTCGGCGCCTTGAGCAAACGACACCTCCAATGGCGTGGCCGTACGCGTCAACCGCACCCCCAACTTCTTAGCACATTGGGGAGTCATGAAGTTACGAGTTGCGCCCGTATCCACCATAATGTCTTGTTTTACTCTATTCATCTCCGCTTGGAAGTACAAGTGAGGAACTGTCTGCAGTTGCGCTGCCATGCATCTCAGCATTGCCTGCACGGCCCCCACACGAGGCATATTCGACGCATCATCCCCTGAGTAGGAGCACTCCGGCTCATCCACTTCTGTAATCTGCACTCCATGGTGACAACACGCATCATGTTGCTCACTGTCATCGTCTGCATCCTGGGCTTCTACCGTGTTCACTCTGGATTGTGTTGGCCGTTTTGGGCACTCATTATCATAATGATCACCACTACACCAACGGCAGCTCCTCCAAGTAAGGGGCCTTTGATAACTGCTTTTGTTGGCACTCTGTGCAGTGGATTGAGTGTTACTCCTCCAGCTGTTACTCCCTTGGCTCCCATAGCCGCCTCTGCGAGGGATTGGGTAACCTCCACCCCGATTTGTCATTGATTGTGTCCCAGATGACTCAGTTCTCATGTCTCGTGTTGCATTCTCCGGCCTTGCCTGCATCCTAGGGGCATTAGCATTGTTAACTGCAGTTGCATTGGCCCGTGCATTGACCCTGCCGCGGCTATCTGCATCTGCTAATCTTTCAGCCATAACCATGGCTTCTTCATAGTCTTTGGGATCCTGTTTTTCGACTTCCCTTCGGGCCCAATCTTTTAACCCGAACAAGAAACCATGCAACCGATCCACTGAGGTCATCTTAGCGATCTGCAGCATGATCTGTCGACACTTGCTTATGTATTCGGACAGCTTGCCATCGCCTTGAGCCAGGTTTCTCCATTCATCTCTTATTTTGAAGACTTCGTTGCGGGGGACAAAATACTCTGTGATGTCCCTTTTGAATTCCTCCCAGGACCTCCAACCGCCTCCCTCCACGCGTTTCTCTGCGGCTAGGAGCCAGTTGAAAGCATCCCCTGTGAGAAAACAGCCCGCAATCTTGACCCAATGCCTTTCTGCCACTTGATTCATCTCCAAGTATTCTTCTACCTCGCGGACCCACTTCTGCAAAGCCAGAGAATCCCGGAGTCCCGAGTATTTTTCTGGCGGTTGAGGTTTGTACTTCCCAAAACCATCATCATCTTGTCCCCTACGCCTTTCGTGACGACGGCGGCCATGTTGGGCGGACTCATCCTCGGAGTCGGGGGGGGGGGGGGGGGGGGGGGAATCCCGGCCCCTCCTCTCGGGAACCCGCAACGGCAGCCGGTCCATCAAGGTTTCTAACAGGTCTTCTAGACGACCAAGTCGCTCATCTTGCTTTGTCATCTGGGCCTGCACTTCAGAGCTCCCCCGGAAATCTCCTTCTTCAGCCATATTCCTCGCCGACGAGGGTTTTGGCCGTTCACCAGGCCACTCTTGGCGTTCGGCTTGATTAACCCACCGCCGGACTTCGGCACGAATTTCAGTTGAGAGGGCTTCTTCCTCTTCAATCCGCCGAGCTTCTGCTTGAGACGACGGGTCTTCGCTACTTTCGTAACCGGCTTCTTGTTGAATCTGCTCACGAACCACGTCACGCCGTTTAGGCATGGGACGGTGGCTCCGCCGAGTGGATTCCGGCTCTGATACCAAGTGTGACGGAATCAGAGCCGGAATCCACTCGGCGGAGCCACCGTCCCATGCCTAAACGGCGCGACGTGGTTCGTGAACAGATTCAACAAGAAGCCGGTTACGAAAGTAGCGAAGACCCGTCGTCTCAAGCAGAAGCTCAGCGGATTGAAGAGGAAGAAGCCCACTCAACTGAAATTCGTGCCGAAGTCCGGCGGTGGGTTAATCAAGCCGAACGCCAAGAGTGGCCTGGTCAACGGCCAGAACCCTCGTCGGCGAGGAATATGGCTGAAGAAGGAGATTTCCGGGGGAGCTCTGAAGTGCAGGCCCGGATGACAGAGCAAGACGAGCGACTTGGCCGTCTAGAAGACCTGTTAGAAACCTTGATGGACCGGCTGCCGTTGCGGGTTCCCGAGAGGAGCCCCCCCCCCCCCCCCCCCGACTCCAAGGATGAGTCCGCATAACATGGCCGCCGTCGTCACGAAAGGCGTAGGGGACAAGATGATGGTTTTGGGAAGTACAAACCTCAACCGCCAGAAAAATACTCGGGACTCCGAGATTCTCTGGCTTTGCAGACGTGGGTCTGCGAGGTAGAAGAATACTTGGAGATGAATCAAGTGGCAGAAAGGCATTGGGTCAAGATTGCGGGCCGTTTTCTCACAGGGGATGCTTTCAACTGGCTCCTAGCCGCAGAGAAACGCGTGGAGGGAGGCGGTTGGAGGTCCTGGGACGAATTCAAAAGGGACATCACAGAGTATTTTGTCCCCCGCAACGAAGTCTTCAAAATAAGAGATGAATGGAGAAACCTGGCTCAAGGCGATGGCAAGCTGTCCGAATACATAAGCAAGTATCGACAGATCATGCTGCAGATCGCTAAGATGACCTCAGTGGATCGGTTGCACGGTTTCTTGTTCGGGTTAAAAGATTGGGCCCGAAGGGAAGTCGAAATACAGGATCCCAAAGACTATGAAGAAGCCATGGTTATGGCTGAAAGATTAGCAGATGCAGATAGCCGCCGCAGGGTCAATGCACGGGCCAATGCTGATGTGGGAGAAATGGAATTAGGGTTAGAGATTCATGTGGGAGACATACACAGAGAGAACAAGGGAGAGAGAGAGAGAGAGAGAGAGAGAGTTGTGGGGATAAGTCAACTCATGAAGATATGAGTGTGTGACTCCCCTATCACACATGTATATTGCACTAGTACACATAGTGCACTTAGTACATTAAAAGTACTAAGTGTACTATGTACTATAACTTATGGGCTTGTACACACTATAAGGGTGGGCATTATGTCTTTACCCCAACAACCTCCCACTTAAAGGCAAAGTGCCCTTAAGTAAAGGAAAAGAAAAAAATCAGCATGTACATGATAATATACAAGGCCAAATCAAGGCTGAAACTGGCCTCATCCAATGCCCATCAAGTGTCTGCAATGAGCAAACCGCTCCGGAGGCAAACTCTTTGTCAACAGATCAGCCGGGTTGTCATCCGTATGAATCTTAACAAGCTGAATTTGCTTGTTCTCTATCACTTCTCTGATGAAGTGATACTTCACATCCACATGCTTTGTCTTTGCATGAAAGACAGGGTTCTTTGCCAACTGAATGGCACTCTAACTATCACAATGCAACAATGGAATATCCCCTGTATAGCCCAAATCAACCACTAACCGAGATAGCCATAATGCCTCCTTGCAAGCCTCTGTGGCTGCAATATACTCGGCCTCTGTAGTAGATAAGGCAGTGCACTTCTGCATCCTGGATATCCATGAAACAGCACCTCCTATGAATGTAAATACATAACCGGTAGTAGACTTCCGGTTATCTGGATGACCGGCATAATCCGAATCCGTGTAACCATGCACTAATGCATCCTGTTTGCCAAAACATATACACATATCCTGTGTGCCCTTCAGGTATCTCATGACACCTTTCACTGCTTCCCAATGCTTCTTACCAGGGTTGGCCATGTATCTAGAAACCACTCCCACTGCAAATGCAATGTCCGGCCTAGTAGCAACCATGGCATACATGAGACTGCCACAAGCTGAAGCATACGGAATCTTGGCCATATCAGCCCTGTCTCTATCTGACTGTGGGCTGTCCATAGCACTGAGTTTCACATATGGAGGCGAAGAAGTACTAGTCTTCTCCCCCCCGTCCATATTGAACCTCTGCAAAACTTTGCCAATGTATTCCTTCTGAGACAAATACAACACATGCTGATTTCTGTCCCGAAGTATCCGCATACCCAAAATGTGATTTGCATCACCCAAATCCTTCATATCAAAGGTTTGATGCAGCCTCTGCTTCAAGGTATCCATCTCCTTACGAGATTTCCCGGCAATCAACATATCATCAACATACAAGATGAGGATCAATAGACTGCCATCCAAAGCTTTCTTGGTGTACAAGCAGTGATCTATGTCACTTCTCCTGAATTTCTGGGATTTCATGAATGTATCAAATTTATGATACCATTCTCTTGGTGCCTGTTTGAGCCCATAAAGACTCTTTTTCAGCTTGCATACAAGCTTCTCCTTTCCACTCACACATAACCCTCTGGCTGCTGCATATATATCTCCTCATGGAGATCACCGTGAAGAAAAGCAGTCTTCACATCCATCTGAATCAAGTCCAGATCATCATGCGCAAACAAAGCCAACACAGCTCTAAGTGTGGTCATTTTGACCACTGGAGGGAAGATCTCATCAAAGTCCACACCATATTCCTGCTTGAAGCCCTTAGCCACTAACCTGGCTTTGTATCTTGGCTTTGCATCTGGTGCAACTTTGAGCCTGTAAACACACTTGCATGGCAAAACCTTCTTGCCTGCAGGCAAATGCACCAACTTCCGTGTTCCATTTTTATGCAGAGAATCCATCTCTGACTTCATGGCACACTCCCATAGAGCCTTGTCTGCCCTCTGTAAAGCCTCATTGTAACATGAGGGCTCCCCACAGTCAGTAAGCATCAAGTAGTCAACCCCTGGAACAAACCTGTCAGGGGCTCTGGAGGGTCTTGTGGACCTCCGTACCCAGTGACCATCATTTGCAGGTTGCTGTCCAGCCTGCATATCACCCATTGGTGGCTCCTGTTCCATGCCATAAGGCTGAAATATCATGCCCGGTATTTCTTCTAACTGTGGTATATCCATAGGGATATCTTCTCCCATCTCTGGCTGTCCATTTGGACCATTTTCAGCACCATTTAAGGGCTGGTTTTGCTGCTGTAATGGCTGATTTACAGCCCTTTGTTGTTGTCCATGATGTCCATCATCATCAAAGATGACTCTGCCAGGCTCTTGTTGCCTTGCAGGCTCCTTATACATGCATGTTTCATCAAAAATGACATCATTGCTGCGTATGATCTTTCTATTCATGGGATCCCAAAGTCTATACCCCATTTCACCTCTGTCACCATATCCTAGGAATATGCATTTATGAGACTTAGGATCAAGTTTGGTGCGCATTTCCCTGCGTATGTGCACGTACGCAACGCAACCAAACACTCTCAAGTGCTTGTATGACGGAGGCTTCCCTGTCCATACTTCCTCTGGCACTTTCCCACCAAGCCTCGTGTTAGGTGACCTATTTATAAGGTGAACGGCTGTCATAACAGCTTCAGCCCAAAAACCATGAGGTAATGCAGCATGTGACAACATAGAACAGACCTTCTCCTGTATAGTCCTGTTCATCCTCTCTGCTGTCCCGTTTTGTGGAGGATCATAAGGAGTAGAGAGCTCCCTCTTGATGCCTTTAGCATCACAAAAGTCCTGAAACTGTTTGGACATGTACTCTCCACCATTGTCGGAACGCAAAGCTTTCAGTGTTTTGCCAGTTTGATTCTCATCAAGAGCAACAAACTTCTCAAACACTGAGAATGTATCACTCTTCAAACGAAGAGGATAAACCCACACCTTGCATGTGGCATCATCTATAAAAGACACAAAATATTTTGCCCCTCCCAAAGAAAGCTGAGGCATCTCACATACATCTGTATGCACAAGCTCTAACTGAGCATCTTTCTGTCCAAGAGCTTTCTTGTTGGGGCACTGTAGTTGCCTACCATGTATACAATGCTCACAAAACTGAAAACTTGAAAACTTTAGAGAAGGCAAGTAACCCAAACGAGACAATTGCTCCATTCCTTTGACACTCATGTGTCCCAACCGGCTATGCCACATAGGATTTCCGGCAGCTCGGTTGCATTTACATTAGTATGGTGACAAACACCTGCATGCATGAAATAAAGAGTGTCCACCTTAGAGCCTCTGGCAACAACCAGTGAGCCCTTACTAATTTTCCACTTTCCACTACCAAATGTGGTAACATAATCAGCATCATCAAGCTGTCCAGTAGAAAGCAGATTCTTCTTGATCTCAGGCACATGCCTGACATCATGGAGCATAAGCTGTGAGCCATCTGAAAACACAAGCCTCACATCACCTCTGCCAAGAATCTTGCATGCATGGTTATCACCCAAATAAACCACTCCTTCATTGCCAGCAGTATACCTGACAAACAAGTCTCTGCAACCTGTGAGATGAAAGGAGGCACCTGAATCAATGATCCATGAGTGCATACGATGACCACCTGTAAGAAGTGAATGGGCATCAAGTGAAGACGTAAATAGGACCTCATCCTCACTGCCACCTGCATGTGACACATTGATTTCTTCAATCTTGACTCCACTTTTGCCCTTTGGCTTTACATCTTTGGCTTCATCTTTGTCTTTGTCTTTGCCTTTTGCCTTTTCTTTTTGATCATTTTTCCATTTGTAGCATTGCTTTTTAATGTGTCCCTTCTTGCCACAATAATGGCATTCCAAATCCTTTTTGGAGCGAGACTTGCTCCTTCCCCTTTCTTGGCTTTTTCCCCTTTGTTGGGATCTCCCACGTGCATTCATTGCATTGGACTTTCCAATAGAGTTGTTTTTCCTGTTCATCTCTTCTTGAAGAAGAGCACCCTCAACATCTGCATATGACAGCATAGCATGCGAATTGCTAGTGGCTGTCCTGAATGTGTCCCAACTCTCTGGCAAAGTGCATAACAGAAAAGTGGATTTGAACTCATCGTCCATTGCCAACTTTTGATTAATGACCTGGCTGACAATACCATTAAACTCATTTAGATGGGCTATCATAGACGCCCCTTCCTTCATCTGAAGACCTATGAGTTTCTTCAACCAATACACTTTGCTTGAGGCACTTTGTTGGGCATACAAGTCCTACAATCTCTGCCACATTCCCCAAGCTGTCTTCTCTTAAGGAATGCTGAAAAGTAATGAGTCTGACACAGACAACATGATAGTAGATCTTGCCAGCTCATCCATATCTTCCCACTCTTCAGCAGGAAGAGAAGCGGGCATCACACCCCTTTCTTTGATAGGCTTGTGCTGCTTTTTCTGGAGCAACACATTGTAGCACTGGGTTTGCCAAATATCATAATTATGCGAGCCTTCAAGCTTCTTGATGTGAAGCAATGAAGAGCTCTCACCTGTGGTTGCCATAGCAAAATGCAACCTGTCAATGCCTGACTCCCTGCAAAATGTGCAAACACTGCACCAAAAGCACACAAAGTGCTCACAGTTTTTCTCCCAAGCTTTATCTCCCACTGCGGAAGCACAAATGCAACTTTTCTCCCACTTTATGTGATGAAATCACCAAAATCTGGTTGCTGCAGATTTTGGACAGCACCTTAAATGTGCTCTGTTGCCCTTCCAAAGTACTGTACAGAAGTACCAAGTGCTCACCAATGATGTACCAAACCTGTACAGGCAAGTACAGCAGCTGAAATTGAACCTTTTGGTCACTCAAAACAGTGTACAGCCATGCCAAAACTTGCACAAAGTTGTGCCAAATCTGTACCAGCAGGTACAATAGCAATAAATGCTCTCCTGGCTGTCCAAATGAGTGAAAATCAGACTTTTACAGTCCTGTATACTGCATACAACAGTCCCGAACAGAGATTGGGCAAAAGCCCCTTGACTGCAAGCTGATTTTTGAGGATTCAAGGCATAAAAGTCTTGCCTGCTGCTTTGCCAAGCTCAACAAGCATACGAACTTGAAAAGCCCCTTGATTTAAGATCAATTTTTGATCATACATGGTACATTGACGCACATGAAGGCATCCAGAGTGTTCACGATGCTTCCCCCTGGCCACATATACATCAAATACATGAAAGCCCCTTGATTTACAGGCACATTGAGTGCTTGCAAGGCATCAACACATTATCCACAGCATCAAATGCGATCGCCTGCATGCAAATCAATCCAATCGGCACAAAAGCCCCTTGATTTGCACTGCAATTTGCTGCAATTTTGCCCAAATGTGCGATTTTTCACATCATACAGCATGTATGAGTGCTTAATTGCACAATTACATCAAAAGCCCCAAATTTCGACATCCAATTTCCTGCAAATTGATCCTGATTGTGACCAATGTCACCCAATTTTGCCAATTTTGCTCAAAATTGAGCAATTCGACACCTGTATCTGCTCAATTGTTGATTGTACTTGCTCAATTGCAAATCCCAAAAAAAATTTGAGGAAAATACCTTGTAATTTTCTGATTTTTCTTCAATTTGCAGGCTGAATTTTGTTGTTGCAGGAAAAGAGGGTGATGATGCTGCTGCTGTTCTGTGCAGGTGGGAGCTCCTTGCTGGGAATGATGCCTAAGAAGGCACGGGCTTCAGGACTGCTCCTCTTGTGATTTGCTACGGGTAGCTCTGCCACGCTTGCCCACGTTCGCCTGGCTGCTGTGATTCAGCGCAGAAGTGGCTGCCCGCCACATTCTCCTTTCGCCCACCTGCCTGCGGAGCTGCTGCCTTGTGGTTCGCTTGGCTGCTGCGACCCTGATGCAAGCTGCTCACGTTCGCCTAGCGCTAGTCTACAAGACGTATTCGCCTAGCGCTTGTTGACGTATTCGCCTAGCGCCTACACGATTAGAGCCTGTTGTATTACGCCTTATAGCGCAACACGTCGACTTGGGCTGGCCTGTTATATTGACGCCCGCCTGCTTCTTCGCATGCTTCGCCTGTTGACGTATTCGCATGCTTCGCCTAGCTTCACGACATAGGCCGCCTGGTGCTGGTTGGTGCGCGGTGGTCGAAACCCAGTCTCGAGGCCCCCTTCAATGGACACAGTGAAGTCATGGTCCAAACCAAGCTATCGCCTAGCAGAAAAATAAACGGAAGAGCCTTGACCTCCTTGCGCAGCAGCTTAGCCTCTTCACACACAGGCTAATGGGAGAGTCGAGCTGCTGCCTGCTTGCGTCAGAGATTCGAAAGGGCACCGGCTCTGATACCAGTATATGTGGGAGAAATGGAATTAGGGTTAGAGATTCATGTGGGAGACATACACAGAGAGAACAAGGGAGAGAGAGAGAGAGAGAGAGAGAGAGAGAGAGTTGTGGGGATAAGTCAACTCATGAAGATATGAGTGTGTGACTCCCCTATCACACATGTATATTCCACTAGTACACATAGTGCACTTGGTACATTAAAAGTACTAAGTGTACTATGTACTATAACTTATGGGCTTGTACACACTATAAGGGTGGGCATTATGCCTTTACCCCAACAAATGCAACTGCAGTTAACAATGCTAATGCCCCTAGGATGCAGGCAAGGCCGGAGAATGCAACACGAGACATGAGAACTGAGTCATCTGGGACACAATCAATGACAAATCGGGGTGGAGGTTACCCAATCCCTCGCAGAGGCGGCTATGGGAGCCAAGGGAGTAACAGCTGGAGGAGTAACACTCAATCCACTGCACAGAGTGCCAACAAAAGCAGTTATCAAAGGCCCCTTACTTGGAGGAGCTGCCGTTGGTGTAGTGGTGATCATTATGATAATGAGTGCCCAAAACGGCCAACACAATCCAGAGTGAACACGGTAGAAGCCCAGGATGCAGACGATGACAGTGAGCAACATGATGCGTGTTGTCACCATGGAGTGCAGATTACAGAAGTGGATGAGCCGGAGTGCTCCTACTCAGGGGATGATGCGTCGAATATGCCTCGTGTGGGGGCCGTGCAGGCAATGCTGAGATGCATGGCAGCGCAACTGCAGACAGTTCCTCACTTGTACTTCCAAGCGGAGATGAATAGAGTAAAACAAGACATTATGGTGGATACGGGCGCAACTCATAACTTCATGACTCCCCAATGTGCTAAGAAGTTGGGGGTGCGGTTGACACGTACGGCCACGCCATTGGAGGTGTCGTTTGCTCAAGGCACCGACTCCAATGTGCTCATGGCGTACTCCGTGCCGGTCCAAGCGGGCGCATGGAAGGCCAAAATGGACTTCCTTGTGGTTCCGATGGATGCCTTCGAAGCCATTGTGGGACTTGCATGGATCGATAAATATCTCCTAGCACTGTTGGGAAAAGGGGTCAATAATCTTCTCCTTGACATGCAAGGGACCGGGGTGCTGGTGCCATGCGTCAGGTCCACCCCACCCCGCTCAACGAAGAGGACCCCACCAAGGACAAAGGAGATGCCGAGGCACGGCCACATGGACAAAAAGGCTCCGATCAAAACGCAGTGGCCTAGTGGCAGAAGGCCCCCAAGCAATCAGGTGAACCTTGCCATCAGCGACAAAGGGAAAAGGGTAATCATAGAGAATATCAAGCAAGTCAATGCAACCCTGCAGAGGCAAGAGAATGCATGGCCAGAGTTGCAGGGGCTGGGGGCGCTCGGCAGTAAACCAGAAAATGCAACAAAGCAGAGTCAAGTAAGCCGTTGTCGTGGGACGACATGACTCCTGACTGGTACTGGTACTCAGCTAAGCAAGTGGAAAAGGACATGAGGCATGGAGCCCAAGTACACTTATGCATTATGCGAGTGGACAGTGACGACGGCACAGCCAAAGTGGTGGTTGGGCAACCAGAGATTAAAGAGGTTCTTGAGCAATTCAAGGACGTCTACCGAACCAATTGCCACCCGATCTGCCGCCGCAGCGGTCAGTGGACCACAAGATTGACTTACTTCCTGGACACACCTCGCCGGCACAGCCGCCGTACAGAATGGACGCCACCAAACTCAAAGAGCTCAAAAGGCAGCTAGGTGAGCTTATGCAACAAGGATTGATTAGGCCGAGCAAATCTCCATACGGCGCACCAGTCCTTTTTGTGACCAAAAAGGATGGCACAGCTAGGCTTTGTACAGATTACCGGGCACTCAATAAAGTCACTATCAAGAACAAATACCTGGAAAGCTACCCGACTAATTGGGTCCACCCGTCCGTAGGATGGTGCCGTCGGGGCATTCCATCCTCCCACTTTCCACCCTACTTTGTTTTCTAATTAATCCTACCACATTGTTGACATAAATAAACATGTTCCTTAATTAAGGCCCTTTTCACAAGGTTTGTTAAAACAGCCTTTTTACACAATAAGACAAGATTTATAAAAAAAAGTTTATACAAGAATCAATTTCATGGTCGCTAACAGCACCTGATTTGCCACCACCACCCTCCCAGCCAAGGATAGTCGAGCTGTACTCCAATACAAAAGCTTCTTCCGAATGCTCAGAAGAAGCGGGGCAATCTGCTGCTCAGGTGACAAATCTAGTCCAATCTGGCATCCCAAATACCGCACTGCTGTGCCAGGAGGAATCCATCTAAAGCCGGGGTCCGGGCTCCATGCCGGAGTGGGAGCGCTACTGATCCAAAAGGCCACTGTCTTGCGCCAATTGATCAATGCTCCTGAAGCTGCACTAAAAACCTGGAGCGACTGCTCTGCCCGAAGAAGATTGGCCTCCTGGCCATGCAAAAATAAGCCCGTCTCGTCTGCAAACTCAGCATCGAGCAGGTCCTCCCCCCGAACTAGGAGCTGGAGTCCTCTCAAACCAACCTCCTCTGCCATCAAATACATGCTCATAGCCTCCGCAAAGAAGAGAAAAAGAAATGAGGCGAGGGGACGCCCCTGACGGACTGATCTGGTCAACTCAAAACTCGGCCCCCGTCCTCCTGCAATCAACACCTGGCTGCGAGCTGTGGAATACAGAGCCGCCACCCCTCTAATCCAACTTGGCTCAAAGCCCAAGCGAAGCATAGTGCCCTCTAAGAAACCCCAATCGACTCTATCGTATGCCTTCTCAAAATCGAGAAGCATCACGACCAAGTCCTCACCAAGAAATCTAGCTCGGGCCGTCGCCTCCCAGAAGGTGAAAATGTTGTCAAGGATACTACGGCCCGTGACAAATCCTGTCTGGGTAGCATGAATCAACTCCCCCAGGAAGGGCTGGATCCTCAAACTCAAGGCCTTTGCTAAGACCTTGTAGACAGTATTGAGGATCGTAATAGGTCTCCAATGCCGAATATCATCCGATACTCCCTCCCCCTTGGGGATGAGAAAGATCAAGCCCTCTGAAAAGCTCTGTGGCATCACCCCAGTGTCCAAAACATACTGAAAGCCCCTGCGGAGGCCTGGCCCCAAAAGGTCCAATAGCGAAAAAAAAAGGCAGGCGTCAGTCCGCCGTCCTCCCCTGGGCAACTATGGCGCGGCAGGACCCTCAAGGCCTCAACAAGCTCAATCTCTGAAAGAGGCGCACCAAGGACTGTACGCATACGATCTGTGACCCTCCTCTGCACCTAGGCCCACACCGTCTGTCTACAAGCATCCCAAGCCTCAGTGACTGGCTCCGCTGAAAGCAGGTCTCTATAGAACCCAGTGGCAATGGCTCTGATCTGAATGGGAGAGAGAGAATTAGAGTTAGAGATTCATGTGGGAGACATACACAGAGAACAAGAGAGAGAGAGAGAGAGAGAGAGAGAGAGTTGTGGGGATAAGTCAACTCATGGGAATGAGTGTGTGACTCCCCTATCACACATGTATATTGCACTAGTACACAGTGTGCACTTAGTACATTAAAAGTACTAAGTGTACTATGTACTATAACTTATGGGCTTGTACACACTATAAGGGTGGGCATAATGCCTTCACCCCAACAACCTCCCACTTAAAGGCAAAGTGTCCTTAAATGAAGGAAAAGAAAAAATCAGCATGTACATGATAATATACAAGGCCATATCAAGGCTGAAACTGGCCTCATCCAATGCCCATCAAGTGTCTGCAATGAGCAAACCGCTCCGGAGGCAAACTCTTTGTCAACAGATCAGCCGGGTTGTCATCCGTATGAATCTTAACAAGCTGAATTTGCTTGTTCTCTATCACCTCTCTGATGAAGTGATACTTTACATCCACATGCTTCGTCTTTGCTTGAAAGACAGGGTTCTTTGCCAACTGGATGGCACTCTGACTGTCACAATGCAACAATGGAATATCCCCTGTATAGCCCAAATCAACCACTAACCGAGATAGCCATAATGCCTCCTTGCAAGCCTCTGTGGTGGCTGCAATATACTCCGCCTATGTAGTAGATAAGGCTGTGCACTTCTGCATCCTGGATATCCATGACACAGCACCTCCTGTGAATGTAAACACATAACCGGTAGTAGACTTCCAGTTATCTGGATGACCGGCATAATCCGAATCCATGTAACCATGCACTAATGCATCCTGTTTGCCAAAACATATGCACATATCCTGTGTGTCCTTCAGGTATCTCATGACACCTTTCACTGCTTCCCAATGCTTCTTGCCAGGGTTGGCCATGTATCTAGAAACCACTCCCACTGCAAATGCAATGTCCGGCCTAGTAGCAACCATGGCATACATGAGACTGCCACAAGCTGAAGCATACGGAATCTTGGCCATATCAGCCCTGCCACTATCTGACTGTGGGCTGTCCATAGCACTGAGTTTCACATATGGAGGCAAAGGAGTACTAGTCTTCTTCCCCCCGTCCATATTGAACCTCTGCAAAACTTTGCCAATGTATTCCTTCTGAGACAAATACAACACATGCTGATTTCTGTCCCGAAGTATCCGCATACCCAAAATGTGATTTGCATCACCCAAATCCTTCATATCAAAGGTTTGATGCAGCCTCTGCTTCAAGGCATCCATCTCCTTACGAGATTTCCCGGCAATCAACATATCATCAACATACAAGATGAGGATCAATAGACTGCCATCCAAAGCTTTCTTGGTGTACAAGCAGTGATCTATGTCACTTCTCCTGAATTTCTGTGATTTCATGAATGTATCAAATTTATGATACCATTCCCTTGGTGCCTGTTTGAGCCCATAAAGACTCTTTTTCAGCTTGCATACAAGCTTCTCCTTTCCACTCACTGCATAACCCTCTGGCTGTTGCATATATATCTCCTCATGGAGATCACCGTGAAGAAAAGCAGTCTTCACATCCATCTGAATCAAGTCCAGATCATCATGCGCAACCAAAGCTAACACAGCTCTAAGTGTGGTCATTTTGACCACTGGAGAGAAGATCTCCTCAAAGTCCACACCATATTCCTGCTTGAAGCCCTTAGCCACTAACCTGGCTTTGTATCTTGGCTTTGCATCAGGTGCAACTTTGAGCCTGTAAACCCACTTGCATGGCAAAACCTTCTTGCCTGCAGGCAAATGCACCAACTTCCATGTTCCATTTTTGTGCAGAGAATCCATCTCTGACTTCATGGCACGCTCCCAAAGAGCCTTGTTTGCCCTCTGTAAAGCCTCCTTATAACATGAGGGCTCCCCACAGTCAGTAAGCATCAAGTAGTCAACACCTGGAACAAACCTGTCAGGGGCTCTGGAGGGTCTTGTGGACCTTCGTACCCAATGACCATCATTTGCAGGTTGCTGTCCAGCCTGCATATCACCCATTGGTGGCTCCTGTTCCATGCCATAAGGCTGAAAAATCATGCCCGGTATCTCCTCTAACTGTGGTATATCCATAGGGATATCTTCTGCCATCTCTGGCTGTCCATTTGGACCATTTTCAGCACCATTTAAGGGCTGGTTTTGCTGCTGTAATGGCTGATTTACAGCCCTTGGTTGTTGTCCATGATGTCCATCATCATCAAATATGACTCTGCTAGGCTCCTGTTGCCTTGCAGGCTCCTTATACATGCATGTTTCATCAAAAATGACATCATTGCTGCGTATAATCTTTCTATTCACGGGATCCCAAAGTCTATACCCCATTTCACCTCTGTCACCATATCCTAGGAATATGCATTTGTGAGACTTAGGATCAAGTTTGGTGCGCATTTCCCTGCGTATGTGCACGTACGCAACGCAACCAAACACTCTCAAGTGCTTGTATGACGGAGGCTTCCCTGTCCATACTTCCTCTGGCACTTTCCCACCAAGCCTCGTGTTAGGTGACTTGTTTATAAGATGAACGGCTGTCATAACAGCTTCAGCCCAAAAACCATGAGGTAACGCAGCATGTGACAACATAGAACGGACCTTCTCCTGAATGGTCCTATTCATCCTCTCTGCTGTCCCGTTTTGTGGAGGATCGTAAGGAGTAGAGAGCTCCCTCTTGATGCCTTTAGCATCACAAAAGTCCTGAAACTGTTTGGACATATACTCTCCACCTGTCATGTGCATCAGCAATGCCATGGACCTTCTCAAGACTAAATCCAGAAGGGGCAAGCAGATAAAGACTATGAACAAGTAGAAGATGGACATGGAGCAGGACTTGTAGCAAAGCATGGATCAGAAGGGCTGTCGGCTGCATGGAGGCTGACATCAGCAGTACCAGATGGCTGTCGGCTGAGTGGTTGGCTGTACCAGAAGGTGTGGCAGCAGCAGGCGCATCAAAGACAACAACCAGATCCAGTCGGCTGCATTTTAGGGACTTTTATGAAGCTGTAACTGGCCGACCAGCAGTCGGCCAGTTCATCATTTATTCCAAGGGGCTATAAATAGCCCCCTTGCTCAATGTCTTAGGCATTCACTCCCACTAGGGGTGTGAGTCACTAGGGGTCCCATAGGGGACAGAATTTAGGGTTAGCAACCTTTTTATGAAGGCAGCCCATGGCTGCAAAGATCTGTACCTTTTTGTACCATAGTATATACTGAAATTCCAGCATTCTCACTCTCTCTCTCTACTCTCTCTCTACCTGCGTTTTTGCATCAGATGGTGCTTTTCTGCATCAGAAGGTTTTCAAGAGTGTTTAGGGCTGAAAGAAGACTACCCAGAGCTTCCGCGCGTTACATTGGTATCAGAGCATCAAGCTCAGCCAAGCTAAACACTGATTCAGTCCCAGATGATGGTGTACAGGTCCAAGGTACAGGAAAGTACACGGATTCGAAGCCCAAGGCGGGAACACAGATCGGGAAGAACTCCCAGGAGGTTTGTTGGTGGTGTTCCACAGTGCCAGATGGGGATGGCAGTTCCGTGAGCCAGATGGGTTCTAAGGGAACGGTCCCAAGGGAGGTTGATCCTCCAAGGGTGATGTGAGAGTGCCAGACTCAGTTCCAGGAACGAAGACCAAGACGGTGTTCAGAGCCAGGGCAGGAATGGATTGTGGACTAGAGGAAGACCAGATGCATAGATCTTCATCAGAGACAGAGTGGTTTGGAGAACAGACCGGATTTTCAGAGAAAAAGGTTTGCCAGGGATGGATGATGACAGAGGGACTTCGGAACAGGATTGGGATGATGACAGTCATCCAAGAGCAAGTTGGATTCCCGTCATCAAGTTTAGCAGAGGGGGATGTCATGTGCATCAGCAATGCCATGGACCTTCTCAAGACTAAATCCAGAAGGGGCAAGCAAATAAAGACTATGAACAAGTAGAAGATGGACATGGAGCAGGACTTGTAGCAAAGCATGGATCAGAAGGGCTGTCGGCTGCATGGAGGCTGACATCAGCAGTACCAGATGTGAGTGGTTGGCTGTACCAGAAGGTGTGGCAGCAGCAGCAGGCGCATCAAAGACAACAACCAGATCCAGTCGGCTGCATTTTAGGGACTTTTATGAAGCTGTAACTGGCCGACCAGCAGTCGGCCAGTTCATCATTTATTCCAAGGGGCTATAAATAGCCCCCTTGCTCAATGTCTTAGGCATTCACTCCCACTAGGGGTGTGAGTCACTAGGGGTCCCATAGGGGACAGAATTTAGGGTTAGCAACCTTTTTATGAAGGCAGCCCATGGCTGCAAAGATCTGTACCTTTTTGTACCATAGTATATACTGAAATTCCAGCATTCTCACTCTCTCTCTCTACTCTCTCTCTACCTGCGTTTTTGCATCAGATGGTGCTTTTCTGCATCAGAAGGTTTTCAAGAGTGTTTAGGGACTACCCAGAGCTTCCGCGCGTTACATCACCATTGTCGGAACGCAAAGCCTTCAGTGTTTTGCCAGTTTGATTCTCAACAAGAGCAACAAACTTCTCAAACACTGAGAATGTATCACTCTTCAAACGAAGAGGATAGACCCACACCTTACGTGTGGCATCATCTATAAAAGACACAAAGTATTTTGCCCCTTCCAAAGAAAGCTGACGCATCTCACATACATCTGTATGCACAAGCTCTAACTGAGCATCTTTCTATCCAAGAGCTTTCTTGTGGGGGCACTGCAGTTGCCTGCCATATATACAATGCTCACAAAACTGAAAACTTGAAAACTTTAGAGAAGGCAAGTAACCCAAACGAGACAATTGCTCCATTCCCTTGACACTCATGTGTCCCAACCGGCTATGCCACATAGAGATTTCCGGCAACTCGGTTGCATTTACATTAGCATGGTGACAAACACCTACATGCATGAAGTAAAGAGTGTCCACCTTAGAGCCTCTGGCAACAACCAGTGAGCCCTTACTAATCTTCCACTTTCCACGACCAAATGTGGTAACATAATCAGCATCATCAAGCTATCCAGTAGAAAGCAGATTCTTCTTGATCTCAGGCACATGCCTGACATCATGGAGCATAAGCTGTGAGCCATCTGAAAACACAAGCCTCACATCACCTCTGCCAAGAATCTTGCATGCATGGTTATCACCCAAATAAACCACTCCTTCATTGCCAGCAGTATACCTGACAAACAAGTCTCTGCAACCTGTGACATGAAAGGAGGCACCTGCATCAATGATCCATGAGTGCATACCATGACCACCTGTAAGAAGTGAATGGGCATCAAGTGAAGACGTAAATAGGACCTCATCCTCACTGTCACCTGCATGTGACACATTGATTTCTTCAATCTTGACTCCACTTTTGCCCTTTGGCTTTACATCTTTGGCTTCATCTTTGTCTTTGTCTTTGCCTTTTGCCTTTTCTTTTTGATCATTTTTCCATTTGTAGCATTGCTTTTTAATGTGTCCCTTCTTGCCACAATAATGGCATTCCAAGTCCTTTTTGGAGCGGGACTTGCTCCTTTCCCGTTCTTCGCTTTTTCCCCTTTGCTGGGATCTCCCACGTCCATTCATTGCATTGGACTTTCCAACAGAGTTAATCTCTTCTTGAAGGAGAGCACCCTCAACATCTGCATATGACAGCATAGCATTCGAATTGCTAGTGGCTGTCCTGAATGTATCCCAACTCTCTGGCAAAGTGCATAAGAGAAAAGTGGCTTTGAACTCATCGTCCATTGCCAACTTTTGATTTATAACTTGGCTGACAATACCATTAAACTCATTTAGATGGGCTGCCATAGACGCCCCTTCCTTTATCTGAAGACCTATGAGTTTCTTCAACCAATACACTTTGCTTGAGGCACTTTGCTGGGCATACAAGTCCTGCAATCTCTGCCACATTCCCCAAGCTGTCTTCTCTTCACGAATGCTGAAAAGTAATGAGTCTGACACAGACAACATGATAGTAGATCTTGCCAGCTCATCCATATCTTCCCACTCTTCAGCAGTAAGAGAAGCGGGCATTACACCCCTTTCTTTGATAGGCTTGTGCTGCTTCTTCTGGAGCAACACATTATAGCACTGGGTTTGCCAAATATCATAGTTATGTGAGCCTTCAAGCTTCTTGATGTGAAGCAATGAAGAGCTCTCACCTGTGGTTGCCATAGCAATATGCAACCTGTCAATGTCTGACTCCCTGCAAAATGTGCAAACACAGCACCAAAAGCACACAAAGTGCTCACAGTTGTTCTCCCAAGCTTTATCTCCCACTGCGGAAGCACAAATGCAACTTTACTCCCACTTTATGTGATGAAATCACCAAAATCTGGTTGCTGCAGATTTAGGACAGCACCTTAAATGTGCTCTATTGCCCTTCCAAAGTACTGTACAACAGTACCAAGTGCTCACCAATGATGTACCAAACCTGTACCGGCAAGTACAGCAGCTGAAATTGAACCTTTTCCTCACTCAAATCAGTGTACAGCCATCCCAAAACTTGCACAAAGCTGTGCCAAATCTGTACCAGCAGGTACAGTAGCAATAAATGCTCTCCTGGCTGTCCAAATGAGTGAAAATCAGACTTTTACAGTCTCGAACACTGCATACAACAGTTCCGAACAGAAATTGGGCAAAAGCCCTTTGACTGCAAGCTGATTTCTGAGGATTCAAGGCATAAAAGTCTTGCCTGCTGCTTTGCCAAGCTCAACAAGCATAAAATCTTGAAAAGCCCCTTGATTTAAGATCAATTGCTGATCATACATGGTACATTGACACACATGAAGGCATCCAGAGTCTTCGCGATGCTTCCCCCTAGCCACATATACATCCAATAAATGAATGCCCCTTGATTTACAGGCACATTGAGTGCTTGACAGGCATCAACACATTGCCCAAAGCATCGAATGCGATTGCCTGCATGCAAATCAATCCAATCGGCACAAAAGCCCCTTGATTTGCACTGCAATTTGCTGCAATTTTGCCCAAATGTGCGATTTCTCACATCATACAACATGTATGAATGTTTAATTGCACAAATACATCAAAAGCCCCAAATTTCGACATCCAATTTCCTGCAAATTGATCCTGATTGTGACCAATGTCACCCAATTTTGCCAATTTTGCTCAGAAATTGAGCAATTCGGCACTTGTACCTGCTCAATTGATTGAATTTATAAGAAATTCCCAAAATTGAAGGCACATACCTCTTAATTTTTTGAATTTCTCTGATCTACACGCTGAATTTCAGTTGTTGCAGGAGAAAGGGGGGGGGGGGGGGCACGTCTAATGCTGCTTGTGTTGATGGAGATGCGCATGCTGTGCTGCACACCCACGCTGCTGGCTGCCTACGCCCAGCTTCTGGGCTGCATCCAGTATTGGAGGGCAGCGTGTAGGCGGCCTCTCTCACTCCACCAGGCAGCGGTGACGTGTAGGCTGCCTCAGCAGGCAGCAATGGCCGATACACAACGCGTTGGCTGAAGAAGTGAGCCAACCAGAGCCAACGTTACACGACTCCTCTACGCCCAGCTGCAATTGATGGTTGACGGCGATAACTTTTGCGCTTGGCTCTTACGTGTTCACGCGCTGCTTTCGCCTAGCGCATCTTACACCTTGTAGCGAGCCGACGACTTCACTACGAATGAATGGTTTTACGCCTTAGTCGTTCGTTTTCGTACGTGTTCGCTCGACTACCTGTAGAAGCCCGTTGTTGGTGCGCTGAAGTGCGCCTGCTGGGCAGCGTGGCTGCTGCCTGCTGGGCAGCGTAGGCTACCTGCTGCGCTGCCTGCGCTTGTATCTGGTCGCTTCTGGCCTCTTCACACACAGGCTGCGCCCAACACACGAGAACCAGCACTCACAGGCGACCAACCCCTGCTATGATGTAACACGCAGATCCATACAGCACACGCAGGTTCTCTGCAGCGACGAAACCCTAGAAAAATAACTAGCTCTGATACCAGTTGAATGGGAGAGAGAGAATTAGGGTTAGCGATTCATGTGGGAGACATACACAGAGAACGAGAGAGAGAGAGAGAGAGAGAGAGAGAGAGAGAGAGAGAGAGAGAGTTGTGGGGATAAGTCAACTCATGGGAATGAGTGTGTGACTCCCCTATCACACATGTATATTGCACTAGTACACATAGTGCACTTAGTACATTAAAAGTACTAAGTGTACTATGTACTATAACTTATGGGCTTGTACACACTATAAGCCCCAACATGATCTCCCCGGGCTCAGTAGCTACAGACCCGTCCAGCCTCCCAAGCTGACGGACTCCTACTCGAGCATGGCGGGGTCCAGTAATCTCAAAAAACTCCCCAGTCACTCTATCCCCAAGCTGCGTCCACTGAGAGGCTTGGCGACGATAGTAAAACTCATGTCTCTGCTCTTCTGCCTCTCTAACCTCCTGGCGTGCCTGGCTCAGCTGGGACGCCACCCACTCACATGCAGGCTGCTGCTCCTGAAGGCGCTGAAGCGAAGCAAGGCTGCGTCTCAGCCGCTACTCCCGCTCGCGAATCTCTCCCAGCCGTGTCAAAGCTGCCGCGTGCAGAAAAGAGCTAAGCTCCATGAGTCCCTGGGCACACTAGCCTGCTGCATCCTGGTCAGAGCACTGACTATCATGCCAGATCCTCTCAATGTCCTCTGCGAGACTAGGATCTGTAAGTACCCTCTCTGGGATCCTCAACTGCAAGCTGGGCTCCCGTGTCCTCTCCTCAAGCGTCAAAATAACTGGCGCATGATCTGAAAATGAGGTGCCAGCGAGAATGCCAACGGAGCCCCCTCGCTCCCCTAACCAGTCGCCCACATAAAAGCGATCAATCCGTGATAGATTAGTCCCTCCCTGCCGGCGATCCGACCGAGAGAAACTAAGACTGTCCTGAGAGCGGGAGAAAGCCCCATGCTGCCATGCATCAGTGATCCTCAGTGACATGCAAAATCGCTCCCAAGCTGCAAGCTCCGTGCCATGCACTGTAACATGACTGCCTCCCACCCTATCAGCCGGGTCCTCAAGCATGTTGAAGTCACCCCCGACACACCAATGTGCGGCCTCTGGCAATGCATCCGTAACCTGGGTCCAGAACTCTGCTCTGGCACTAGCATGGTTGGGCGCATAGACGTTGAGCACGCCCACTAGCTCATCATGCATCCTCAGAATGACATACTGTGCTCTACCAGGCACAATGATCCCTCGACCTGCCGCCATACATCTGCAATGACCATGCATACTCCTCCCTGTCCACCCAAAGGACCAAACCTTGCAGACCAAAAGGTGTCCCATCTACCAGGCATCACCGAACCATATCTCCGGATCCTGCTCTCACCCAAGTGGTGCTCCTACATCATCAAAATATCAATGCTGCCACCAACCAGGCATCTCTGAAGCTCCTGCCTCAAGCAACCACGATAGCGTATATAATGTGCTCCGCCAAGGCCCTGTACATTCCATGAGATGATCCTCATGGATGACCTTCTGAGGTAGATGCTGTCTAACTCATTACTTCCTACTTTCCTGATGGTGCTATCACAGTGGCTACTCCATTGGATCCCACCATTAAACTGTCAAAGGAAGTGGACTCACCTCCACATGAAGAGCAAGCCTACCGACAAGTGGTTGGGAAACTTATTTGGCTCACAAATTCTCGTGTTGATATCTCCTATTACACATCCATTTTAAGTCAGTATTTCAATGCTCCTAAGGGACCACATTGGAGTTCAGCAATGAGGATTGTTCGCTATCTAGCAAGTACCTATTTGTATGGACTTCACTACAGTTGTGGGATCACCGTGCGTGGTTACACAGACTCCGACTGGGCTGGTGATCTCGATTCCCGACGTTCTCATGGTGGTTATTTGTACTCCCTCGGATCTGCCCCTTTCTCTTGGTCTAGCAAAAAGCAAGACACCGTTGCACGTTCTTCCGCAGAAGCCGAATGCCGGGCCCTCTATGACGCCACCACTGAGGCTATGTATCTTCGTCAGCTTCTTTTCGACATGCGCGTCCCCATTGACACCGCTTCTATCATCTTCGTCGACAGTTAGAGTGCAATTGCCCTTGCTGGCAACCCTATTTTTTCTAACCGTACCAAGCATGTGGGTGTCCATTTTCATTTTACCAAGGAATAGGTTGAGCTTGGTACCATCCAACTCCAGTACATTCCTACGGCAGACAACCATGCAGACATCCTTACGAAGTCCGTCAACCGCGCCCCATTCTCGAGCGTCTTCGCAATCGGATCAGCATCGGTCCACCACCATCATCCTCCGCACAATGAGAGGGGGATCTTCCTCTCCCTTCACATTTCTTATCATTTTTGTATCGGGCACATGAGTCAGTGAAAACCCCATGAAGACACGGCTCATGTGAAAACCCACTGCATTGCATTTTTTTTCCATCCTGCATTCCCTATGCACAACATTCTGTTTTTTGTGTTTGGGGCGCATGTATGAATGAAAACCCAAAAATGGGCATTCATGCATGTGAAAACCTCTTGCATTGTGGCATTCTTCTTGTAACTCGCGGTGCCGCCCAGGGGACACACTTGTTGATACCATCAATGCATATTAAAACATTTAAATATGGCCACAGCCTTAACATATATCCATCATCATCACTTTGCATGAAACATAACAGCTAGACAAAACATCCACTAATGCTGAAAGTGGAGCTTGCACGTGTGACACCGCATAGAGGCCGGAATGGGCCGACCCCCCCCTTGGAGTATTTTATTGCCCAAGGAGAATAATATCATGTACAAGCTTTGAGAGCCTTACTCTCCCCACGGGAGATGCCGGATTATCCATAAACAAATGCCATAACACAGCCCAACACAAGGCAACTGAGCCGGAACATAGGCTGTAGAAATGCCGAGCAAACAACATAATCCATATACCTCCGTGTGGGTACTCATTCTTCCCCAAAAACCACGGGTCTTCATGCAATAGAGCTGGTACAGCAAGTACAACTCTCCATTCAGCCGATACAATAGGTACAATGGCTGGTACAACCGGTACGATGGCTGATACAACAAGTACAGCAAGTACAAATGCTGGTACAGCATGTACATTGACTAGTACAACAGGTACAGTGGCCTTGCCTTCAGTATTTCTTCGCGATGGAAGCCTCCAAAACAGTCACCAACAACCGGTATTCTTCATGGGCAGCCTTCAAAAGAAAGAGAAAGAGAGTAGCCATCATTAGGGCAGCCTGTAACGGTGGTAGAGGCTAGTGTGCAGCAAGAGAGCCTCCATTAATGAAGAGAGAGGGCTCCAATTTATAGATTTGGGCCTCCCATGAGCTAAAATGGCAAGAGAAGGCTACAACGACAAGTGGAGAGCCACACAATAGCTGAAGTGACAAGTGTGAGGCCACTTGTCTCACTTTGATCCACTTTCTAACAAGTGTCAGGCCACTTGTCTCACTTTGGTCCACTTTATTGCCACATGTCCCAATCTAAGAGATGGGTCCTTCTTTAAACTTTATCTCTAAAAATATCCCAACTGGTAGACATTCTGTCATAGGCACTTTGCCAACTCTTGGTATCTGCTCGATTCCAGATGTAATAACGCGAACAGAATTTCCATCGGAGTTAGGGCAAAAATAGCAACTCTCCTAAATTTTAGGAGTTAGGATAACCCCCCATTTCCAAAGCTTGTACTTTCCAAATATTTAGACATCCTGGAGTCCACTAGACTTCTTTCATACTGGGAAATGTCCAGGCTGGTGACATCCTCCCCAACTTCTTAAAAGTTGTCCGTAACTTTAAGTTTCAAGCCATATATTCAAGATATAATCATGTCCCATCAAGTGGGCGAGACGAGACAGTCTCAAAAATCTAATATAATTGAAGAATCCATGTCCCAAAGAAATCGGTGAGACTAAATAAGTCTCCATAAACCTTGGATGAAACCATAACTCTTACAACATACTCTGTGCTAACCACACACCTTGGAGTAGAGGTGGACTTTATCCATAAAAGCATCATATCCATGATATCCAAAGATTTCTTCTCTATAAACTTGGACAGATTCGTCCATAGAAATTGCTTGTGAAGCCCAATATCTATATAAATCTCGTCCAAGAAAGAAATCTCCATAGATATAATCCATCCCAATAAAGGGAGCCATAAACAATGTTTCCCTGAAACCATCTCAAGGCAAACAACACCACCTTTCTCCTTGCATGGCTATGCAAGGGTTAGTGAACATCAAAAACACTTCATAGCAAAAGCACTAACTTTGCAAACTCAAAGTATACTTAGCTTTTCTTTGCCAGGTTGGTCATGAAGCCAAAAGAAATATCTCGTCACCATAACCTGAGATATATCTCCATATAGCTTGCCTGTAAGCTTGATAATATAATCCACAATATCCATATGGAAAGAGTGCTAAATGTGTGCACATAAAGCCAACTCCATACTTCCAAGATAAAAGTTTGTGAATTCATATATCCTTAGATCAACCTGTGTATTGCTCATGCTCTTGCTTCATAGGCTCTGAAGCCGCTGCCAAGATAAAAGTTTGTGAATTCATAAATCCTTAGATCAAGCTGTCTATTGCTCATGCTCTTGCTTCATAGGCTCTGAAGCCGCTGGCCATGCTTAATAGCAATGATGGTAAGTGTGGTCCCCACTCGAGATCTTTTCTCTTCCTTATTTATAGAAGGAAGCCTCCGTTTCCAAGAAAGCCTATGCTCTGATACCAATGTAACTCGCGACACCGCCCAGGAGACTAGGGCCTTTGACACACTTGTTGATACCATCAATGCATATTAAAACATTTAAATATGGCCACAACCTTAACCAATGTAACTCGCGGCGCCGCCCGGGGGACTAGGGCCTTTGACACACTTGTTGATACCATCAATGCATATTAAAACATTTAAATATGGCCACAGCTTTTACATATATCCATCATCATCACTTTGCATGAAACATAAAAGCTGGACAAAACATCCACTAATGCTGAAAGTGGAGCTTGCGTGTGTGACACCGCATAGAGGCCGGAATGGGCCGACCCACCCTTGGAGTATTTTATTACCCAAGGAGAATAATATCATGTACAAGCTTTGAGGGCCTTACTCTCCCCACGGGAGATGCCGGATTATCCATATACAAATGCCATAACACAGCCCAACACAAGGCAACTAAGCCGGAACATAGGCTGTAGAAATGCCGAGCAAACAACATAATCCATATACCTCCATGTGGGTACTCATTCTTCCCCAAAAACCACGGGTCTTCATGCAATAGGGCTGGTACGGCAAGTACAACTCTCCATTCAACC
Organism: Cibotium barometz; assembly: GCF_041138505.1. Classification (NCBI taxonomy): domain Eukaryota; kingdom Viridiplantae; phylum Streptophyta; class Polypodiopsida; order Cyatheales; family Cibotiaceae; genus Cibotium; species Cibotium barometz. The sequence goes on from NC_141064.1 coordinate 18,264,982, forward strand.
GATACAGCACGTACAATGGCTGGTATAGTCGGTACAATGGCTGGTATAGCAGGTACAGTGGCTGATACAGTTGGTACGGTGGCTGGTACAATAGGTACAGCAAGTACAATTGCTGGTACAGCATGTACAGTGACTAGTACAACAGGTACAATGGCCTTGCCTTCAGTATTTCTTCGCGATGGAAGCCTCCAAAACAGTCCCCAACAGCCGGTATTCTTCATGGGCAGCCTTCAAAAGAGAGAGAAAGAGAGTAGCCATCATTAGGGCAGCCTGTAACGGTGGTAGAGGCTAGTGTGCAGCAAGAGAGCCTCCATTAATGAAGAGAGAGGGCTCTAATTTATAGATTTGGGCCTCCCATGAGCTAAAATGGCAAGAGAAGGCTACAATGACAAGTGGAGAGCCACACAATAGCTGAAGTGACAAGTGTGAGGCCACTTGTCTCAGTTTGATCCACTTTCTAACAAGTGTCAGGCCACTTGTCTCACTTTGGTCCACTTTATTGCCACATGTCCCAATCTAAGAGATGGGTCCTTCCATAAACTTTATCTCTAAAAATATCCCAACTGGTAGACAATCTGTCATAGGCACTTTGCCAACTCTTGGTATCTGCTTGATTCCAGATGTAATGACGCGAACAGAATTTCCATCGGAGTCAGGCCAAAAATAGCAACTCTCATAAATTTTAGGAGTGTGGTCCTTTGTATTCTAGGATAATCCCCCATTCCCAAAGCTTGTACTTTCCAAATATTTAGACATCTTGGAGTCCACCAGACTTCTTTCATACTGGGAAATGTCCATGCTGGTGACACTTCCATTACCTCCCAATCCCAGAAGCCTCTACTCCGGTCTCAAATCACATGAATCCTCATCTTCAACAACCAAAGCTGTTTTTTCCCCTCATCTTCTCTCATGATCCCTTTTTGGTCTGAGAGGATGGGTGTGAAAATATACCCAGCCCAAAAAGGGCCATTTTCTCATTTACATTATTTATCTGCTGGCCGACCAGCACCCTGCCTTCATATAAATATGAGGCGCCTCCTAATGATCTTTACCAACACACGAGTACTCATCGGCTGGGCGTCTACTTCAGGACTGCACCTCAGCGTTTTACTCCTTTCTCCTACTCGATTGATCCCCTACTTCTAGACTGCACTTCAGCATTCTTCTGCACCGGCTGCTGCTGTTGGAACAGGCCGCCTACAACAGGTGGAGCCTTTCCCTGCTGCTGCTGAACTGGACGCCTTCATCTGCAGCGATCTTCTGCGTTTTTCTCACGAGTTGTTGCTGCTGGTACAGGGTGCATATATCTGCGTTTTCACCACAGCTTACTTCTGCGGTTTTACATCAGCAGCCATCAGGACATAAGCGCTTACATATCTGCCCTACATCAGCGCTTACATCTCAGCCCTACATCAGGTATATATCGGCACTTACCTCAGGCTTACTTTGGGATTGTTATCTGCGTTTTTTGGGACAGCAGCCTTCTCTGCTTGTTCGGAGTCTCACATAGAGCCCATGTACTGGACTTCATCATTTATATACATATCACCATTGCATGCTGTGTGATTAGCTCTGATCCTTCATATATTTGGTCCTTCAAGCCGGTGTCTCATGTGAAAGGGCTAGTTATTTTGTCACGTATACAGGAGCCAGTTTCGTGCCACCCGTGTGTGACCAGGATCATGTCATATGGACAGGAGCCTGTATCATGCCACCCGTGTATGACCAGGACAATGTCTTGTCCATGGGACTGTCACTCCATGGAAGGACTCGTGGGCCATATTTGTACCGTGTCTTGCCTATGGGACTGTCACTCCATAGGAAGGCCAAGGTTTTCACATTCTGTCGTGCCAGATTCGTGCTCAACCAGTATGTCTTGTACAAGTTTCATGAAAGGGAGATTTCATCCATTACATCTGCACGTGCATCCATCTTTGTATGCTGGATTTGTTTTCGTGTGACTTGTTTTCCTGTGATTGCTTGCTATGTCATGCCAAAACACTGGACGGGGACGCCCTCCAGTGTACCATGGGTGTGCCTGTTTGCCTAGCACGTTGGTGTGGCATGTGAACAGGTGGTAAGTTTTCTTTTTTGACCCATTTTCTAAGGTTATATTTTTTAACTTATGCTAACCCTTGTATTTATAAGGTTATGAGTTCACATTCATTAAACCATTGGCAATGGGTAAGAATAAGTGTGCATGCCCAAAGTCTTGTGTAAATAGAACTTGCCATGAAGATTAGTTGCACGTAAGTAGGCTGGACGAGGGCCACGTTAGAGGAAGGCGTGGAGGAAAGAACCTTCGCCAACTCTCTCTCTCTTTTGGCAGACAAAGCAAACCTAACTCTTCTCTCACCCGGGGCTTATTGAAGCGAAGCTCTCCTCTCTCACCCACGAACCCACCTCCTTCTATCACCCGGTGGACTGATGCGAACTCGACTCCTTCTATCACCCAGTGGACTAAAGCACCCGACGACTCCTCTTATCTGGTGGACTGAAGCACCCGACTCTCCTCTCTCACACAGTGGACTAAAGCGAAAGCTCTCGAATTCTTTCGGCAGACTGAACCAAGGGCTATGTCATAGAGGAGAGGGAACTGTTGGTTATTATATCCTCTCTTTTCCACAAGTTAAGGGCTGCATACAGAGTGATGCAGCAGATCATTATTTCTTCCACTCTTAAACACTCACCGGGTTGCACGAGTGGGCGGTGAACCATTCAAATTGCCTATTACGAGCCCCAAAGAACTCCACACATGATGAAACCTTGCACCATGATACCCCTAGGTGTAAGTGTGGACCTAAATTTAGTGTGGGACCTGCTAAAGATTCTCCATCAAACTCATCATTTGAAACAAGTGCCTTAAAGGAGTAGCAATTGGAGGAGTTCTTCTTGTAAAAGAGTTCTATTACTCTTTCTTCCTACCAATGGAACTCTTGAGGATGCAAGAGTCAGGATGCTAGAGGATGAGGTAAGAGATCAGGATTGAAGCAAGGAATGTTCTATAGGAGAACTGGCTATCCAGTCACCATGGTTGAGCACTTTGCCAGGTGTTAGTACGGGAGTACTTGTTCATGCACAGTCCCGGAACACCAGTTTCGTGCGAGGGAAAGGAGGACGATTGGGCCTTTTTTATGCATAAAGAAATGGAAAATATCCATGCTAGTAGAGCCATCAGAAAGGGAGTTGAGTGTGCCATGATCTATGTCCGCCCACAGCAGATATCGACATCCACCACGACTCCATTAGAGCCACAGATGGCAGGACTCCTCCAACAGTTTCAAGACATCATGTTGAGAGATGATCTTCCATCCAGACCCCACAAGATCATCTAGACCCCACCCTCTCATCTTAAAGACCATCGTATCTATTTGGTACCTGGAGCTGAGCCACCCAGTAAATTTCCGTAGCTGAATTGGAGATGCAACTAGCGCAGTTGCTTAGGTTTGGTTTCATCAGGCCTTCATTATCTTCGTTTGCTACATCGATTCTTTTTGTGCAGAAGAAAGATAAGACCACACATCTCTGTGTGGATTACCGAGCCTTGAACAAGTTGATAATTAAGAACAAGTTTCCCATGCCAAGGGTAGAGTACATCCTTGAAAGACTCAACGGTACCAAGTACTTCACCAAGATCAACCTCAAAAGTGGCTATCATCAAGTCAGAATCTTCGAAGCCAATATCCCAAAGACGCGTTTCGAACAAAAGTGGTCATGCCATTTGGTTTGACCAATGCACTGGCGACATTCAACAAGATGATGTCTCGAGTCTATTCATTTTTTTGGGTGACATTCTTATTTTTTCTGCCACTACAGAATAGCACGAGAAGGATGTGGAGAAGGTCTTGCAGATTTGCAAGACAACGAAGTCTACATCAGCATATTTAGAGTTCAAGAAGTCCAGTACCTGGGCTATGTGATCGGTTCCGACAAATTCGCATTGATCCTGAGAAGATAAAGACAATCCTCGATTGGGACATTCCAAAGACGACCCAAGAGATACGATCCTTTGTGGACATGTGCAAAGCGTATAGCTCACATATAGATCGGTTTTCTAACCTTACAGCCCCATTGACAGATTTGCTCAAGGGAGTGAAAACAAGAAGACATAAGGTTTCAGTCACAGGAAAAGCTTTAGAGACGTTCTTTTCTCTACAAAAGGCAGCTTCTGAGGCACCAGTCCTTAAACTCGCATCATGGGATGATCCCGTCAAGGTGATCACCGATGCTAGTAATCTCGCCATTGGAGCAGTTTTGCAACAAGAAGGAAGACCCGTAGCATATTACAGCAGGAAGCTGGATGATGCAGGAAAAAATTATTATGTCTATGACAAAGAGTTGCTAGGATTATCACAGCCTTGAAACAATGGAAACCTTTTAAGTTTTCTTTATGGAAGGAAATTTACTGTGAAGACAGACCACCAAGCCTTGAAGTAGTTACAGACTATGCCAAGTGCCCAATGGAGTGATAGATAGCACCGATGGAGTCAGTTGTTCTGACAGTTTGGTGAAATGATTGAGTATGTACCAAGTAAGCACAACCCTGTAGCAGATGCTCTTAGTCGAAAAGGTAGTATTCAGACAGTATGTGCTTAAAGCATCCTGCCATGATTAGCAGCCGAAGTGGGAGCTTCATCTCCCGTTAGTGCAGGCTCAACGACACACTCATCCAGTATTGGTAGAACTCCTTACGAGGTAACCTTTGGTTGAAGGTTTGCATCCCTTCTCACGTGGATGATATCTCCTTCCTTTGGAAGCCAACAAGACATCAGAAACTTTTTCAAGCATCATTAAGTCAGTCAAAGAGCATCTAACCAAAGCTCAGGAGGCTTATACCAGACAAGCAAATAAGCCAAGGAGAGACGTCAACTTCAAAGATGGTGAATGGGTATATTAAGGATAACGAAGCAAAGACTCAAGCAAGCACGCGAGTGCTGTCCAAAGTTGTCATTCAGGAGTTTGGTCCTTTTCCCATCATAAAGAAGATAAGTGATGTCGCCATGCAACTCAAATTGCCATGCACATCGTCTTCCACGTCTCTTGGTTAAAGCCTTATATTGGACCTTCATTGCAAAATGTTCTAGAAGAGCAGCAGGCAGCTAAAAACGGTTATGAAGCAGAGGTGATAGATATATATACATTCATAAGGTCAAAAAAATCTGAACTTACGAATTGAGAGATTTGAGAAAGAGATAATAGTGAAGAAGGACAAAGACAAAAACAAAGCATTTGAAAGATCAAAAATAAATAAACTAACAAACCTAACTACTAAGGAGAAGAAATCAAAAGATAATATCAAACAAAGACTTTTAATTAAGACATTAACAAAAAAAACAAAACAAAACAAAAAACAAACAAACAAACAAACAAAAAACAAAAACAAACAAACAAAACAAAAAAACAAAACAAATCAAAAAACAAAAACAAAACAAAACAAAACAAAAAAACAAAAAACAAAAGACAAAATAGCAAAACACAGAACTGTAAACTCTAGACCTAAAGCACTAAGAACTAGAACCAAACATTAAGCTAAACTTTTAAAAAAGACTTCGACTCAAAAGTGCAACCATTAACTCCAATGTCTGTTCGAACATGAAGTGTAGGTTCATCAACTCTATCATGCATAGCGTGATAGAGCCCGGGCAGATCCTTCTACATCATTGGAAGCACGTTTCCAAACGACGACTTCGCCAATTTTATACGAAGTTCAAAGATCGAGGGACCCATGAAGCTGTTTGGCTAGATGAAGAATTCTTCCTCAAGTATCCAATGTTATTGGCAGACTAAAGCAAGAGGGAATGTCACGTGCACCCATGCACTGTGGTACACGATGACACATTGGCTCATCAACAATGCAAGAACCATGTACCTCAGTCTCGGGCCGGTGTTTCCTCTTCGAAGATACACAATTCTACCCAACGTTTGGTCACTTTGTCCTTGCGTTTGGTGGTCAGTCAGTCAATTTGTCCGCTCAGTCTTGTGGACACAATTCAACTTGTATTCAGTTCTCCAGAAGAAATAAAGCAAATACTCCTGCTGGCAAGGGAGGCCTGTCAGTGTGGGTAATTTGGGACCCTATCTGGTGTCATCTCGACTACATCTTTCAGATTCATGTATGCTGTTTAAAGGATTGCTAAAGACTCACTAAACTCAAGTTTAAAGAAGGCCTCGTTGTTTCACACGGTCCTAGCTTGGCGTATGCTACATTTTATACTTTCAAAATTTTATCTAATTTACGTGTGAGTTCAAAGTTCTTTGCTCAGGAAGTCCCCCAAAATTCGGATTAAATAATCTCTACGTGTGTTTTCCATTTTGTAATGCCTTGTTTCCATAAAAGGCTCCATTTATCCCTGTTTAGAGCCAAAGGGGTTTGTCTTGATAGATTGACATAGGCTGTCATTTGTGGTCAAGCACTTATATCAGGCCTGACATGAGAGGTTTGCCTGTTGGTGCCATTGTGTCTCCATTGTGCAATCTATGTTGGATTATATATCATCTCCAGAGCGTCTACTGCATCATTTTCATGCTTGTACTGTTAGAAGTCATCTCTTGTCTAGTTTTTATACACCAGGGCCTTTGTTGTGGGTGTGCCCGCCCTTATGAGGTGTTTTATCATTTTTCCTCACTCCCCGCATTTTTCCCCTATTTTTTCCATTTTTCTGTGGCTTGGGAGGCAGCCCTGAGTTGGCAGGAGGATCCATTTGCTGGCCGACTACATCAGATGCGTGTACTGGAGCTGGCCAACTATACTTGATGCAGTCGTTGACCCTCAGAGCTGGCCGACTGGCTGCATGCTGCTAGCCGACTGTAGATGCAATCGTGGAGCCTTTTTTCAGCAGGCCGACTGCACTTGTGGGGGCATATAAATAGGCCCCCACCCCCATACCACTCATTGTATCATACCGGGATCTTCTTGTGTGTATCAGAGCAGAGTTACACGCCTACATCTCTCTCTCTCTCTTGTGCTGTTTTTCTGCATGCGTTTTTTGCTCTTGTGTTCCCAGACCTGGTCATCATCTCCGCTGCATATTCTGACTTGGTATCAGAGCCCTAGGCTCTAGATAGGTCTTGGGATTTGTGTGAGCAAGAGGGGGACTGTTTTGTGGCTGATTGGTGGACTGTTTTGGACTGTTCGAGAAGAGGACAAGCAAGAGGACGGCGGCCTGATTTGCTAGACAGCCACTTGCAGGTTTTAGTTCTTCTTTGTTCCCACCCACCCACCCTTTTCAGAGTACATCCCCGCAATGGCAGATCTGTTTGAGATGGCCGAGAGACATGTGAAGATCCCGACACTCCCCACGTTCCCGGTGGACCGTCAGTTGGATGGGAGCAACTACGGCATCTGGAAGGTTATGATGGAATCTGTTCTGGAGTCTTACGACCTCGCTGATTTCGTCGTTGTTGGGGTTCCACGACCGGAAGTAGAGGAAGGGGAGTTACCGTCAACCCGAAAGGACCAGGAGGCTCAGACACAGATGTGGGATCGTGTCAACGCCAGGGTCCGTTCGATTATTTTCCTCAACTGCACACCACAAGTAATCAATCATGTAAAGCATATGACGCTGGCCAGAGGTATATGGCAGCATTTGGCTTCTCTTTACAACAGGGTATCGCCCATGAAGAGGATTTCCTTGAAAGTACAGATGCGGGTTATGAGCCCTACAAAGTCGTCGACAATGCGGGAGCATATTAACAAGCTGCAGGCTCTTCAGCAGGAAGTTCTTCAGGCTGGGAAGGAGATATCGTCAGAGGACATGGCCATAACGTTGCTGTCACATTTGCCCTCTTCGTACTCAGCATTTTACTCGTCTTTGATTACCAGTGGCAGGCTCAGCACCATCACGTGGGAGGAGCTTGTGCCCATGGTCCTGGACCAGGAGGAACGATTCACGAACCCTCCTCAGGGTGGAGGTTCGGAGGCCTTAACTGGCCAACGGTCGAAAGGCCGTAACTCGGGCAAAGGGAAGGCTTCATCGGAGAAGTCTTCTGAGAAGAAGTCCGACGCTGACCGCGAGAAACTGAAGGCAGAGAGGACCTGTAATGATTGTGGCGAGAAACGCCACTATTGGAGGCAGTGTCCCAAGCGGAAGACCGAGAAGGGTGAAGATTCCTCAGCAGCAATCATGAAGACTCCGGCTTTTGTGCACCTGGAGGTGGTGGACACCGATGTTTCATTTTCTTCAGGCAGGGAGGAGATTGGAGGACTCTCCGCAACGGATACTCGGGAGTGGATTCTCGATAGTGGTGCTTCCAGGCACATGACTCCTTCCCGTTCCGGTTTAAAAGATCTCTGCAGGCTTTCTGGTCATATTCTTACTGGGAATACGTCCAGTATCCCAGTTCACACACTGAGGGCAGGATGGAGATAGTTCCCGATGGCAGAGGGGGGAAGCATTCCTCCCAGGTGTTGTATGTTCCGGCACTTGGTTTTCATCTGTTGTCAGTGCATCAGGTTTGCAAGACTGGCGTACGGGTGGAGTTTGATGAGCATTTTGTTGCTCTCCGGGACAAAGCAACAGGCCAAGTGGTTTGGGAAGGCGGAGTGGAGAATGGAGTTTACAAGATTCGGCCTCCCGTGGACGTTAATATAACTTTCTTTCTTTCTTTCTTTCTTTCTCTCTCCCAGGTCCTCACAGTTGTGATGAGTGGCAGCCTGGTTTCCGGGACCAGATGGTGGATAGCTTACCAGTAGATGAGTTGGCAGGAACTCTCCAGTACTGATGTTGGTGGTTCTTGTGTTCGTGAGTCAGAGGAAACTGAACAGGTCACTTATGCTCTGATGTCTCGTCGTGTTCGGGACAAAGAACCTCCAGTAGATGAGGATGTTCTTTCCACGGGGACCTTTCGGAAAGCCAGGCAGGTGGCAGGTGCTTACTTGCAGAAGAAGGTGCTTTCTCCAGGCTTTGTGGTTCCGGATTTAGAGGGGGTGATTGACAGGTTTCATCAAGTTTCCAGGACTTGTTTGTGCACCGTAACAGATGTTGATCCTTGTGAGCAGTGTGATGCCTCTTTGACTCAGAAGTAGAATGGTTCATTGATCTGGTTGATGGACACCAGATTGGACGGGAGCTTCCTGATGAGGCAGTTGAGCTCATGGTTGCAGATGACTCTGTGGGAGGCAGGATTGCATTTCCTGTGGTTTCTGCGGCATGCGAAGGATCATGGACTCTTGTACACAGGAGGGATGGAGTTCGACTCCACGGTTGGAGTGACTCGGTTTGGGGAGGAGATCCGGACACGAGGAGATCTACTTCAGGTCCAGGAGCAGTTTTATGGAGCAGTAAGAAGCAGTCATCTTTTGCCTTGTCGAGCACAGAGGCAGAGTACCGGGCTGTTTGTGATGCTGCTTGTGAGGTGGTGAGGATGCAGAGGTTGCATTGCAGGTTTGGGCTTCCACTGGAGGAACCCATGGTCATCCAGAGGCACTTTGTTCGTGAACAGATCATTGCTGATGACATCACGCTAGAGTCCTGTTCGACAGAGGACAGTACGGTGGACCTCTTCACGAAGTCGCTCTCTCAGGATTTGCTCAGGCGGCACCCCAGCTCCCTGTGGTTGGTTTCACAGCCAGGAGCTGAGAGGGGGTGTTAGAAGTCATCTCCTGTCTAGTTTTTATACACCAGGGCCTTTGTTGTGGGTGTGCCCGCCCTTATGAGGTGTTTTATCATTTTTCCTCACTCCCCGCATTTTTCCCCTATTTTTTCCATTTTTCTGTGGCTTGGGAGGCAGCCTTGAGTTGGTAGGAGGATCCATTTGCTGGCCGACTACATCAAATGCGTGTACTGGAGCTGGCCGACTGTACTTGATGCAGTCGTGGACCCTTAGAGCTGGCCGACTGGCTGCATGCTGCTGGCCGATTGTAGATGCAGTCGTGGAGCCTTTTTTCAGCAGGCCGACTGCACTTGTGGGGGCATATAAATAGGCCCCCACCCCCATACCACACATTGTATCATACCGGGATCTTCTTGTGTATATCAAAGCAGAGTTACACGCCTACATCTCTCTCTCTCTTGTGCTGTTTTTCTGCATGCGTTTTTTGCTCTTGTGTTCCCAGACCTGGTCATCATCTCCGCTGCGTATTCTGACATGTACTGGCCATTTATGAGGCTCTGCTGCGTATGCATAATTATTTAGGCATTTTTTTCCAATTTTTTGTGCCTTTTATAGCATTTTTATGCTATTATGGAGTTGTCGGCCTGCTACGGCTGGCCGACCAGCTCTCATGAGGAGTATATAAGGGTTGTCCCCCTTTCCCCTCATTCCATCTCATTTCTCTGCATCCTCTTGAGGTCATTAGCAGCTGCTTCTACTTCTTATCATTGTACAGCACCTACGGGCTTCCCTCATGCTCAGTTTTCAGAAATGAACATCAGTTTCCAGCATTTACAGGGCTTGTACTTGGGCCTACACCTATGTTTTCTGTTTGCTTCACTTTCTTTCATGGTATCAGAGAAAAAACACTGAGTTGTGAGCAGAAGAGGGCTGCGTTTTCTGTTTTGGAGCAAAGGCTTCGACAGTTTGCTGCGTTTTCTGCAGATTTTAGCGTAGAAGGTGCTGCATTTCTTCCAGGAGTAGAGGCTTCCTCAAGATTGCTGTGTTTTCTTCATCTAACGCTTGGGACTGTTGTATTTCTGAATTTTCAGCAAAGATTGCTGATTTTTCTTCTGATTGGATTGTTGAAGCCCTCTTCTAGGTGCTGAGGACAAGGATCTACAGCTTGGAGAGATCTTCCTTCTTCCTCTCCTTCTAGTTTCCCACCCTCGTGAGTCCCTCCCTTTCTTCTTGTTGTGCACAGCTTGAGAGGAGGATTTGCTGGAAAAAAAAAAGGCCCCTTTCTTAAGAGAAGGTTTCTTGTTAGAGGGCATGGCTTCAGGAGATTTCTCTTTTGCTGCTCCTTCTACAGTTTCTTCTCCAGTGCCTGGATCTCCCACCCACCCCCTCTTCTAGTCTTTCTTGAGGAGGTTTGGATTCTTGGTGGTGATGGCTTCTAGAAACCCTCCAACTATCAGATTTGGTGAGCTGAGTTTCGGTATTTTCATATAGTACGAAAAGGTGTACATCATGGCAAGCCCTAGGCTGCCCCTCAAAAGGTTGTAAACACACCTAATCTACATCCTATTCTATGACCCTACTCCCTAGAGGAGTGAGTGCCAACAATGAGCTAAACAAATGCCTTAAATAGGCCTTGAGAATATGGGTGGACTGGCCGAGGCCAGGTCCTTGGACCCAAAAATCAATCTTGCTGCTGCAGCCGACAAGAACCAACTCCTTCCATGCGGGTCGACAGCCTTCCTAAGTTCTTGGTCCTTCCACCACACCTTTCCATGCCAATATAGCTGTAGAGCTCCTTTATTTGGTTCTAATATGATCTTTATGTGTTGCCCTTCAAGGACTAGCCCTTGGAATCAGCATGCACATGTCTTGCACATGACAGGTTCACACGCGAAGACATAGATACAAGACTCCAAATCCCAACAAATCTCCCTTTAGAGCGAAATGGAGATGCCTATAAAACCTTCAATAGTTATCATGGTTTGGACTCTAGATTGAAAGAAAGTGAAGCAAATAGAAAACACAGGTGTGGGTCTAGGTACAAGACATGTAAATGCTGGAAATTGAGCACGAGGGAAACCCGTAGGTGCTGTACAATGATAAGAAGCAGAAGCAGCTGCCAATGACCTTAAGAGGATGCAGAGAAATGAGATGGAATGAGGGGAAAGGGGGACAACCCTTATATACTCCTGATGAGAGCTGGTCAGCCAGTTGTAGCAGGCCGACAACTCCATAATAGCATAAAAATGCTATGAAAGGCATAAAAATGGGAAAAAATGCCTAAATAATATGCATATGTAGAGCCTCATAAATGGCCAATACAAGCATGAAAATGATGCAGTGGACCCTCTGGAGATGATATATAATCCAGCACCTCCTCTTTAGTGCTAGAGGGTCGGTCCAATACCAGCACGCTGAAGTAAGAACTCCAAAGGTAGCCGAAGTTCGGTCCGGGGGATCCTTTGGTTGATCAATGTCTCTTAAAGCATATAAGACTGAAAAGGATCGACGAACACTGGACGAAGAACACCACCTCCTCTCAAATCGGAAGGAAGAGGTACAAGTTGTAGTAATGGACACATCCAAAGCAGGTGATGTAGAAGCAGCACTGGGATCAATCCAGAAGAAGTTTTCCTCAAGAAAGGGAACCATTGATAGCTCCAAGGAAAATGGTACCTCGTCTGTATCCGCAACAAGTATCGGTACCGTAGTTAACTCCTCCTCCGAAGAAACAACTGTAGGTGTTGGTGAAGTAGGAGTCGGTGACACCAAAATGCCTGAAGAAGGGCTAGACCAGCTCACGTGGTGAGACTGGGTTTGAATCTTGGCAAGTTGAGGTTTCTAGAAATTGGATTACCGGAGGTCAGCTAACACCCTAAGGTTCTGGGGTCTGGATGGCTAGACCAATTTGTGGAACGTCTCAGTTAAGTGCACTTGCGCGCAGGAACACAACTGGGATGAGTGACCTCCCGGGAAGTGGGAGGATCCACGTTCCAACATGGTATCAGAGTCCAGGTTGTGATGTTGGAAGCTAAGACCTCAATCAAAGTGTGGCTTGAGGGGGGGTGTTGGAGATGCAATCCACACTTCTAGAGAACCAACTCACATGGTGAGACTGGGTTTGAATCTTGGCAAGTTGAGGTTTCTACAAATTGGATTACCAGAGGTCACCTAACACCTTAAGGTTTTGGGGTCTGGATGGCTAGACCAATTTGTGGAACACCTCAGTTAAGCGCGCTTGCGTAGGAACACAACTGGGATGGGTGATCTCCCGGGAAGTGGGAGGATCCATGTTTCCAATAGATTGGATGAATCTTGGCAGAAGCATCATAAACTCACCGATAAACAGGATCCACTAACTGAGGAGAAGCAGCACCAGCCCAAAGACAAGAAGCCTCCAAAGTTCATTGAGTCCCAGAGCTTCCACATGTGACATTGGTATCAGAGCCTTAGGTTCAGCAAGGCTATATATTGATTCAGTCCCAGATGAAGGTGCACAGTCCAAGGAAAAGAACACAAGACATGGAAGAAGTTCCCATGAGGTTGGTTGGTGGTGTTCCACAAGACCCAAGGGAAATGGCAGTCCTATGAGTCGGCTGCCACTTGGGGCACACCAGGAAAGGCTTTCAAGCAACGGCTCCAAGGGAAGATGATCCTCCAACTTCCAAGGGGTGGAGTGAGTGCCAGAATCAATACCAAAGAAAGTGTTCAGGGACAAGGCATGAAGGGAAAGGGGACATGATGGAACAGATGCATAGATCTTCATCAGATTTAAGAAGAGACAAACGGATGATGACACTCATCCAAGAATAGAAGTTGGGATCCTGTCATCAAGTTTAGCAGAGGGGGTGTCAAATCCCCATGGATCCCCTCGTGATCGATCTTGGTTCGAAACTCGAATCCTGCAAACAAACGAACAACAAACAGCAAAGGGGGTGCAGGCCTAACTCACCTCCCAACCATGACAGCCGTGGGCGAGCCCACAGTCTTGGCTGTCCCCTCCGAGCCACAAGCTGAGCTAACTAGGTTGACGTACCGACCAATCTCCTCCTCGCGACGTCCCATACCGCCACGAAGCTGCCCTCGCGGGCCTCGAGACTGCTGCCGGCCTCGGCTGCATAAAGCAGGTGCACGTCTGCACTAGATCCAGGCTCCAAGACCATAGAGCTCTCACAAACTCGCGAGACTCTCTATATCAATAACTAACCTTGGCCACCCTTTTATAGGCTCTTGGCCGGTCATCGGGCGTCCACACTTGGCCGCCCGCCCGTCCATACTTGGATGCCCGCCCGTTAGTATAACCCTAACTCAGCTCGTCAATCAGCCTGCCTAGTTCCAGGCTTCCCCAAGCCTCGAAACTAGTCTTGCATGCGTATAGCACACGGTAGATACCAACTGTGCACATGACATACTCCCCTTCCTCTAAGAGCTCACTCCTAAGCTCACTAAAAAGCCAGGGTAATCTCTCTGAAGAGAAGTCAATGTCTCCCATGTAGCGTCCTCCTCAACACGATCCTTCCACTTGATCTTGTATTCCGTGATAAGCGTATGACGCAATCTTCGTTCACGAAATCCAAGAATCTTTTCAGGTTCGTGCGGAATAAATGTCATGTCCTGGACATCTATAATTTCTTGAGGAGTAACTAACTGATCCGCTCCACCCAGTACTTCCTTAAGTCTACTGACATGAAATACAGGATGAACTTTCACATGAGAAGGTAAATCCAATTCATATGCAACTGAACCAATCCGTCGTGTAACACGAAATGGTCCACAGTATCTAGGGGATAATTTCGGAGATCTACCTGTCCGTAAAGTCTCGGAATCTTTCGGAACTCGCAAATACACCATCGTTCTCTCAGAGAACTCTCTAGGTGAACGATGTCTATTAGAATAAAACCTGTCTCGGTCTTGAGCACTTCTAATAGATTCCTTCGCAACTTGTAACATTTCCTGCATATCTTGCAAAAAATTACGTACTGCATCATGCTGAAGTCCTGAGAATCCTACTGTAACAGGTGATCTTGGTTGAAAACCGTACATAAGCATGAAAGGACTAAACCATGTACTCGTATGCTTAGTACTGTTGTATGCAAATTCTAACATAGGAAGATAATCCTCCCATGAATTTTGTCTTTTGGATACATATGCTCGAAGCATATCCTCCAAAATCTGATTCACTCTTTCAGTCTGGCCATCAGATTGAGGATGATCTGAGGAACTCAAATTTAAAGTTGTTTCCAACTTCTCAAAAACAAGTTTCCAAAAGTCACTCGTAAACTTAGAGTCCCTGTCACTGACTATGTCCTGCGGTAACCCGTACAGTCTAAACAATTGCTCGATAAACTGCCGAGCTAATTGCGTAGCTGTAATAGTCTTCCGGGTCGGTAAAAATCTAGCCATCTTTGTCAAGCGATCTACCACAACCCAAATAGAATCGTGGCCTTGATGTGTTCTTGGCAATCCGGTAATAAAATCCATGGAAATACTTTCCCATTTATTACCTGGGATTTGCAAAGGATGCAACAACCCAGCCTGTCTAAAGCGTTCAGCTTTATTTGCCTGACAAATCTGACACTTGAGAACATAATCTTCCACATACCCTTTCATCTTCGGCCAATAAAAAGTGTGTTTCACTAAAGATAGTGTCCTGTGTACTCCAGGGTGTCCAGCAGAAGGGGCGTTGTGACACTCCCTCAGAATCTTGGACCTAATGTCCGGGATCTGTGGTACACAAATTTTGTCATTACGGAATAGTAAACCATTCCGAATCATCCACTGACCTCCTGCAGCCTGAATGGTAGACTGCTCAGTCACCGAGTCTTGGTCAATCAATGAGCTCCCGTCCTGGATCTTCTGCCAAAATGGACCAAAATAACTATCAGTCCTGCAAAGCCCTCTCAATGACTGAAATAAGTCGGTAGAAATCTCGGTGAACGACAAAGTATTCACCTCTCTAATTCGACTAAGCGCATCTGCAATATTATTCATGGACCCTTTCCGATAACGGATCTCAAAATCAAAATCTTGCATTAACTCTGCCCAACGAGCTTTCCTGCCTCTCAAATCATCCGCATCACACACATACTTGATTGACTGATGATCAGTCAATACCACAAACTTGGAGCCATATAAATAATGTCTCCAAACCTTGAGAGCATGAATCACAGCATAAAGCTCCTTCTCAAGGGTTGGCCAACGAGATTGAGTGTCATCTAGCTTTTTACTTTCAAAAGCAACCGGTCTACCATCTTGAAATAAAGCAGCCCCGATAGCATAGTCACTGGCATCAGTTTCAAGAACATAAGGCCGACTAGGATCAGGCAATGCTAAGATAGGTGCTTCCTTGACTTTATCTTTCAAAAGTCTGAAGGCCATATCCAAATCGTTATTCCAAGTGATAGGCTGATTGGACTTACGTCCACGACCTTTCAATAAGTCGGTCATCGGTAGTGTGAGCTGAGAGTACTCTCGTACAGATTTCCTAAGAAAAACTACAAAACCGAGAAAAGAACGAAGTTGTTTCACTGTTCGCGGTATAGGCCAGTCCAAAACCTTCTGAACTCGGTCATAGTCAATGCTCAATCCATCTCTAGTGATCTTGTGTCCCAAGTAAATGATGTCGGTCATAAAGAACTCACATTTACTCATCTTGACATATAGTCGATTCTGTCTTAAAATAGATAAGACAATCGTGAGGTGTCTGACATGATCCTCAAGAGTACGGCTATATATCAAAATATCATCCAGGAACACCACCACAAATTTTCCCAAATGTTCACGAAAAAGATCGTTCATCATTTGCTGGAAAGTGGCTGGAGCATTGGTTAACCCAAAAGGTAATACGAGAAACTCGTAATGGCCATACCTAGTCCGAAAGGCGGTTCTTTCGACATGCCTTTCATGAATACGTATCTGGTGATAGCCAGTACGCAAATCTATCTTCATGAAATATTTCGCTCCTGCTAACCGGTCAATTAGGTCATCTGATCTAGGGAGAGGATAACGGTTCTTAATAGTCAGCTTGTTCAATCTTTTGTAATCTATACACATTCTCCAAGTATTGTCCTTCTTTCTCCTAAGCAACACAGGTGCACCCCAAGGTGATTTACTTGGACGGATCTGGCCCATTTCAAATAATCTTCGAGTTGTTTAGCCAACTCATCTTCCTCAGCTTGGCTCATCCTATAAGGTGGAATACTCACAGGATGAGCACCAGGGATCAAGTCAATACGATGATCTACTGCCCGTTCAGGTGATAAACCTGATGGCAGTTCCTTAGGAAATACATCTTGAAACGAATCAAGTATCTTCTGTAATTCTTTGCTTTCAAACACACTTAATTCATTCACATCCAATGAAGGGATGAGAAAAGAAGAAAGTGGAATCAATACACAATGGAAAGCGGTGTACAAAGAAGAATTCATTATATTTCCAAAATCAATTGTATTTACAAGAGGTCCCTGAGAGGGATGGATACAATCACCTAAAATACTATACTTGGTGTCCCTATGCTGAAAAGAAAAAATATGACTAGACCAATCTATCTGGACATCAAGAGTCTTAAACCACTCAATCCCTAATAACAAGTCTGCATTTTCCAGATGCATGACATAGCATTCCAGAGTATCTTTGTAGTCCTGAATCTAGATTGGAAGCATCTCCACTTTGCGATCCCAAACTTGTCTGCCCGCAGGTAGACGTACCTCATAGGTATGGTCGCTGAGTATCGTGTCAAGACTCAATTTCTGCACAAGTTTGTAGTTAACAAAATTATGCGAACTGCCAGGGTCTAAAAGAATGTGAATTTTATGGCCATTCACTTCTCCATAAACTCAGAGAAGATCATGCATGCCAAATACCTTAGAATTGAACAGACAATCAGAACAAGTACTAGGGCGAGAAAGTACAGTAATTGACGTACCTGTCAAAGACAACTGGTTAGCTGCCTTTGGCTTGGGTCCTGCGTTTGACTTGGTACCCTTTTTCTTCGGGCACTCATTACGCATGTGTCCTTTTTCTTCGCAGATAAAACAACGTCCTTCCTTCTTGAGCTTCAAAGCCCTAAGGAGTCGTTTCTTCTTCGCTGGTGTCGAACTGGAATTCTTCGAAGGTTGGTCCGAAGACTTGCCTTCAGTCGTGTTAGCCATAGGTGCGGAGAACTTTCTTTTATGCTTGTTCCCCTGCTCGGTAACGGGTTTTGACTTGGAAGAGACCATCGTATCATCATAGATACGAGCTGAATGAATAGCCTCGTCCAAAGTTTTACATTTGTTATTTTTAACCTGTAATCGGTACGAGTCGGGTAAACCAGCTACGAAAAACCCCAAAAGAGTAGTGGGATCCATCTTTGTAGCCTTCATCTGCAAGTCACGAAACTTCTGGAGGTAGACCTCATAAGTGAGGTGCTGCGAGGTCATGGTCAAAGCTGAAAACCGGGCAACAACATCATAGTCATCCTCTTTCTTGAGGAATTCTTTCTTGAAAATGTCTTCAAATTGTGCCCAAGTCGTTGGCTTTGGGTTCAGTTCCTTCCACCAAAGCAAAGCTTTGCCGGACAGGAAACCTGCTGCTAACTGTATCTTCTTTCCATCATCATATGGATGAAACTGAAAGTGAACTTGCCACTTGTGTAGCCAAGTGTCCACGATCTCCTTGGTTCGCTGCTTTTGCTCGCCCCCGAACGGTTCCGGAGTAATATTGGGGCCTAAAGCAGAAGCCAAGGTATCCATTCCCGAGAAAGTAGAGAGGGTAGTGGTCAAGAGAGCGATGGAGTTCTGCAAAGCCTGCATCTGGGCTGCGATTTGTGCCTGACGTTCCGTCGAAGAAGCTTCGAGAGCTACTTTGAACTCTTGGAAATCTGATTTTGACACAAACTCGTCAAAAAGATCGGCATCAGTGCCTTCCGTAGCCGGCAAGCCTTCGCGTTCCACGAGGGGCTCCAACTCTGATTCTTGGGTCGACATCGTGAAGAGGGTACGTGAAGAGAAAATTCGATCTTTGCACAATGAAAGTGCGAGCGAACTCGAGAGCTTGAGAGCTTGAAAACTTGAGAACTTGAGAACTCGAGAAGTCGAGAGATGTGTGGCAAGAAGCCCACTAGAGGGGTTTATAAAGGTTTCCCAAAAGCCAAAAAAACTCGAAAAGCTAGGCTTAGCTTTTGCTTTAGCTTTTGTGTTTTTTTTTCTTTTTTTTTTTCTGGAATAAATATATATATATATATATATATTTTAATATATATATATATATGGATATATATATTCTCTAGTCTTTAAAAAAAAATTAAAACCTTGGAAACCTTAAAGATGGGAAGACTTTTAAACCTTTTTAAAAAAAATTTAAACTCCCCTTTTTAAAAAAAACGAAAGCATTAAAAAAACGTAATGCTTTACTTGCGTTTTTTTTTTTCGCTTCCCTCCTGGCGCCTGGATTAGCCGGCGCTTGCTGCTGCTGACGTGGAGTGCTGCCGGCTGCTTTCTTGCCGTCGCCTGCACGCCTGCCGACTGCCTGCGCTGACTCGCCAACCTGCGCCTGCCCACGAGTGACTGGGCGCCCGCCTGCTGTGCGTGGCCTGGGCGCCTGCCGGTCTGGTCTGGGCGCCGCCTGGGTTGGTGCGCTAGCCTGGCTGCCTGGCGTCAGCGCTGCCTGGGCTGGCTGCGCAAGCTGCCTGGCTTGGCAGGCTTGGCCGCCTGGCTGCCTACAAGCCTTGGCCACCTGGCTACGTGCCTACCCGCTTGCAACGCATCTGCCCACCTGCATACGCACTTGCCCGCCTGCCACGTCAACACAACTCGGCCAGCAACCCACTCCTCTCGCTCTCTCTCTCATGCGTTCAACGAAAGCAAACGTGCCTTTTCGCTCTCTCTTTTTTTTTTTCTCTCTCCCTGCAGTTATGCGACTGCACAACCAAAACTTCTCTTCTTTGCAAAAGCATGCAACCCTACTACACAACCATCTCCCATCAACAACATGGGTTTCTTTGATGAAGAAAAAACACATACCAAACTGAAAACTGCAGTATGCACAGAAAAAACAGCAAGTTTTTAACACATACCGTACTTCGACCTCTTCTTCTCTACCTACCGACTTGCTCGTTCACGAGGTATGCTCTGATACCACTGTCAAATCCCCATGGATCCCCTCGTGATCGATCTTGGTTCGAAACTCGAATCCTGCGAACAAACGAACAACAAACAGCAAAGGGGGTGCAGGCCTAACTCACCTCCCAACCATGACAGCCGTGGGCGAGCCCACAGTCTTGGCTGTCCCCTCCGAGCCACGAGCTGAGCTAACTAGGTTGACGTACCGACCAATCTCCTCCTCGCGACGTCCCATACCGCCACGAAGCTGCCCTCGCGGGCCTCGAGACTGCTGCCGGCCTCGGCTGCATAAAGCAGGTGCACGTCTGCACTAGATCCAGGCTCCAAGACCATAGAGCTCTCACAAACTCGCGAGACTCTCTATATCAATAACTAACCTTGGCCACCCTTTTATAGGCTCTTGGCCGGTCATCGGGCGTCCACACTTGGCCGCCCGCCCGTCCATACTTGGGTGCCCGCCCGTTAGTATAACCCTAACTCAGCTCGTCAATCAGCCTGCCTAGTTCCAGGCTTCCCCAAGCCTCGAAACTAGTCTTGCATGCGTATAGCACACGGTAGATACCAACTGTGCACATGACAGGGGGATGTCATGTGCAAGACATGTGCATGCTAATTCCTAGAGCTAATCCTTGAAGGGCAACACATAAAGATCGAATTAGAACCAGATAAAGGAGCTCTGCAGCTTTATTGGCATGGAAAGGTGTGGTAGAAGGACAAGGAAGGCTGTCGACCAGCATGGAAGGAGTTGGTTCTTGTCGACTGTAGCAAGATTGATTTTTGGGTCCAAGGACCTGACCAACAACAAGTCGGCCAGTCCACCCATATTCTCAAGGCCTATTTAAGGCATTTGCTTAGCTCATTGTAGGCACTCACTCCTCTAGGGAGTAGGGTCACATAATAGAATGTAGATTAGGTGTGTTTACCACCTTTTGAGGGGCAGCTAGGGCTTGCCATGATGCACACCTTTTTGTACTATATGAATATATAGAAACTCAACTCTCTCTCTCTCTCTCTCTCTCTCTCTCTCCTCTCCATCTCTCTTGCTTGCGTTTTGCATCAGGTTGTTCCAGGATGGTGTCTAGGGCTGAAAGAAGACTCCCAGAACTTCCACATGTGACAGAACCCCCGTATGTGTGTGTGTGTGTGTGTGTGTGTGTGTGTGAACAGCCCCTAAAAGGGTTATTGTGCTAGTGGTGTGTGAACAAACCGTGGCATTCACTTATTAATGTGATATTTGTATGGGTCAAAATATAAGACTACAAGCCTACAAAAGCATTGTACTTGGTAAGTGGACAACACATCTATCAATTAATCTAATAATCATTGAGTCATGCAATGCCCTCTTTCTTTGAGCACTCTCTCTCTCTCTCTCTCTCTCTCTCTCTCTCTCTCTCTCTCTCTCTCTAACATGCCCATCTTCGATAATAATACATGCCCATGAATTTATGGTCTTTTGTGATGTAAAAATCAACAATTTTAATAAACGAGCTGTTTCCACTTGGAATCTTACAATTCTGAGTCCAAATTCGGAATCTGCACGCAATTTTACCCTAATATAGGATTATAGGGCATCCAAAACGGGCACCGGATCGAGCCTATATGTAAATTTTTAGTTAAACGGCCAAAAACGGGGCTGCTCGTCGCTACCCACGTGGCATTTTTTTCTGCCCAAAATAAATCGCAAAGGTTGGCTGCCCACATGGCAGTAAAAAAACCCCCCCCAAAAAAAAAGACGACAGCTAGCCCACCCGTAACGCATGCGATGCCCGTTGAGAGAAAAACGTGTGCTGATGGCCTTCGCTTCCTGCCTGTTGCCCTCCTTGCAGAGCTAGTTGCAACTTGCCTCAACGGCCACCTTTGCTTCTTGAACCACAACGTCTACTTATCACCACACCATATAAGCTATAGTACACTGTTTGTTTTGTACAGTGTACTTGTACACAAGTACCTAGAGCTGAGATTCAAATCCCAAAGCTCCAACACATTCCTCTCCCCCCCCTTTCTCTCTTTCCCCCCCTTTCTCCCCTTCTGGAGCAAGGCTGCAATCGGAGCAAGGCTAAAGTCGGAGCAAGGCACTTCTCAACTTGGTCCTCCACAATCAATAAATTTTAATCAAGAAGTGTTTTTTTTACAAAAAATTTGTAAATGAACCTTGTTTTTTTTTAATGATCATTGACTTTTTTTATAAATAGATGGGAAGATTCTTAATGAAATTACACCTTTTTTATTAATATAACAAGTCCTTTTTCAATTAATCCCTCTCTTCTTCTTATTGTGCTGCATTCAATAGTTTGCACTAATGGCATTCTATGAGCGGCGTTGTGGTTGTCATTCATGCATGGCTGAGCGACAATACATCGAGACAGCTCATTGTCAATGCCCTTTGCCTCTTCGAGAGAGCCTGACATTGCAAGAGGGAATCTCTAAGAGGGCTCGACGATGTCATTGTCCTCCCATGTGGTTTTGGGATGATGAAGATTGCTTGCTATTGCAATTGGTCCCAAGACACACTCGAAGATGAGCCCCCATATGGCGAAACCTACAGCTTGTAGAAGAACCTGCTGTGGTCCTAGTTGATGCTGAGGCACCTACCAGTCATGAGGATCAGGACAATAAAGCCCATGTAGAAAGTCACTTGTTGTAACTTGTATTGCCAAAAACTATTGCTAATGTTGAATGAATAAAGAATTTTATTTTTCTCCGAACTTTGTCGGCTCTATTGTGTACTTTCTTTTTTTAGAATCTCCTGGCACCTTGTCCTTATTGTCCATTGCAATGACCCTTGTTCCTCGGTCCTTCTTTGCAGTCTTTACATCCACGGCCTCCATGGATCAGTCTCATTCCACCTCAAAGAAGTCTAAATCTACGGAGTAGTCTTGGTGGGATGAGGTCCTAGCGGAGGGTGCCTACAAAACAGGAGGCGCAAAAAAGTGGACATGCAAATATTGTCTCCTTACGAAGTCAGGTAGTGCAACTCGTATTCGAGCACACAGGCTTCATCAGCATGGACAAGACATTGCATTCTGTACCAACATCACTAGTGAAGCACGAGAGGAGCTTCATCAGAAAGACGAAGCAACGTGGGCATCTTCATCGCCTCGGAGAACAAGGGTGGGAGTAGATCCTTCCATATATGTGGGCACTTCAAGACAAACCTCTGGAACCACTAGGTCTTCATTTGGTGGAATGCCATCATTTTTTGGACCCACTGCAAGTCCATTTGGTGCACCACCACCAGTAGTGGACGCGAGGGGTATTGTTCGCTCCAGGCAGAGTACACTTCAGAGTAGATGGGACTCAAAGAAGAAAGAGGAGGTGGATGGTAGTGTTGCATGCTTCTTCTACCATGATGCCATAGCCTTTCAGGCTGCTCGTAGCTTCTACTTCAAGGACATGGTGTGCAAGATTGCAGAGTATGGATCCACCTACACTCCTCCATCATCGGAGGCATTGAGAACCACCTTACTAGCGAAGGAGAAGGGCACAGTTAGTTGCTGCAGCAACAGAGATTGTTAGGTCCTCTTGGAACAGGAATGGCATCACACTTATTGCAGATGGTTGGAGCAACACTCGGTCCAGATCCATTCATGGTGTCATTGCCTATTCCAGAGGGCAGTCTTACTTTATCTCATCGCATGATGCGTCCGAGACAGGGAAAAGTGCAGAAGCACTCTTCCAAGAGTGGTCAGCAGCCATACAAGTCGTGGGTGAAGAGAAAGTGATCCACTTTGTAGCTGATGGAGAGAATGCGAACAAGGCAGCCGGCAGATTCTTGTGTGACAGGTTTCCTCATATCACATTTTCTGTATGCATGGCACACTGCCTCAACAATCTTCTCAAGGACATTGGGAAGTTGGACTCGATTGCTCCCATCATAGAGCAAGCCCACTTTCTTGCTAGCTGAGTTCATGAAGAAGTCATCTAGAGATTTGCACAAGTATTCAGACACTCGCTTCGGATACAACTTCCTCATGTTGGGGTCCCTTAACAAGTGTTCTAGTGCCCTAAAGCAGCTGATGGTGAGTGATGAGTATGAGAGGCATGCATTGTCTGGAGCTGTTGTAGGGAAGGCACGTGCGCCAAATATTGGGAACCCTATTTGGTGGGAGCAGGTGAGACGAATCATAGCTTTGGGGAAACCGATCATCCACTTGTTGAGGATAACAGATTCACTTCAGCCATGCATTGGAAAGATTTACGAGGGGATGGACAAGATGGCGGAAAAGTTGGAGCACATCGAGCAAGATGAACAAAAATACCAGGTTTTAAGAAAGCTATGCCAAGATAGATGGGATATGTACCATTCACCTATGCATACAGCAGGTTTTATGGTTGATCCCAGTTTCAAACAGGCAATCAATACACAGATTCGGAGGTGGCGGATGGATGGGACATGATTTTGGAGAGACTTGAGCCTCACATTGCAAAGCAGAGAACTATCAAGGATCAACTGGCAGATTACAGGGCTTGCAAGAGGAGGTTTGGGGAAGAGCCAATGCTTTGGCAGATCGCTTCACCACTGATCCATGTGTTTGGTGGGAGGACTATGGGGCAGACACTCCAGAGTTGCAACAATTGGCAATCAAGGTTCTGAGCCAAGCGGTCAATTCGTCTTGTTTGGAGCAACTATGGAGCTCATTTAGCCATATCGCTTCAAAGAAGCGAAACCGGCTTGGCACTCAAAAGACCAAATGATCTAATTTTTGTGAGTGCCAATTTGCGTCTTCTTGAGCGAAATGAGAACCCCCACTCTTGGAAGCATTGGTCAGAGGAGGATGAGAAGGGTTTAGAGACAGAGGAGCATGCCAGTTTACCACCTACACCGATAGCTACTTTGGGCGAAGCAGGGGATTGCGGCTCCAACGACTTTCTAGATTATGATGATTTGGGCTCACATGATGTACATCGCTTGCAAGTTTGAGTCTACTCATGAGTTCCAAACTTGGCTGATGTATTTGCATTGTACTTTCTATTCTACATTCAACAAGAAATTGACTTCATCTTGAGATGTCCTTTATGCAAATTTGAGAAAGTCTCGCTGTTGAGTTTGTAATTACTAGTTTTTGGTTCTGTAGTTTAATTTATCAAATATGTGTGCCGTTTCCTAGCCATTTCAGTTTCCCACAGTTGCCGTTTCCATTTCCGAGGGGAGTGCCGTTTCTGTTTCCGTTTTCCGTTTTTGGTGACTATGGTTAAAATACGATAAACTTAAACCTTAATAAATGCACGACCGGGTGTCCGATTGACAAACGGTCAGCACCCCTACACCCCAGACATTTTCGCCGAAACAAATTTTTTACACCGCCGGACACTCTGACACACAAATCGAGGCCAACACCCCAAATTAGGGATCCCCATCCCAAAAAGATGTCGTACACACTCGAGCGCCGGTACAACGCCCTCGCAATGACCAAAGACCGACTGCCTTAGTGTACGGTCCACACAAACCGCCACGTGGACGCCCATGCTGCCTCTGACCCGGAAGGTACATACGTACCATAGCTTTTACCCACGCACAAGTACCATTCCTTTCCCCGAGTCCACGCAAGCCACAGGTCAGTATACTTTCACCGTACACCGTCCTTTGCACCCACGCTTTGCTCTCCCTTTCCCTGTACCCGTACCCGTACCCGTACCCGCACCTATATAAACTCCCCAGTACCTCGTGGTCAAGACACCCCAGCACCCTGCTTTGCCCGTACTCGATACTCTGCACAACACCCGTACCCGGCAATCTACACCCGACACTCTGTGCGGTATTGTACCCGTACCGTATCCGACAACCCTCCACCTCTCTTCCAGCAAGCCATTTTTGCCCATCTCCAAGTAAGCCCTCTGCATAATATTTCTTGCCTCCTCTCATCCTTGAGGGTAGAGCGCCCTTAGCTGCTCTCCTCCCCCCCCCCCACGCGCGTGGTATGAATAGACTTAAGGGAAGACTCCCCCTCCTCTCCCTCTAACTGCAGCCTTATCCCTGCAAATCCAATTCAGGGACACCTCCCCCCCCCATTAGCGGTGACTTTAGTAAGGGCTTTTAGCCTCTTAGAGGTGATTCACACCTAGGAGTTTTTTGCTCATAACTTGAGCAAACGAGCTCCTTATCTATGTAAGGCACAGCCGCTGACCTAGTCCTCTAGAGTAGGGTTGCCTAGGGATTTATTTATCTAACATAGCGCTTTAATTAATTTATTGGAAAGTTACCCGACTAATCGGGTTCACCCGTCCATAGGATGT